>NC_133537.1:27865652-28208152 GCF_048544455.1 Silene latifolia | reverse complement strand
TCCCATTTCAAGCTATTTCCGGGAAAGCTACGATTAAGGTGCTCCGGTCCGTTTACCGTCACTAATGTCAACAAGTTTGGTTCGGTTGAAGTCCTGACCACCAATGGAGAAATGTTTAATGCTAATGGCCATCGTTTGAAGGTCTATCATTAAATTGTGATCGTTGGAGTTGTAGAGGAGGTCTCCGTGAATCCTCTACCTATGGAAGCTTAACTCATTCAAGCTTCTTACTTCGTGCGAGACGTAAAATCAGCACTTCTCGGGAGGCAACCCGTGTTTTTTTTTGTTTTTGTTTTTTTAATTCTTGAACAATTTACTGTTTTCGTAGAATTAGAAATAATTTCTTTACTAGTTGGTATTTTGAACTGTGATTTGTAGGTGTTTGAAGATCAGAAGAAGACCATTTGGAGGGTTAGTATGCTTCCCCATGCAAGGAACCCCGTTTGGGGTCGTAACTTTTAAATTCCGAGACGTGAATAAACCAATCCAAGGGAAAATAATGCGCGAATGACCAGTCAACCCCGATCGGGGTGGGGTGTCCCCGATCGGGGACGTGAGTTGGTGAATTTTTGTGTTTTATCTTAAACACGGGATGTGCTATTTGTTCTTCATATGCTCAAACACTTCGACGGTACACCTTCACTCCTTCTTCTCTCATTTTTCTTCATTTCTCACCTAAAATCACAACAAAAACCTCTTCCAACATCAGCAATCATCGGTTTGTTCATCCAAAATCATCAACAAGTACGTTTCTACTCTATTTCTCTTTGATTTCATCCATTTAATCCCTTTAAATTCCAATTTCTCAAACCCTAAATCAATTTGGGGGTTTTTGATTTGTCACTTTTTTATGCTAGAAATTGGTTTTATTGTGTTCTATTATTGTTTGTAGGATTAATTAGTTCACTAATTTGTTCTATTATGCTTGATTTGGATGATTATATATGCTTATTTTGAGTTGAAATTCTTGTCTTAATGTAGATATCTGTATCTGTCGATATTGGAATTTATAGAGAACCCGTCAGCCACATAATGACGATAGGAGACATGTATTCTCAAAATGACGTGCTCGTGATACAGATACGTCACATGGATGTTAAGCGCGGTTATGTCGACGTTTTCTGTTAATTTAAATTGACATTTTCAATGTTTTGATGGTTTTTTGTCTCTTTACATTTTGGTTTTGTAAATTTATGAAATAAAAGTTTTTATTTCATTTATTTAATTTTTTGATGATTTTTTGAAATAAATGTAATTTATTTCATTCGATTTGAATTTAATTCGAATTGCGAGCTTTTATTTACGATGTATCGTTATAAATTGTTTTTAAAAGTTTTAATTAGGATTTTTTATTTTTGGTTTAAAAAATCAAAGGATGTGTTTTTGTGACGGTTTTTATTTATCGTTTTATTTAAATTCAAAGTTTCGAGTTTTTAAAGTTGTTTTTAAACCCGTTTTTAAAGTGTTTTGCGAAGCGATGTTTGACCCTATTTGGACCATGTTTTGGCACGAATTTCAAGGCAATCTTTGACCCAATACATTCCCCCTCCAACCTAGGTTCGAGCCCCACCAATAGCAGCCCAATATCCCTCCTTAAACCTCACTAAAACCGAGTCCAAACCAGCCTGACACACATACGTTGTGGACAAGGCCCTCGGGAACTGCGTCCGCGGGATCCACACCAGGCATAATCGACTCGAGGTTCTTTCGAATCGAATTAAGACCAATTAGAGTCGCCACCAAGTTTTTTGGGAACTTGGAACCGTTCAAGTCAACTTTACACCTTTCATCGAAAAGCATAAAGCCAATCGACTACGAGTGATTAAAGATAAAGACTTGTACCCTATATCACTCGATTTGAATGACTCTCGTAATCCAATGGTATTTAGACGGATCCACAAACCATAGATCTTGAGTAAGGGGTGAGGGTACGTGTTGGGAAGCCCATAAGGACACCCAACCCCGCCCGTCAATAACGGCCTCTACTAAGTCAAGTGTCGGATTTCAAACAAGGTCATAGCTACTGCGATATATGATATGCAAACGTTGTTTTAACCCTATCATGTGACAACAATTTCTATGTCGTTTTAGATGCAACTAAACTAACTTTGTCAAAGTTGTAATTTAGCATGTGGGTTGATTAATCTAACAACATTCAAACAAAACAAACAAGGCTTAAGGGGGAATGGGGGAGCCGTTGGGATCTACCTATTACAAACCAGGCATTTCATGCCGACACAACAACAAATTAAAGATACAACTCGATCTAAATACAAATGCTACATACGACGCAATACATGACAACACACACGGCCGCTTGGCCTTGAAAACCGTGCACATGAGGGGTGGCCCACGGCTCACATGACCCACGGCCTTGGGTCACTCCTCGTAATGCGTGCTCGCGCTTAATCTTGTCGCATTAGACATAGGGCTACGCACCAAAGCATGCATTAGCATAAACCGGGCCATGTTGCTTTAGACAACATGCGGTTTACTACGCTTCTACAAACATTGGGGAACAACCGTCTAACCAAACAAGACTAAGGTTTTTAGAAATCATTTGACTCGATAAAAGAAAACAAACTTGAAAGATTACAACTCGATAAACCAACTATAAATTACAAACGATGAAACAACGAGAAAACAAACGGTATAAAAACAAAACGAGAAAGGTAAAGAAAACGGCCACCTCACGGCCCAAACCAACGGCCACCCTCACGGCCAAGACAAGGCCAACCTAGTTCCTAAGTTAGGTTCATTAGTTAGATCGAATGATTGCGAAAAGGGATAGGAAACAAGTTAGAAAACGAGTAAAAAACGATGTTGATTGATTGTCGCACGAGGGTGCATTCTACACGGCCTAAAGGGTCTAATTAGGTCAAATTCGCTAATTAATTTAACTCATCGAGTGTCAATAAGAAGGTGCTAATCACGCACTCTTATACTAGCGAGAAATTAGGTGAAAGAGAGAGATGCATTCAATTGTTTACAGAATCGTCGATTGATTTTATAACTTACGTCGAAGCCACCTATCGTGTCTAATTAGGTTATTAAATTAAATTAATGTTATCTAAATATGTCATAGGTTAACAATCAGAGGTTAGACTAACATACAACGGGTCCTAGGGTATGTCGATTTGGCCGAACCAAAAGGGGGTCGAAAGCGAAGAACGAAGTTAGACAATTGTTTTATTTATGCCCTACCTTGAACACGAGGATATGTAAACGAGACGGGGGTGTACGACCGACTGATGTAGCGGTTTCTTTTCCCATCTCAAGTCAACGCGGGTGTTCATGGTGGTACTTTAACTCATACTCGGACTAACTAGTTTCATAGTTAATTTAAAACAATCGATAAACAAAACGAAAACAAACAAAAAAACAAACTATAAAAAGAGCATAAGAAAACGAAATAAAAAAGGAAAGAGAAGGGGATTTGATGCACCTCAACCTACATGTATCGTTGACACCGTCTTGGGTCGTAATCGATGGTAGATTTTATCTCGAGAGGCCGTCGTCGACGAAGAATAAAGCAAACACGCGTTTTGGAAACTTTCTGGACAGCGATTTTCAAACAGTGATATCTCCCTCGTTTCACGACGAAAATTCGATTTAAAAGATGTTTTGGAAACTAGAAAGAGAGGAGAACAAGGATCTTAAAGCAACCCCTGCTCGTTTTGGGTTATTGGGCACGAAAAACGAGCACAAACAGAACTGGACAGACAAGAAGAAACCGCGAAAACAGAGTGTTATTTCATTCTGTTTTTCGAGGGATTTCGTGTACTCTCAAGGGCAATTTGGCTCGTAAATCTTTGTCTAATGTGTAGATGGATGTTATGTGGTTAATTAGGAACAAGAAACTCGAATTTTTATGAAGGTTTGATGGAGGAACGAAAGGGTTTTCGAAGAGGACACACAAACAGTTTCAGTTTGTGTGTCGGTTTTGTTTAGGGTTTTTGGGAGGCAATTAGGGTTTGTTTCTGAGGTTTAAAGCTTGTGAGTGACGGTAGGATGTATGGAGAACTTAGAGGAATGAATGTATGGTCAAGGGGTGGTATTTATAAGGAGTTAAAATAGGTTAAAAGAGAGGGAGAGGCAATCGGGCTTGCTGAACATAGCTGCTGTCCAGCAGCTTTTGGGGGGGTTTCTAGGGTTCGTTTTGGGGGTTTTCTTGGTGATTAAGCTAGGATAATATGGGTAGGATACTAGGGTATGGGTTAGGGTTAATGGGTACGGGTCTTGGTAGTGTTTGGAGCGGGTTTGGGCTCGCGAATTGGCTGCCAAAACAGGGGGGGCTCGGTTTATGCGGGCTGCTTGTGAGGGGTTTGGGACGAGGATTTGGGCTGTGGTATGGGGGGTTCGAACAAGGGTGGATGGGTATTGGTCTAGGTGGGTTAGTGTACTGGAGATTCGTGCCAATTCGCAAAGAAAACGGGCTCAAAAACCGAGCTAAAATCGAGCTCAAAAATAAGTGTTCAAAACGAGTTCTTTTCGATTTTCAAATCGATTTTTCAAATCAATTAACCCATTAAAATAAATGATTTTTCAAACCAAATATACTCATAAAATGATTTTTCAAATCAAATATTTATTTTATTTTCAATAAAATAAACTTGGGAAAATAAATTCAAAATAAAATAAAATAAATTGAATTTACCTTAAAAAAAGCTTTAATTCAAATATCATTTAAATTAATAAAATGAACTCACTTAAAAAAAACATTAATTTAAATATCATTTAAATTAATAAAATACTTCATCGACGACGCCCATTCTACATCGTAAAACGAGCTCCAAATAATGACAATGACAACTAAAGAATACATGTGTCCTATCATCATCGGGTGTTTGTCGGGTTCTCTATAAATTCCAATATCGACGGATACGGGTATCTACAGAGCCCCCACTTTGACTGAGGCTTGGACAAGGTGAAAGTCAAAGTATACCCCAGGTCCCTCTCGACCTGAGGATTCTTCGGGTCGTTTATAGTCCATTAGACTTGCGTATATAAGCTCGCCAGCCATAAGAAGAGATCATACCTGAAACTTCGTTGGGGATTGACTCTTGCTTCTGTTGTATCAAATTATCGTCGTTGGTCGTCGACCCATAAATTGCATAAATGGTGGGTTGAGCCTTATCCTTAGGCGCCTACGTATCCGTTTCTGACGGAATCAAACCCGCGTCGTAGTTCGGCAAGAATCGCGACACATGCCCAAAGTTTATCATCTGCTGGCGTATGTCCAAAATTCATCATCTGCTGACATTTGCCCAAAATTTATCATCTGCTGGCGCTTGTCCGAATGGGACGGGACTTTCCAAGGAGGTTGCCGCCACTTTCATTATTTGCCTTCGGCTACGGAATTCTTCCATTTCATACTCTTGTATTGAATTGAATTCTTGGTGGATATCATCCTCTACATCTTGATAATGGTCTCTGAAGCGAAACGGCTTGAGCCCCAGATTTGCAATGGCTCTAAAGTCGAAGACTTTAGAGCCCCCAGTTGAAGCATATCCTGCTATATTTGAAACATAGAAAATGTACGAGCAATAATTATCACATAAGCATATTTGGATCATCGATCTTGAAATTGGATCATTTGAAAGATTGGGTCATCGACCCGAAAATTGAATTTGAAAATTTTGAACAACTGGGTCATCGACCCGAACTTTGAATTTGACATCACTTGAAATGTTGGGTCATCGACCCGAAATTTGAGTTTGAAAGACTGGGTCATCGACCCGAAATTTGAACATGTTGAAAATTTTGAATAATTGGGCTATCGACCCAAAAAGATTCTACTACTTGGATCATCTATCCACAATTCGCAAAAAGTTTTTGAAATTTTGAAATTTTGAAATTTTTTGAAATCGAACCTTGACGGGTGAGCATGAAATACGACACAGACACTCTGTATGACTCGTAAACAACGTGGGCGTAGCCCGCTACCGTAAAACAAAAAAGGAAAATAAAACCGTAAGTGTGCACGGGTTTTAATTCAAATATTGACTTGCTGGGGGTAGAAATGTAAATTGGCCGTTCCGGCGCCAAAAGATGGCAAATGGGAATCACAAGGTCGTCGAACTTGGGATGGAGATATCGTATGTCATGGGCGTGCTCCCGAGGGCACATGGGAATCAAGATCACTTGGCATTGACAAGGTGGATTAAACTCACAGAGCAACAACGTTGGCTTCGCCCAGACACTAAACACAGGTTGATTTTATTAGAATACTTAGACATCACACATCACTCCTGTTGGGAACATTCTGTCACTCTTCTCCTCGCCTCCTTTCTTTTCAGCGAGTTTTCATCATTTCTTGCCACCGCCTTCTTTCTTTTCAGCGGGCTTTTACTATTTTTCTTCCACGCCTTCTTTCTTTTCAGCGGGTTTTTTCATATTTTCTGTTCCCAACACAAACCCACATCTATGTGACTCAGCATCTTTGCCTACACCGTTAGATAAAGCTCATTCTGAGACTTGATACTATTAATCCGAATCTATATCCTTATCCTAGCCTACATCGAGTGCTAAGACCGACTCAAACAAAGGTGGCTTCATTTGGACTTGGTTAGGACCCGTAAGAAACCGACAAGATGACAACTTGGTTGATGAGTGGATTGAATCCCTTATTCTGAAGGACTGCCTACGTATTCGCGTGGAGCGAAATCAAATCCGACGTAGTTCGATCATGGTGCATAAACATGGCATTTTGATCATGTGTACACACTCGAAGGTTTCACCTAAGGTATCATGTCGTATCCCATTCTAGCCTGTAAGGTACTGTAAAATCCCGTGTCTAGGGTTGGTACCAAAGGTTGTGGTTCTTTGGGATGTGGAGCTTGGTAAAAATAGGTTTGAAAGGTAAACCATCATTCTGAAGGTTCGTTTCGTGGTGTTAAGGCCAAGGGCTATGGCTTATAACGTGGTTGGAAATGGTGTCTCAGATTTGATGAAACCCGAGTACAAATTGGTTGGAAAATGATGTGGGTTCAAATTTCCATGTCTGGACCCTAAAGGCTAGGTATAACAAAACAAGCGGAATGATTCTCAAAATTCCCGACTATCCCCTTGTAACTGTCTCAGGAAGGACTTAGGGGTAAAGAGGTCACTACTTACGCTTTTGGGCTTTGCCCATTGAACCTCAACTATGGGTACTTGACTTGACTTCTGGCTTCTGTAACTTCGACATTCAACCAAAAGCATTCTGCAATGACTTCAACATCTTTTTTTTCTTTTTTCCTTTTTCTTTCATCACTTTTCTTTTTCTCTTTTCATTTTTTTTCTTCTTTTTCTTCTTCTTTTTCATTTTTTTTTTTCGTCCTTTTTTTTTTCGTCCTTTTTTTTTTCTCATCTTTTCATTCTTTTTCATCTTTTTTTTTTCTTCTCTTCTTGAAAATGGTCTTCTATTCATCCCCTTAGTCACAAATGGATACACCTTAAAAACTGGGCTTCGCCAACTAAATTGGGTTAGAATTAACAATTCATTCTTAGAACGAGTTGATATCTTCTCTCTTCGAGATGGGATGATTTTGTTGGGGAAAAGGCTTGCCTTCCGTCATCGATAGGGGAAACAAGGAGCTAGTCCGGGTTTGTCATAGAATCATCTAAAAGCTTGCCATAAGCATTGGTTTTGATGAAGGTTTTCTACCGCCAGACATGGAATAGGTAAAGGAATCAAACACGGGATCCTATTGTACCTTACATTTTGAAACGGGACATATTTCTACCCCAGGGATGCCTTTGAGTGTGTTGTGCATTTTATCATGTTTTCGGAATGATTGAGGATTGAAAACAAGACATATTTGGAAATGAAACTGCAACTTTTTTATTGGAATGACAAAAGCTTAACAGACTCGAAGGAACGATTCCTAGGACACACCCTAGGTCATCGCAGAACAAACGACTCAAATTCAAGAAAAGAAAGTCCTAGACTCGACTCGACTAAGATAAGAAAACAGATCCGACTCATAATTTTCAAATCTAGTTTTGAGCTTTCTCTTGTTCAGTTGTCAACTTAGATGCTCGGTTCTAGTCCTTGATCCCTTTCATGGTCTGCCTCCATCCCGAGGTAGTCCTCTGAGGATCTACGCCAATGATGTAGGTTGGTGAATCGAATTGTCTTTTATTAACTTCGTTAATGAGAGGATAACATTCTAGAGCAAGACTCCCGACTTGAATTTCATTCTTCGAGTTCGGCAAGAATTCAGAGCAATCCAAAAATATATTCCCGATAAACACTCCTTTCCAGTGACATGGGCGGATAAGATGGGAATAGTCGACACTGTCTTCGACAGAAACAAAGTTAGTGTGATCGCCAAATGGATTGGTGATGTTATTAGGTTTAACAGCTGGGATTGGGAGCGTTCCGTTCTCAATCATGTCTTGGATTTCGTGCTTTAGTCGATAGCACCTTTCGGTATCATGGCCTTTCCCTTGATGAAAGGCACAGTAGGCATTTGGTTTATACCATTTACCTTGTTGATCAGCGGGAGGGTCCGGAGTTGGACCAATAGGCTTCAGCTTTCCTTGGGCTATGAGCCTTTGGAGAGCATATGTATAAGTGCATCCGATATCGGTGAATGCCCTAGGTGTTTGGCGCTGCGACTTCTTCGATTGCCCTTCTAAGAGATTGATGGCTTCATCAATATGGGTCGTTGCTGGGGCCTTGCCCTTAGACGATGAGGCCCCTTGGTACCCTTTCGGCTTTTCAGCCTCTGCCCTTATGACATCATCTTCTACCTTTATCCCGATTCTTATCAATTCTTTGAAAGAACCAAAATTTTGGTATTTCAGAGCATTACGGTAAACAGGTCGTAAATTCTTCACGAACTTATCTACCATTTCAACTTCATCAGGCTTCTTAGCTAGTGTCACGCTTTCAGCGCGCCATCTTGCGAGGAATTCAGTAAAGCCCTCTTTTTCCTTTTGTGTCATAACCTCCAAAGTTCTTATGTTGGTTTGAATCTCGACGTTGTCGAAGATAGTGCTTCTGAACTCCACCGTAATATCTTCGAAAGTGGGGAAGTTCTTAAGGTCCAGATTATAGAACCACGCTTTCGGGTGTTCATCCAGAGATTGAGCGAAAATTCCAGAGAGCATGTCAGCAGGTACTCCCTTCAGTGCTAAGTACCCCTTATAGGCCTTAACATGGTGGACTGGATCTTCTGTGCCCTTAAACTTTGGGATGTCAGTGAGTACCCTGTTCGTGGGCAACTTATCCTGCACCGGGGCATAGGCCCTAGCATTCTCATAGTGAATGTTCTTCCCCTGGGAGAGTTTCAAACGGTCTTCGATGAACTTGAACCGTTTTTCCAGATCAGTCAGTGGTGGAGGGGAATCTTCACCCAGCTTAGATTCGATTGCATCCATACGGGTCATCATGAGGTTCACGGCCTCAGTAAGCTTGTTAACAGCATCTTCCATTGCTTGACGTCGGGTTTTTGGCGGCCTTTCTACAAGAAAACCCAATACTGAGTCAATATTTAAAGTAAGAGCCCCTGCACACTTAAGGACACGACCCCAACTTGACTCAAACAAAGACTCGACTTGAGATTGACTAACCAAAGGTTCAACTCACGGTTTGATTTAGACATCGGTTCATTTTAGACTCGACAAAACGACATGACTCAAACTGTCATAACTCGATTCTAAACTGGACTTGGTGTGACTAAACCCGTGATTGGGCTAACATAGCCCATGGGTTCGAGTGAAACGTCCATAAGGCCTAGCTTGGACGTTTTTTGTGGACTATTCTAGACCAAAAGGTCGACCAACATGACTCAAAGCCCAAGAGGTGAGTTTGGGTGACCCAACAAGGTCGTGTTCTAGACTCTTGAAACAAACCCGGCCTAACACGGCCATGACCCGGACACGACTCAACGCATTTCATGCTTGGTTGAGGTTCGAGAAACATTTTGGATTGATTTTGAAAAACGAATGATCGATTTGAAAAAAAAAGAGATTTGAAATGGGCAGCGTGCCGGCTATAAAAGCTTGTTTTGGGCCGAAATTCTAGTCCTATTTGGGCAGCATTCCGCGTTTTGAAAATCATGCTAGGTTTGAAAGTAAGTTGTTCAAAAGTTCGGTTTTGAAAAGGACTTGGAATTTTCGAAAAAGGACTCGGGAAAACACATTGCACGTTGTCATTCTCATGTTATAAGGATGTATGCTCCTAGACATCTCTAGGTCTCGGCAAGTCTTCTATAAGAAGGTCTATGCCCTCCATCCTTTTGCGGTCTAATAGAGCGAGGTGTCTTAAGGTAAAGTACCTAGAAGATCGTCCCCACCCTCAAGAACCACGCGAGGCGAAGTGGAAGCGAGCAATGTGCAGCTTCCTGGCATAGTGGGACGTCGCCCCCCACGCATCACGAAGAAACGCTGGGACGGCCCGGGCAAGTCCTTAAGGGTTTATGCATGAATCGTAGCACTATGAGTAATGTTTTACTTTCCAACACTTTCTTTTCAAGTTTCACCTCGGAGGAAAAGACCCTAGAAACACAGTGTAACTAGTCCTCTTTTCCCCAGCAGAGTCGCCAAACTGTGGACAAGGCCCTCGGGAACTGCGTCCGCGGGATCCACACCAGGCATAATCGACTCGAGGTTCTTTCGAATCGAATTAAGACCAATTAGAGTCGCCACCAAGTTTTTTGGGAACTTGGAACCGTTCAAGTCAACTTTACACCTTTCATCGAAAAGCATAAAGCCAATCGACTACGAGTGATTAAAGATAAAGACTTGTACCCTATATCACTCGATTTGAATGACTCTCGTAATCCAATGGTATTTAGACGGATCCACAAACCATAGATCTTGAGTAAGGGGTGAGGGTACGTGTTGGGAAGCCCATAAGGACACCCAACCCCGCCCGTCAATAACGGCCTCTACTAAGTCAAGTGTCGGATTTCAAACAAGGTCATAGCTACTGCGATATATGATATGCAAACGTTGTTTTAACCCTATCATGTGACAACAATTTCTATGTCGTTTTAGATGCAACTAAACTAACTTTGTCAAAGTTGTAATTTAGCATGTGGGTTGATTAATCTAACAACATTCAAACAAAACAAACAAGGCTTAAGGGGGAATGGGGGAGACGTTGGGATCTACCTATTACAAACCAGGCATTTCATGCCGACACAACAACAAATTAAAGATACAACTCGATCTAAATACAAATGCTACATACGACGCAATACATGACAACACACACGGCCGCTTGGCCTTGAAAACCGTGCACATGAGGGGTGGCCCACGGCTCACATGACCCACGGCCTTGGGTCACTCCTCGTAATGCGTGCTCGCGCTTAATCTTGTCGCATTAGACATAGGGCTACGCACCAAAGCATGCATTAGCATAAACCGGGCCATGTTGCTTTAGACAACATGCGGTTTACTACGCTTCTACAAACATTGGGGAACAACCGTCTAACCAAACAAGACTAAGGTTTTTAGAAATCATTTGACTCAATAAAAGAAAACAAACTTGAAAGATTACAACTCGATAAACCAACTATAAATTACAAACAATGAAACAACGAGAAAAACAAACGGTATAAAAACAAAACGAGAAAGGTAAAGAAAACGGCCACCTCACGGCCCAAACCAACGGCCACCCTCACGGCCAAGACAAGGCCAACCTAGTTCCTAAGTTAGGTTCATTAGTTAGATCGAATGATTGCGAAAAGGGATAGGAAACAAGTTAGAAAACGAGGTAAAAACGATGTTGATTGATTGTCGCACGAGGGTGCATTCTACACGGCCTAAAGGGTCTAATTAGGTCAAATTCGCTAATTAATTTAACTCATCGAGTGTCAATAAGAAGGTGCTAATCACGCACTCTTATACTAGCGAGAAATTAGGTGAAAGAGAGAGATGCATTCAATTGTTTACAGAATCGTCGATTGATTTTATAACTTACGTCGAAGCCACCTATCGTGTCTAATTAGGTTATTAAATTAAATTAATGTTATCTAAATATGTCATAGGTTAACAATCAGAGGTTAGACTAACATACAACGGGTCCTAGGGTATGTCGATTTGGCCGAACCAAAAGGGGGTCGAAAGCGAAGAACGAAGTTAGACAATTGTTTTATTTATGCCCTACCTTGAACACGAGGATATGTAAACGAGACGGGGGTGTACGACCGACTGATGTAGCGGTTTCTTTTCCCATCTCAAGTCAACGAGGGTGTTCATGGTGGTACTTTAACTCATACTCGGACTAACTAGTTTCATAGTTAATTTAAAACAATCGATAAACAAAACGAAAACAAACAAAAAAACAAACTATAAAAAGAGCATAAGAAAACGAAATAAAAAAAGGAAAGAGAAGGGGATTTGATGCACCCTCAACCTACATGTATCGTTGACACCGTCTTGGGTCGTAATCGATGGTAGATTTCATCTCGAGAGGCCGTCGTCGACGAAGAATAAAGCAAACACGCGTTTTGGAAACTTTCTGGACAGCGATTTTCAAACAGTGATATCTCCCTCGTTTCACGACGAAAATTCGATTTAAAAGATGTTTTGGAAACTAGAAAGAGAGGAGAACAAGGATATTAAAGCAACCCCTGCTCGTTTTGGGTTATTGGGCACGAAAAACGAGCACAAACAGAACTGGACAGACAAGAAGAAACCGCGAAAGCAGTGTTTATTTCATTCTGTTTTTCGAGGGATTTCGTGTACTCTCAAGGGCAATTTGGCTCGTAAATCTTTGTCTAATGTGTAGATGGATGTTATGTGGTTAATTAGGAACAAGAAACTCGAATTTTTATGAAGGTTTGATGGAGGAACGAAAGGGTTTTCGAAGAGGACACACAAACAGTTTCAGTTTGTGTGTCGGTTTTGTTTAGGGTTTTTGGGAGGCAATTAGGGTTTGTTTCTGAGGTTTAAAGCTTGTGAGTGACGGTAGGATGTATGGAGAACTTAGAGGAATGAATGTATGGTCAAGGGGTGGTATTTATAAGGAGTTAAAATAGGTTAAAAGAGAGGGAGAGGCAATCGGGCTTGCTGAACATAGCTGCTGTCCAGCAGCTTTTGGGGGGGTTTCTAGGGTTCGTTTTGGGGGTTTTCTTGGTGATTAAGCTAGGATAATATGGGTAGGATACTAGGGTATGGGTTAGGGTTAATGGGTACGGGTCTTGGTAGTGTTTGGAGCGGGTTTGGGCTCGCGAATTGGCTGCCAAAACAAGGGGGGCTCGGTTTATGCGGGCTGCTTGTGAGGGGTTTGGGACGAGGATTTGGGCTGTGGTATGGGGGGTTCGAACAAGGGTGGATGGGTATTGCTCTAGGTGGGTTAGTGTACTCGAGATTCGTGCCAATTCGCAAAGAAAACGGGCTCAAAAACCGAGCTAAAATCGAGCTCAAAAATAAGTGTTCAAAACGAGTTCTTTTCGATTTTCAAATCGATTTTTCAAATCAATTAACCCATTAAAATAAATGATTTTTCAAACCAAATATACTCATAAAATGATTTTTCAAATCAAATATTTATTTTATTTTCAATAAAATAAACTTGGGAAAATAAATTCAAAATAAAATAAAATAAATTGAATTTACCTTAAAAAAAGCTTTAATTCAAATATCATTTAAATTAATAAAATGAACTCACTTAAAAAAAACATTAATTTAAATATCATTTAAATTAATAAAATACTTCATCGACGACGCCCATTCTACATCGTAAAACGAGCTCCAAATAATGACAATGACAACTAAAGAATACATGTGTCCTATCATCATCGGGTGTTTGTCGGGTTCTCTATAAATTCCAATATCGACAGATACGGGTATCTACATACGTGCTCTATTTTGGCAGCACATAAACCCCCTTCAAACACTTCCAATTCGACTCCTATATGACCCACGTCCTTGCCTAGACCGATATCCGAGCCATAATCAGACCCGCAACAAGCAACCAAAAGCTGCTACTGAAAATAGCATTCCAGCAATTGTGTACTGCAAAAATTCAATACTGCATCAAAATATTACACCCCGTGATCAATTAAACCCATTTTAAAAATAGTACAAACGGGATGATTAAAAGCCAAAACACAACTTTCTCAAAAAAACAAAAGAAGCCAATACACAATGGCTCTATATATACACACACGTACATAAAAGCATGACCAAACTATTGAGATTCCGCTAATGAAACAACATAACTGGCCCAAATATTTCTCAACTGAGTGATGTCCTCTGGCAAATAATCTGGGTCTTTGTTAAGTGTTAGTGGAAACTACAATTCAGAATATACATAATCAAAATAGATATAATACATGGAAGTATACAGAATTGAACTCAATTTACGTCTGAAATAGTTTTAAAATCACACTAACCCGTATCGGAATGGTAGAAAGTTTTCCGTTGATAACCTCCCACATGGACTGACAAACGTAAAAGGCGCACTGTTTATCGTCTGGTACTTTAGGAGACAATTATATAAATCACACACAAATCAGCTGAATTAGATAATCAAGTTCTCGCATAAACATAAATTAAATGATACGAGTAATTATTAAGAATACCCTTACTAATGGCGTGATAAAATTGGGAACAGTGTTGCTTTCATATTTCCCAAGTGGACATAATCTTTTTTTTTTTTTTTTTTTTGCTTCAAAAACTCTAATTCATAAATATACACACATACCATTATTATTTGCTTATATATGGCTCAAGTCATATAATAACAAATGACAATTTTGAAGGTTGTAAACATACTCAGTTATCATCCTTACACAACTGTCAGAGAGTTTACCATCGCGAGAGTCAATCCAGTACACTGTTTTTGTTTCCACTTGTATTGCCAGTAGCACCCAATGCTTCCTATTCAATTTGGGACATTGAACTGTTAGTTCATTTACACGCATGTAAGCATGTTAATAATAAATTTATAGAACCGTGATTCATTACAATTATCACGTACTATACATACATATTCTCATTGTGGGGGGCACGCCATAGTTTTTTAGTCGACATCAACCGACGAGCGATAGTATTGATTTGTTATTTGTATGAAATTCTGTCCACAGAAAACGCTTTAGGACTCAAGAATCCGTAGGCGTGAATTGGGACCTTCCACTCAGGGAACTGATTATTCAGGTACCTATTACGCCACATGGAATGAATAATGTTATTGTAATTGATAATTTAAACAAACATCATTATTCGTAAATGGAAATGACTAAATAGTTTTATTAATAAAACTTACTTCATCCAAATCAAAATGTGAACAACAACTAAATTGTCAAGGTCGACAAATTCCATTAGTTGCTTCGGGTCCAGTACGGTTATATCAGCTGCGCCCATAATTTGCTCTTCAATGTTAATCATGACTACATCCCCTCTAGGTGACCTTTTTACAGCCAGGTTGTGCAAAGCCTTCAGCGAAGTAGTTTTCATTTTTTTCTTATATTCACACGATTCATAATAAGAATCATAAGCAGGCTTGATAGCAACAACTTTCGTAGCTGGCTTATATTGTATGTCATGTTGTTTTGTTTTTGGGAAAGGCGTAGTCTTTTTGGTGACCTTGTCCGTTGACGTAGTAGTAATTGCTTTAGCTGGCATCATGGCTTTGCTTAACTTCTGCAAATGTAAAGATTAAAGTATTTATGATATGTTAATATTCGTACCCTAATATATTTAAAGAACAAGTAATAATTAACATCTGCATATAGGTACCTCGCGGATGACAACATTGATGAGGTTGTCAGGCCATTGCACATAAGAGCTTAGGGCTTCTTTCAAATAAGTGACCTTCTCATTAGGAAATGGTACTTTTACATCCCCATACTCGTCTTTATATAATTGGGACACTTCCACTTTCCTGCATTTGTCACGAAGGGGTATACCATGAACCATAACTTGTTGAAGCCGGTCGTAATTGAACACGTATCCCCCTGACAACAGCAACTTTTTGTTTCCCCTGTAAATAGAACAGATGACAAGCTACCTTGCAATTGTCCTTCACGAAAGCTTTAATCAATTAGTACACATACATTCACTACCTTTAATAAATTTCATAAGTAAAAAACGTGTATGATATGAATAATTATAAACTAGCAGCTATTACCTTTTTCGGTGTTGAGAAGAACATCTGCTCATCAACTACCTCCACCTCATCCCATGTCACGGCCTTCCTGGCTTCCTCTTCCTCTTCAACTTCCTGATATCAATCCTCGACTCCCACCTCAGTCTCCTTTGACATTTCCTTCTCCCTTGCCATGTCATCCTCGGCTTCCTTCTGTACATTAACACTTGTCCATATAACACGTACTGATTTTCCAAATCATATAACACACTGTATATAAGACATAAATATTATTATCTCTTTTTCCTCCTCCTCCTCCTCCTCCTCCTCCTGCTCCTCTGCTTCCCTTATGACTTCTTGAACCATATCCAACTCTTTTTCTGATGGCTTTTCCCCAATTTCCAACATTCTCAGCATCTACCTGGCTATTTTCTGTAGCTGTGTAGTGAAATTAATGTCAGCATATATAGTAATAAATTACATTGGTTCAAATACAGTATTTATACGGTTACCTTCTTGGAATCATTACCACTCATCATCCTTCGAGTAGTTTTCCCAAAATACTTAGTGATACCAACATGCGTCGATACCCCTCTCACACGACCTGGATGCTCTGCTTTGCCGATTGCCCTAGCAAGAATGTCATCACGTCCTTGAGGCTTCAATTTTCCTTCTTGTACCTCCTTCTCACAGATCATCTACATACACATAAAACCATTAAGCAACTCACAATTATATAACTCCGACCACCAGTGCTAGGAGTGACATATTTATTCAAACTTTTAATTTTCTCTTTGATGTCCTTATCATATTCAGTTTCCGTCTTTCCATTCTTAGGAGTGTGACCTTTCACTCAAGCATCATGACGACTGAATTTTCCAAGCTTTGCCTACAATTTATTCATCATATTGATATCCTCTCAAAATATGTATGATTACTATGAACATATATAACATCCGACTAAAACACCTAATAGTCTAATATTATAAGAATTATGTACTTACAAGTTTCATCTTAATCAATCTGTAACCACCTCGGGAGCCGTAAAAGACGGCCTTTTTCTTTGAAATGTTCGTCTTGTTCCTCTCACTCATATCCTTCATCAAATAAATTGTAACGAGAAACGTAAGCATGACCAAACGCTAAACTAAGTATACTTCATTACTTATTATTATTAAGTTACCTTAAACTTCCCAGACTGCCTATAAGCGATATAGCTATCCCAATGGTCCTGACTGATATACGGATACTTATTTTTTGGTGGTTTCTTGTTCATATCCCCGGTTTCCTTGTTGAACAAGTGGTTCTCAGCAATCATTAACTTCCAAGATCTAAGGGCTTCCCCTGTCTCTTTTTTAGGTACTTATCATACTTTTTAAGGACAACGTAAGCTAACTGCCTATATAATGAGCATAGTTGGTAAAAGTGTTTCGGCTAATACACATATTAAGTAGTAACTTTATTTTAACTAAAGCATTTAATATTGTATATACATACCTTTATTCTGTTTATTAGCATGGTGTTCCATATTTTACTCAGTTCACTGATACATGACGTAGCGAGAGGCACATATGTCTTACACAACAACCAATCCAACTCACAAAATACCCGACATTCGCACTATATGGCAGCCCCGTATCTTTATTCCATTGTAAAGGATTAGGTATCTTTGAATTTATTGCTTCAAGGGAAACCCTGTGGCGCATTCGACCCGCAGTGTGTTGCAAATTATTCTCATCACCTGAGTCGTCACCTGAGGCATTTCCATCGTTTCTTTTCCGCTTTTCGACCATATCTAAAGCATAAATTAATAAACAAATAATAACAATGCATACTTATAATAACAAATAAATCTCTAGAGAGGAGGGTTTATTACTTCTTTAAAGAGGAGAATCCAGATTGATCTGGCGGCGGCATTGGCGATGATGACGATGACTCTGACGGCGCTGGGGTAGGTTGGTGGTTGAGGGGAAGCTCAGAGTATATATGTGTGAATAATACAACACTTGCAAGACCTTGTTTAATGAAAAGTAATAAACACGGTATAAGAAAAACCGTTGTATTTTGTTTCCAAACAGACAACGGTTTTGTTTGAAATCGTAATTGATTAGTACTATCTACAACGGGTTAAAAATAACCGTTGTCTTAAATATTTTCATTTTGTTTGATTTTTCGGCCAAAAAATATATCATCGTTTTTATATACATAACAACGGTCTGAACCGTTATAACTGTATATGTCCTAAACAACGGCTTAGGTATAACCGTTTTATTTTATATTTCATTTTGTTTGATTTTACCGCCAAGAAATAAAGCATCATTTTTATATAGATAACGGCTTGAACCGTTATAACTGTACTCGTCCTGAACAACGGTTTAGGTATAACTGTTTTATTTTATATTTCATTTTGTTTGATTTTACCGCCAAGAAATAAGGCATCATTTGGTATGATTTTTCCCTAACCCGCCCGCTGCAACAGCAGAAAAAGTTTACAACAGCAGTTTGATATATAACAGCAAGACAATCATTACACATGACGTAAGATATCTTGTTTGGATTGCTGATATTTTCACGGCTACCGGGAACGTTTTTTTGGATTTTCTAGTCTCTTCATTAACCCAAATACCTTCATCATGATCATCTCGTGTATATATGTTTGGAATGTTAACATTTTCAACATCATTACCAAATTGCGATATAGCACTATGATCAAGTCCTTCAAATTCGACGTCTTCATCATCTGGAATTCGGCGATGGCAAGATAGAACAACTAACCACTTCTTATCGAAAGGATGGGTAACATAAAACACTTGTTTTGCTTGTGACGCTAATATAAAAGGATCGTCCTTGTTTCCAACCTTGTCAAAATTTACTAATGTGAATCCTAAATCATCTTTTCTAATACCATTATTGTTGTCAACCCACTTGCACCAAAATAGAGGTATCTCAAAATCCATGTAGTCTAAAACCAATATCTCTTGAATTACTCTATAATATTGCATTGTATCCAAAATAGGATTTTTATCCTTTGAACTAGCAAAGTATATTGCCTCAGAATCTACGCAAACTACACTATTTTGCATTGTGCTCGCCTCATCTTGAATGCGGGTGTAGAAAGTGTACCCATTGATCGCATACCCGCTATAAAAAGTTGCACGAGCATCAGGACAGAAAGCGAGATGTCATAGGCTGGTTGAGCAATCATCAATTGGGTTGTCATCATTGTAAATAGTGTCCTTAAACCAGTCACTAAATTGATTGCAATGCTCATTTGCATACCACATTTCTTTCTTATGAGGGTGTTTTCCGTTAAGGTAACGCTGGTGTTCCATAATGTAAGGCTGGACATGATCATCGTTAAAAAGAACGTATGTATGAGCTCTATGTCGTATGTCAGATGACATATCCTTGGAAACACTACCCCTTACACCTTTTCCATTCATCCAGTCACTATGATGATTCGTAGGAGCTCCAATTAACTCATCCAAGGAGAGGTACGCGTAACAATACGAAAGAGCTTCATTGATAATTCTTCGCTCAGCAATACACCTCTCTGGACGATACCTATTAGATATGTAATCGTTGTAAACTTTCATCAATCGTTCGAATGGGTACTAATATCTCAAATACACTGGCTCGAGATACAAAACCTCCCGGACTAGGTAGACAGTCAAATGAACCATGATAGTGAAAAATCAGGGAGGAAAATACATATCAAATTGAGAAAGACTGGTGACGAGGACGTCCTGCAAAGTTTCCGCTTCATCGGGATCAATGACTTTACTGTTGATTGATCTGAAGAAATAACAAAATCTAATTATAGCATGTCGAACCTTTGGAGGTAGAATGGAACGAACGGCCACATCTAGTAGTTGTTGCATCAATGTATGCTAGTAATGTAACTTTAAACCAGTAAGTTTTAGGTCCTGCAATGAAACAAGGCTTCTAATATTAGACGAATAGCCCTCTGGCACCTTAATACCATGCAAGCATTCGCAAAAATCTTTTTTCTCCTTTTTTGATAGAGTATGAGCTGTAGGCGGAAAAAAAGTCCGATTTCCTTTTGTTTTAGCTGCCAGCTCGGGCCTAATACCCATCTCAATCATATCATCCCTAGCTACCTTCTTGTCTTTTTTCCTACTCGGAACATTCAGCAGGGTATTGATTATATTATCACAAACTTTCTTTTCAATGTGCATAAAATCTAGGCAATGTCTACCCGGGAGGACACACCAGTACGGAAGTTTGGTAAAAAAATATGGTTTTTTTTTATTACCACGAGTAGACAACTTAGGTCCCTTCTTCCCATACGTTATCCCAATATCTTTCACTTTCTTATACACTTCATGACCATCTGAGGACTCCCACTTTGCTTAGGACACCTATTAAACGCCTTGTGAAGCTTACGATAATGATGATCAGAGCACAACCATCGACGATTTCCCCTGTACACATGCTTGCGAGAATTCTTTAAATATTCTGATTCAACATCCCCCTCCTCCCCCCGCCCCGCCCACACACACAATGGACAAGCCTATTTCCCATGTACAGTATGTCCAGAAAGATTGTCGTGCGCCAGAAAGTCAGTTATTGTACACAATAACATAGCTCTCAGATTGAAACTTTCCTTCTTATAGCCATCAAACACTGGCATCCCTCTTTCCCAAAGAATCTTCAGATCATCTAGAAGTAGTTCAAAATACACATCTATGTCATTTTCAGGTTATCGAGGGCCAAATATCAATCAAGACAACATCAGATACTTTCGTTTCATGCAAACCCATGGGGGCAAATTATAGATGGCCAACACAACTTGCCAAGTACAGTGTTGGGTACTCATGTTTCCATGAGTGTTCATTCCATCCGTGGAGAGAGTTAGATGCAAGTTCCTTGCTTCTTTGACGAAGTCAGGATATTTAGCGTCAAACTCTTTCGACTATTGACCATCCGCTGGGTGACTTAACTTTCCATCTTTAATCCGTCCACTATTATGCCAAATCAACATTCATGCATCTTCTTCATTGAAATAAATCCTTATGAATCTTGGTATTATTGGAAAATACCACAACACCTTAGCTGTGATCCCTTCCTTAGTCTTATTACGCCATACAAAGCAGCGCGGACAATATGATAATTTCTCATAATCTTAAAGGTACAATATGCAGTCATTGGGACAAGCATGTATTTTTTCATACTTCATGTCCAATTCTCTATTCATTTTTTTAGCCTCATATGTCCGACTCGGAAGAACATTACCGTCAGGAAGCATGTCACATAGACAATTTATTCATTAGAGCCACGCTCGCCCAAGCGGGGTGTTCTCTTTTTACCTTGAGTAAGTAAGGTGGTAAGCGGTTATCACACCCCAAAATTGGTTGGACTCAACGGGATATAAGACCTGTGTTCCGGGGCTAGTAGATGGATTTAAAGAAATTCGTCGACCAAGAGTTCTAGAGGTAGAATTAGTCAACGTGACTTACCGAATTTACACAATTATGGGATGTTTCGCCCAAGCGATGCTCATTTTTGTTTAATATTTGGGTCTTGGAATCATTTATATAATTGAGTGGGAGATCATTATATAAATGTTAAAACTTGTTGAACATGTTTTCACAAGTATTTTTTAAAACATTGAATGTTATTTTTTCCTATTTTTCGTTCTTTTTCATTTATGTTTTTACTATGACATCGCGCACTTCATCCTCCTTTCATCCTCTATTTATTATTATACTCGTTTCGTTCTTTCATAGGAAGCGGTTTCTTTGAAAGAAATTCGGTAGCAATGATTGGTAACATGATTTACCAATTCACCTACATAAGCTTACAACGATTTTTGCAATTATTTTACAACTTAACGTCCATACATATTAATAAGGGGTTTTATGTTGCAAACTCATATTACGAGTTTAAAAGGAAGTCACATTTTATCAAGAGAGTCTTGATTTCGAAAGTGACACCTCCGTCATGATGATGACATATTAGTTTTAATTACTCAAGTGTAATTCAAAAGTTTACGAAAAGAGTTTTCAAAAATACTTATAATACTCCAATATGATACCGTCAAATGGCTCACTTCGAGAAAGGCCAAATCGATTGTTTATGTGCTAATGAATTTAGGCATATGATAACAATTGAACGGTTAGGTAGTCCAATTTCACAAGAAGTTGAGATTTTGCCACATGTTTCACTCACTTTATAGTAATTCACTCTTACTAAGTGTATAAAATATCACAAATGACATGAAGAGAGGTCTTCATCAGATTCATTTTTGCTTGATTGAAGCAAAGAGGAATGTGAAAGTGAGTGGGAGTTAAGAAGTATCAACCCTAGATGTATGCGATAGAACAAAGTTGAAAGAGACATCTACTCAATGGATAGGCTAGTTCCACTATCTTGATATGAGATACCAAGTATGGATCATTTCTTTGTAAAGAAGTTTACATGAATTGATAAAACGTAAGACATCTAGCATAGGACATTTTGTATCGAAATGGTGCTAGATTATCAATGATTTCGATGGGGATAAATGTACCTAAATTTGGTTTTAGAAGAATGTAATTATCTATGTTTATACATAGAAGGCATCACTCATGTGATTTAAAACAAAATGTTGTACCTACTCCTATGATAACTTGGTGGTTGGTTTAGACCACTTAAGTTAGAGAAATTTTACATTCTTCACGAAAACTAGATATTATACTATCTTGTAGATTTTAAAGTCTCTCATTCGGTGAACCCATATTGATCAAACCTCAAGTAATTCATTTCAAACGAGTAAACGAAAAGCACATTGAACAACCATTTGATTGTGAGTCTTATGGTATGTGTGCATGTATTATGTTTTCTTTTGTAGAAAAGAAACACAATAGTGAGGTGATTGACCATATACATATGGATGTGTAAGGCCGATAGTTGGTAATATACATACTTGGTTACTTTTACCGTACTGTTAAGTAGATATGAAAACCTCATATCTATTTAATAAGACATAAAAGTGATTTTTGAAACGTGGAATATTTTCAAAATGAAGTAGTAAACCAAAAGCACGTCAAGATCAAGATGTTGATCGGAAGTTTCAAAGTAATGACTTTGAAGATCAAATGGGTAATATCAAGTAATGACCTTGATAATCACTAAGAAGATTGTGAACCAGTTCACATAATACCTTCTCCTTGGGACACCATAGAGTATGGTGTAGTCAAGTATATATGCCGAACTTTATGAGATATAGTTTGAGTTTTTTCGCAATTTTGTAAGCAATTTTCTCACTAAAAGTTTAAAACCAGACTATAATAGCCTAAATGACTCCATATGAGATATGGATAGGGAGAGTCCCTAACTTGTCTTTTTATACATTTGGGATCATAAATGTTTATGTTCAGAACCAATATGTGTATCTGTGAGGGTTATCCAAAATTAAACCACATGGTTTTTACTCCTCCAAAACGAGAACAAAGAGTTTGTGGCTCATAATACTGTCTTTCCAGAAAGATTTTTATTTTCTGGAAGACAGAGTGGGAGAAATTTTGAACTTGCGGAAGTCCAAGACCCACAAACTGAGTACAATGCAAGAAGACGTTATTTATTGATGCTCAGTGGTGAGTACAATGCAAGAAAACGTTCTTTATTGTGGCTCAGTGGTTATAAGGAGATAATTTTGAGATAATATTGCGTTACTTTTTAAAAGTGACGAATCATAAACCCTCATCAAAGGCTTTTCTATAGTATGAACTCTATGTGATGGCGTGTCACCATGCAATTCGAATTGATCTCCTTGCACATGATGCTATAAGGAAGGAAACACGAGATGTTTTCAAGACTTGATTTAAGGTGAATACTTTGGTTGGTTACCTTGATCTTGTCGTAAAGGTTACATAAGATGTTTAAAATTTGGGTTGGTTATAGAGAGTCTTGTGACAACCCAAATGCCTTTATCAATTCGTATGTTCTTAGCAATATAGCTTCTCATGAGAATGAGATTCGGCAAATGAATAATGAAACTTTCTCCTTGGGAGAACATTTGTTGATGTTGTCAATGCTAAGAAGCCTAGCATGCTTGAAAGATCCCTTTTGTGATCTATATACGTCAAAGAGTTGGAACTTTGGGTTCAATCATGTAGTCTATCAAAACGGTATTACTCGAGTGTCGAGGTACCATGATGATACATGGAGTTTAGTGGGAGCTAAAGTGAGTTTCTTAGTCTAAATCTGTGCTTGACATATTAGTGACTAGAAATGTAGCTAAGGTGATATTTCTTAGTCTAAATATGTGTTATTAGTGACTAGAAATATTCTCGGGTGAATACTTGAGAGTAGCATGGCGAATATTAATATCCGGATCTAATGAGATAGATCTCTATGGATATTAGCATTATAGTCAAGAGACTTAGGTGATAAGATTCTTGACTCGTTCAAGTTGTTGAACAATTAATATGATCTCTTGTGCTTCCGCTGCAGGATCTATTAAATATGCTAAAAGCTTCTCTCGTCGGGACTTATCATGTTGAGAATATGAGAAGTCATTACCAATCATTTCTTAGTGAGTGTCCCTAGATGATTTTTAAGAGCATCCTTGAGTACTTGAGAAGCACTGACGATTTACTCTTGTAGTTTGGAGGAATTTATGAATTTTGTGTAAAAGGATTACACGGAAACATTCATATGCTTATAAGATGTTATGGGCCTCATTAAGGAATAGTTATCATGTAAGAGTGTTATGTGCATAAAGAATAATATGTATAAGAAGTTATACATGTATAAAGAAGATATGTATGAGGAGTCATACATAAAAGATTTCATATGAAGAATGTGTATGTATAAGTGTTATACGTACAAATCATGAACGAAAAGCTAAGTACATTACAACATCCGATGTTGTAAGAGAGATAGTTGATAACCGGAATTTAATGGGACTAGAGTAGTTCTGTTAGCCGAATATCGTATCCCAAGAGACTGTGAAAACAGTGGGAGTGTTTGACTGGCTTTAGAACCAGAGTCTAAAAACTTGTTTAGACATGTACTTAGAAAGGCTCTATGTGATGAAAAGATTGCATAGAACAAAGGAAAATAGCAATGGAAATTAGAGTGATACAATTGTTGCCATTCCTCTAACCAAAGTCGTTGGCATAAGGTAGACATGATGGTTATGTTATCTCAATGTGATTGAGCAGTATACCTTAATTGCTGTAGATCGTTATGTAAATATTGGATAGAGTATTGATATTTACATAAGTGATGATCGCATTCATTGTTTGAGTCTCTTAAGAACTCAATTAATCAGTTTGACTGAAAACATGAATACCTTGTTTATCTGAATAAGTTGTGGAGACAATGTTGAACAATATTCAAGTGAATAAGATGAACATTGTATTTTGTCCCTAGTCACTTAATGAGGTGACGTCTCGGAGTGACTAGATTTTAAGTCGATTGATGGTTGTTCAACACCATAAGGTCATATGTGATGACTGGTCGATTACATAGGCAGAGTGTGTGACACTTTGCCGGACAGTGGCCATTTAGAGAGTCCCTAAGTTCTATTATAGGCGCCTTGTCGTGGCAGGGATTTCTAAGATGTTCTAATGAGTCGATTCTTTTGACTGGAGACTATTATCTGAGCAAGTGCAGTTTCCGAGTGACTTTGGTTTTTATCCTAGGTCGTGCCGTGAAAGGAGGTCAAAAGGGCATTTACTAGGTCATGGTGAGCTGTATTGTGCAATAGGATAGATAGGGCATACAGGAATTGTCCACCCACGTTGGGTAACTATATCTCAAGGCCACTCGAGGAGTTAATGACTACAAATGCGTGGCCACGCTCGGAAGTAATCTGTGAGAGATTTTTCCGGTCAGGTAGTCACACTCCCGATCGAGAAAACCACTCGCGATGTGTTCATGTGCATGTGCGACCTGAAAAACACCTTGCATTGAGTGGGAGATTAAAACGGACAAGAGAATTGGTAGCGCACACCTTGTGTCGGACAAGTGGGAGATTGTTGGAGTTAGTGTCCTCCACAATAGTGCGTTAACATAATAAATCTTATTAATGGAATATCATCAGATATTTAATTATTTGATCCTCTTCAGTTGATTAACGTAAATCGATAACGGTTGGCTGACTAGAGTTTGACGTTATTGTCGTGAGACGGCGGTGATCAACTGACCTCTTTCGGTCACACCTAAAGGAACGAACCCCAATTGATAACTAATTAATTCTATGAGATACAATTTGTTTAGTCCCTTGATTTATAGACTAAGAGGTTAGTCGATTATTTTTAGAGAGATTTCGAGTTGCGAACTCGAGGAGCGGCAGTTATTATTTAATTATGCGATAATTAAATAATATGTTTTGGGAAACGAGTTTTAGTTAATTAACTGTTAATTTACTAAAATTGTACTAATTGATTAATGTGATTAATATTAGTACATAAATAATATGTGTAGTGGTACACGTATATTTACGGAGTGAATTGGACGAATTAATTATGGAAGTATTTAAACATGATACGATGTTTAAAATAAAAATTACACGGATTTGTGCGACAAATATAAGTACCAACATGGACCCGTAAATGGTCAAGTGGACCGTGTAAAATAAGAGTAGTGGATGATTACTCACATAATCATTTCATTTTATTTTGTATACTACCATAATTTATCTTATACAAGATTTTGCATGTGATGTAAGATAAAACTGTAAGACAAAATTGTCCACTAACACACTCTTCCACCCGCCACTTTCCCTACTACTTCTCTCCATCAATTGTTCACATTTTACTCTACCTCACTTCTACACTCTACATTCTTGCATGTGAACATTTTATTCATCTCTCTAAAATAATAATCCTTACTACTAAGCTTGTTAGTAAGAACTCAAATAATATTATTAAGACTAGTTAGTAATACTACTAATAATAATCAAGGGTAAAATATTAACAAGTTCTAGTTCATACTTGTTATTATTTTTGGGTTAGTTCTTGGGTGCAACAAGAAGGAGATCTTCTATTTTGAAGATTTGCTAGGAGGATCTTCCATTGGTATAAGCTCAAGAACAAGCTAGTAAGGTGAACTAGTTTGTGCCCTTTTTACCACAAATTCAATGTAAGAAAATTGTTCTTTCCTTTTATGCTTTCATATTAGCATGCATGTTACATAGATCACCTAAAAGATAATTTATGAGATAAATTAATTTTATTAGAGAGTCTAATATGGATCTATGTTCTTTCACCATCAACCTGAAAGTCCTAAGGAGAAAGCAAAAAGTGAACAATCTATTCCTAGTTCTTCTCATTCAAGAATCAATATCAACAAAGGCAACCTCATAGAGCCTTCGTCAAAGAAACCCAACAACTCTCCAAGGTCATTCACCAAGTCTTCCGACAAGAAGGATACACCTCCTAGGAAATTTACCGACATTGGTATTACATACACCGATGCCCTTCAGAGACTCTTGAAACGAGAAATGTTGAAGCCTGTCGGTCCTATACCTGGCCCAGAGAGGAAATCTAGGTTCTAGGACAGTAATGCCCATTGCCAGTATCACAGGGGCAAAGGACACAATGCTGAGATGTGATATAAGCTCAAGCATGCGATCCAGGGTATGATTAAAAGTGGGAGATTGTCCTTCTCAACCTTTAACCCACAAGGCAGCTTAGACAATCCTCATGGATATACCACTTATCAAGAAACTCTTCTTGACTGTTATCATTCCAGTGTTCCCAATGATGAGGATGAGGTGCTCAAATGGATGAATGCTCAAAATCAGATGCAGAAGTCAGTTGCCAGAAGAAAATGTTCAAGCATGGGCCGATGATTACGAGTCTGGATCTGAGATCAAGTCAAAGTCCGAGTTCGAGTCCGAATCCTAGGCTTTCTATCCCATAATTTTTCTAGTGTCTTTCTTTGTATCCATTTCCATTTCTAGTGACAACCCGGAGGCTGTCCCATGAGTCATATGTCTTCTTGAGTCTGTGTTAAATACATTTATTATTCATTTTAATAAAAGTACAATTTTCTATCCACATATTCTATCCTATCTCTTCCTTTACCCTTTTCCTGTGACAAAGAGAAGCGATTTGAGACATTTTGAAACGAACAATGCATGGCGAGTCGATGTGAGTACACTTAAACGATGTTCTATTCCAAGTTATAGAGGACCCGCAACTCCGTGTCTATTTTCTTACCTATTCCATGTCGGGCAATAGAAACCTCGCTACAACCTAGTTTAGGATGAGCCTATCTCAAGAGATTCTAGGACGAATCCAAACCATCTCCCTTGTTAATGATCCATGATGGAAGGCAAGCCCATTCCCTACAATAAACAACCTGTGTTACTAAAGACCAACTCGTTTCACACCAAAAGTGCTAGTCTGACCCAAATCCATGGTAGCAAGCAAATCTAAGACGATACGAGCCATGATCAAAGACAAAGGCTCAATCAAGAGAAATGACCAAGATTAATATCCAAGGCCGCGGTTATGCTCGTAATCCAAGACAAAAGAGTCCATAGGAAAAGGCTCAAGCAAGTCAATGTCGATATCCAAAGTTAAAGTTATCTTAAAAAACCTGAATCAAGAATCTGAGCAAAAAGCCGAGATATATTCTAGACCAAGAATCTGAGTCTGAATCAAGAACAAGAATGAAATTAAATGTTGAAACGGAGTAATGCTGAAGTTTATATAGAATCCAAGACATCGATGAAGATGGTCAGCTAGCACCCTCACTTAGCCTTTCACACATCACACACCCTAAGTCCTTCTTGAGACCGTTACAGGGAGATAGTTAGGAATTTTGAGAATCCTCCGAAGCTCGTCAAGTATACCCATCCTTTAGGGCCAAGACATGGAAGTTTGATCCTACGTCATTTTAACCTACCTTTATGTGCTCAGGCTACATCAAGCTAAGAGACTCCATTTCCATGCCATATTACAATCCATATTACAAGCCATAATCCCATCAAGCCTTAACTCCACAAAATCAAAGCTCAAGAGATTTGTTCATCAAAGCCTCTTATTTCCGAGCCCCATATTCCAAATATCCAATCCAGTTTCACCTTGAACCAGGCACGGAGTCTTCAGATACTTTGCTACCTAGAACGGGACATACCCATATCATCCTTAAGGTCCACTTTTAGGTGTGCTCACACGACAAGGAAATTTTTACAAACATAGTTATACCTCTTTGGTCTATGATCAGAGGGAGTTATCTTAAATCAATTCTTCGAGTCACCAGAGGGATATACCCTTGTGACCCATGCACTTTAAAGCTTTGACAAAATAGCTAAGGCACACACTCAAAACTACGATCTGGTTTGATTTCACTCCACGTGAATATGTAAGAAGTTTTCAAGGACACAACCATCCCCACTTTTAACTTTTGACCTCAAAGCCAGCTCAGAACTACGATCTGGTTTGATTTCACTTCACGTGAATACGTAGGCAGTCCTCAAGGACATAACCATCCCAACCATCAACTTTTAACCTCAATTATCGACACCCAATTTATGACCATCCATATCCATTTCATAACCTTCCAACCACAATTTCCATTTATACCTGTTTACCGGGGGCTCTTTTTTGTCGCCCAGTCTCCTTTTTGTTGGAGTAAGTGTCCCCGACAATAATGCGATCACAATTGTCGATCATATTGATCACATATTTAAATCTCATAACAAGAATACGAAAGTGATGATACATTACATATATAGTCAACTGGTCCACACATATCGGTAATGATTGGCTGGCTAGAGTTTGACATTACTGTCGTGCGACCTTGGTGATCAGTTGATCCCTTAAGGTCACACCTAAAGGACGATTCCCTTAATTGAAAAAGGTTAATTAATTGTATGTCGATACAGATTAATTAATTCCTTAAAATTGAACAAATTATTATCATAAGAGAGAAAATGACATCTTATTATAACGTGATTAAATAAGATTTTATTTAGTAATTTAAGAAGTTCTATTACTAAAATTAATCGGTGTTTGCGAAACACGCGAGATGAGAATGATAAGTTAGTTATAATTACAAGATGTTGTGAATTATACTAACTAGTATTTAAATGACCATTTTATGTGAAAGTAATTTTTAATTACTAGTCAATTTGTTAATTGTGATTTATTTAAATTGTAAATGACATTTAATTTGTTAAATATGCATTTTAAATTAAAACATGACATAAGACATGTCACATGTCACATGACATACAATTGTACAATTGACAAAAATAAAATGGACTCCATATTACACATAATAACCGAAAAATTGGTGGGCAATTTTAGAAGTTTTGTCTTATTTATTTGTCCTATTCATTTGTTTATGACATTTGATAGTGACTTGACTATGACAAAGGCTTACACTAATTAGTCTTGTGAAGACAAAAAGGAAAAAGGAAAGGTCCTAACCCCCCCCCCCCCTACCCACCGGTTTTAACTAGTAACAATTGAGGGATTTTTTTCTCAATTTTTTTTCATTTCTCTCATGTTTTATGAAAAACACAACACTCTCTCTCTCTCTCTCTCTTGTTCTTCATAAAAATTAATTTTTATGAATCAAATTTGTACAAATCAATCACTAATAATACAAGTAGTAGTATATGAGTATTAGTAATCGATTTTAAGGTAAACCACATTACAAATATCTAGTACATATTATTTTGTGGGATTTTGGGATAGTCTTGGGTGCTACTTATTGGAGGGCTTCTATTTGAAGTCATGGATGATCATCCTAATGTATTTTCTAGCTCAAGAACAAATGAAGGTAGGAGACCTTCATTTGTGCCCATTTGGCTGAATTTTTGATGGTAAGAAAACGATTTTCTCATCTCTTGTTATTTAGTTTGCATGCATAAGATCAACAATTTATTTTATGACTAAATAAATTAATGAGATTAATGAATCAATGAGATTAATGAATCTAACACTTTTTACCAAATCCCAGAGTCATCTTCTCATCCTGGGGGCTTCTCTTCCGAGATGCCACCCCTCCCTTATTCATCTCTTATTTTAGGTCAAGCTGGTGTTTGGTCCGGACAATGGCAAGGTCTTAGATCGATTCTCGAAGTTATCGTGCCTCAAGAGGGGTTTCTTTTACAACAAGACGATGTCAAAAGATGTCCAAAGTAGACAACTGATCCATGGCTAGTGCCTTGCCTTTATATGCCATCATCATTCTTACAATCCTTCTTCCTTTGGAACTGATACGCATTGTCACCCACACTTGGCTAGGGGTTGCGCATACTTAAGAAAAGTCTGTCAAATTCATCCCTGTGTCGCGTCAAATCTAAGTCAGCATTACGTCAGTCTATCGTCTTGCGCCCTAGCGAGTCGATGTCGTGTCAAGTCATGTGGCTTTTGGATATGCATAACACATTACAAGCAACAAATTTCATGAAGAAAAGAGCTTTCAAAACTTGTATGTTTCTTTCCTCATTTGAGGTCCATGTGCTAATTGCGTTTCCTCATTTGCTATATGCTATTTGCCTATTATATTGCATTCTTGTGTGGCTACTAACCATGCAGGTGAGTATCAGAAGCGGTGCTCGCTCCAACTGGGAGCTTCGCTCAAGACTTCATTTTCCCCATCGACGGTCAAGATATTCCCCAGCAGTATTCGCAGTATTGTCCTAGGTTTCTTCCATGACAATCAAGAAAATTACAAGAATTCATGATCACTAAATACAGTTTATGGGCTTCTCGTCTTTATCGGAATTTCCCTTGCGACGACCTGAGCAGATTTTCTCCTCAGCGGTGCCAAGGACGCGCCATTGTCAATCAAACGCTTTTCCTTAGTGATGCCAAGGGCGTGTCATTGTCGATCTATTATTTTCTCCTAAGCGGTGCCAAGGGCGCGCCGTTGTTGACTCAACATATAATTCTTCCCCGGCGGAGTCATCAATATGTTCCTCAGCGAGAGTTCGTTGCCGCGAGGTCATAGGCAGAAGAGTTTGACCTTTAAGCAATTAGTTTTAAAATCAACTATTTTAGCGCCCACGTATTTCTAAGAAACAGAATTCGCTTAAGACCGACACGAGCAGATTCCCCAGCGGTTTTTTCCAACATCCTGCTGACCCTCATATGGTTTTCTACGGATTTCGAGAAAAATAACTCCCGAAGAATTCTGTACCTTCAAATTTTTCAGAAGCTTGCCTTAATCCTTCAGATCTTTCAGAAGCTTGCCTTAATCCTTCATATTTTTCAGAAACTTTCCTTAATCCTTCAAATCCTTCTAACAACCTTCATATGTTCTTCCTTCAGACAACCCTCAAATAATTCTTTCAGACAACCTTCAGATAACTCATTTTCAGTAAATTCCAGAAGTTCTTTTTAGTTGAGTCCTCATGTTCAGTCCTTCAGAGAGTTGTCCTTCAGCCTTTCCTTTTGGAGATAGCCTTTAGAGTTAGCCTTCAGAAGAGTTAAGAAGTTTGTTCAGAATCCCTGTAACCCCTAATGTATTCAAACACCAAGTTATCTTCAGACCAAAGAGTTTTGCCGGAGCGCCTTCAGTCTCGTTTCACGCTGGGTCGTTGGGGTATCTAAGGTATGATTTCTTCTTATGGCTGGCGAGCTTCCTTACGTAGTCTAATCCACTTTAAACGACCCTCCCCGATATTCGACAGACTCTAAAATGTTCCCGACGATAGGTCCTTGGTTTAGACCACTTGAGCCGCCTCGCGTTGCCATTGTCGTCAGGTTGTAATCTTCGATTGACCCGAGTGCTATACTTTGATTTTCGCCTTGTCCAAGCATCAGTCAAAGTGGGGGCTCTGTAGGTACCTCATTTCTGCACCTCCCGCCAACCACCAAGTGATGATTGGGCCGCATGTTTGATACGCGGAACGCTTTTATGAAAGTTCATAAGTGTATCGACAAGTTATAGCTCAAACACTCGAGTCAACCTTATGGTTGTCCTCTACGCGCCGATATGGTCGTTTTGACAGTAATTAGAGTTCATTTGGAGTCCGGGTCAAAAACCACTTCATTTTCTAAAAATCGTTTAAATGCCGAGTCAGAATGTTCTAGAATTCTCTGGATTTTTATTCCTAATTAAAATTAATATTTTTAAGGAAATATCCTCCGTATATGGTGTTTCACGGAATAAGGAAGTGTATATCTACCGAAATTCCATAAAAAACGCGGAAATCTTTCTTGCTGAGGAGGAAACCTCTTAGGAAATGACGCAGCAGGTGTTGCGCCTCTTCCAAAGGTCACAGTGGCTGCTGCGCCTCTTCCCCAGCCCTCTTTCCACGCTTTCCAGAATATTTCCGTGATTTGTTTCTGTATCCATGTCATTCTTAAACTCCTTCGTGTGTTTAGTATAAATAGAGACCTTCGGTCTCCATATTTGGCACGCGAGTGTTCCGCCCCTTCTTTCTCTCTCTCTTTGCATTCTAGCCTACGCTATTGCTTTCGACGCCTATGTGCTTGATCAATCGACCACGTAAGCTCAGATCATTCTAAGTCCCAGTCACGTGGCATAGACCGACCAATCTGACCAACTCCACCTTAATCAATCTAATCAATCTTTTAAATTAATTAACAAGGGTACTTTCCACGCATATTCGAGTCGAGCAATCACTAAACGATAACTTTAGTCAATCTCGTTTCGCCAAACATGTAAGTCTGAGGGTGTAAATCCCATTTATTCATTGTACTCTTATTTTATATCATCTAATGTAAGCTCTACATCAAAAGGACGCTCAAAACCGTCTTAAAAAACCATCGTTTAAAACCGTATTTACAAAACAGCGGAGGTCTGACGTCAAGAAGAAATGCAACAGCAGCTGCGCCTCTTCGAAGGGTCGCAGCATCTGCTGTGCCTCTTCCTGACGCTGCCGCTGCTCCTGCTCTTCTTCTTCTTCCTCGACCTTCTGCAATTTTCCCTTTTCTTATTTCTTTCGTTTCTTTTGTCCTTTTCAGTACATAAAGCATGTTTCAACTAATTCCTTTCAAATTATAATGCATAATTCGACATAAATCCCTTATAGTTCAATATTTGCGGGTTTTCATCATCTATTCAAACCCGGATTATAGAGGTTCGATTTTCTCATATAGATTCTGTAACACCCCCATTTATTCAGGAGCCTTTAGCTAGACATCCCAAGTAAATGAGAGCGTGACCATCTCGGTTTCCCGAGGTAGTGAATAACAAAGTCCAACTCACCAAAGTAATTTAAATTAAAACTTAATGATTACATGATTATTACAACTTAACCAACTAAAACTTAATATAAAATACAACAAATCTAGCAGCGGAAATAAATAAAGTGATATAATTATTATAAGTGATCTAGACTTCAACTATGGTCCAAGTCGAGCTCTCATCCCAATGCTCCCGACTCAGCTAATCTTTAATACCTGTCAAATCTGTTCCCCATAAAACGGTTCACCGCAGGTGTTCATGAATACACTGTCAACCACGAGGTTGAGTAGGAATAACCAACAATAAGTCAAAGTAAAATGATATGATATATAATACAAACACAACTGAGCTCATCACCCGAAACACCCATTCATCCCGCCAATCCCTAGACCGGACTATTCATCATTCCAACCGAAGTAGAAGTATTCACTATCCCAACCGAAGTTGAGGTATTCACCATCCCAACCGAAGTTGTGGTATTCAATTATACTCCATGCTAGTTTTGAAAAATCATCTCAGACACGAGCTGAGGTATCCAATGCAAACGAAATTCCAATATAAATAATCAAATTATAAACAATCCAACAACCTATAATCCATATCCATTTATTCACCCAATTCCTCAATACTTTTTTAAATCCACAAACCAACAAAGATATGACGAGTTAAGTAGTTATCCTACCTGGGGAGCAAATCCAATTAAGCAGCTCAAAGCGATCCAAATAATTAAAGCAATCCGACCCGATTAACAATTCTTCACAAATCGTCACCTAACAAAATATTACTCCCTCCCAGTCACTATAATGTTCCCACTTTCCCGAAACGGATTATTCACTAATTATATAAATTTATTTTCCATTTTAAATTATTATTACGTCCCGATTATGAAAATCAAGATCCGACTACTTTATTAATATCCGAGTAACCCAAATAAAAGCCGACTTAAATAAAACCCAAACCCATGCAAACCCACGACACTCACGTACTCCCCCTTTTATCCCGTATAAAACATCACAACCACCCACACATAGAACTCGTTTAAAACACCCAACCCAACACTACCAACCTCACCACCAGGCCCCACCGAGAGTACCCACTTCCGACAACCCAACCATGCCACTAACACCACCTACAACCGCCTCCAACCGCCACAAATAGACGCTTTAGCAACCACAAGCACAACCTCACCATTACCGAAAACCCGACAAACGCAAACTCCACGTTCAACCCTTATTTACGACTACCACCACCACGACAGACCACCACTCATAACTCCCCTTGCCACCCTAGACACGATACTCTAGACACAACACCCACCAGTCACGGCCAACCCCAATCGTGCCCTAGCATATCGCCCAGGACACAAATAAGGCAACCTGCGACATTCTACAACCACAAATACCCCACACCATTAGTGGCCACAACCGTGGTCACCCTTGACCCACGGTGGTCCAACCACCAGACACAACACCTCACGACAACCTCCAGTCACCTAGAAACAACCGACGACCTCTCTAAAGGACAAACACCCAAACCGCCACCTCCCTTAACAACCACCGCACCAACCACCACGACTAACCATCCTAACACTACTATTAGGACCGCCTACTTCCGACCAAACCAACCACCCAAACCCCAGGTCACATCGACAACCGTACAAGATACAAACTTCGTCTTAAACTCACGGTACACCCTCCTTTAGACGCCAATTCCGCCTCACACGGTGGTCAATGACGGTCAATCATAGTCCTACTGTTATCATGTAGGTCAAGGGCAACTACTAAGGTCATCAATACTGTTTATGGTGGCTCATACAGTGTTTAATCGATAACTTAATTGAATAAGATAATATAAATATAAATTAAGACGGTCTTACCTTTTATCGCTTTATTCGCTCCTTCCGTCTCTTAAAACTCCTTCTTCTATTTTTATGAATTATGTTTCAGTTATCATGGTATTTATAATTTAGAGACTATATGATGTCAATTAGGAAACCATTGCCTTTTCTAATTATTATTAGAAATTACCATATTATTATACTTATTATTTTATTATTAAATCCAGCTTCAAATCCCAACTACTACTCATACTAGGCCTAATATAATCAGCCCAATTATCTTCATAAGTCCAAATCCCGACCTAATACTTGCTTTATTATTTAATTAATGTCTTATTTGTATTTATTATTAGAAATGCCATTAATTAATTATTTTAATTACATAAATTATTTATATAAATTATTATCAAAATTCGGGGTTTTACAGTCTTCCCTCCTTAAAATGAACTTCGTCCCGAAGTTCGCCCACAATTACTATCACAACACTTATAACTACACACCATTCAACATAATTAACCATTTTCGAATATCAACCACACCAATCTTATCACAAGGTATCCCAACAATAAATCAAAACTTTCGTAGTATTACATTCCTTCCCCCTAAGAATAAACATCGTCCTCGAAGTTCGGAATATCAACCAAAAGGAACAACCAAATCATTATTATATTATAAAACATGAAACATACATTGTAATATAAAACAACTATCATTTCCCACACGAATTCATGGTTAAATGAATACAAAATCTTTGATTTACTAGCAATCACATCATATAAGATATTCGACCTAATCTTCATTTAATGTTCAACTTATTACTTTAGCTATCGACGAATACATTGCCAGACTAAATAATAATCCATAACAAAATACACACAATTGTTTAGTTTAATCTTTTCTTCATAATGATATCTAACTTAGACATGGATACATTTAATGTGAACATATATATAGGCTTAGGGAAACACATTCCGCATATCACTAGACATGGTAATCTACTTCACATAATTTGCAACATCAAACTGTCAACGTGCAAGAGATAAAAAACAAAAACTTATACTTTTTAAGACTAAGAAAACATGTTACAACTTCTAAAAATCATAAATAAATAATAACTTAATTGATCCTCGAGAACTCATACTATTTAGAAATCACAGAGAGTTAGTCTACTATAAGAAAAAGAACTAAGTCAAAATCTCATAAAGTCAATTTATAATGCAATTTACAAATTATTTGGTCGAAACAGAAATTTTACAGCAACTTGTCAGAAACTTAGGTCAACTTGTAAAAATCACTATTAATTGTCAAAAATTTAAATTGCGACGTGGCTTATCAATTTAGAAACATATACGAGTATTTTAATCAGTAAAGTTGGAATTATACCTAAACAACAAGTAGGTTTAAAATCGCAAATTTTACAAAAACATGGCACGAAAACACCACTGTACAGAAATATTCTGACAACTGTCCACTAAAATATCTATTTCTCATAAATCGTATATCATCTGAACATGAGACCACTGGCATATGAAATCTATTTCACAAGGCTATTACACATAAATATTTAATACAAGGATTTTAAACAGACAGTAAATGGCAGCCAAAACAATCAAGGGTAAAATTTCGAGAAATTAACCAAAATCGCATTCTTCACAATTTCACGCAATTTCTTTAACACTTCACATATTAAACATACCCACACCGCCCACATACATGCCAACATACCTTCCGCATATCAACATGCTCATAACAGTACATAAAGGAAATCATATCACATCCCTTTACCGTAAAGACAAAGTTACGTCCCCGTAACCGCAATCATCAATGAAATAACTTACAAACAAGGCAACAAAACTTTCAAGACACAATAAGCAATATTCCATTTAAATTACACCACACTCTCAAGTATTCTCTCAGGGTTCCCGGTTCAAAATTGGAAGGGCCAAGGTACGAATTAGGCGCGCGCTTTCCTAATGTTACTAAGAGGGGCTCCTAACAGTTTCTACCCGGAGTTCATTTTATTTCGACACATCCTAAGTTCATTATTGTTCATTGGTTAGGCCCGAGGATCGTTTTGCTCTAATACCACTTTGTAACACCCCCATCTATTCAGGAGCCTTTAGCTAGACATCCCAAGTAAATGAGAGCGTTACCATCTCAGTTTTCCGAGGTAGTGAATAACAAAGTCCAACTCACCAAAGTAATTTAAATTAAAACTTAATGATTACATGATTATTACAACTTAACCAACTAAAACTTAACATAAAATACAATACATGTCGCAGCGGAAATAAATAAAGTGATATAATTATTCTAAGTGATCTAGACTTCAACTATGGTCCAAGTCGAGCTCTCATCCCAATGCTCCCGACTCAGCTAATCTTTAGTACCTGTTAAATCTGCTCCCATAAAACGGTTCACCGCAGGTGTTCACGAATATACTGTCAACCACAAGGTTGAGTAGGAATAACCAACAACAAGTCAAAGTAAAATGATATGATATATAATACAAACACGACCGAGCTTATCACCCGAAACACCCATTCATCCCGCCAATCCCTGGATCGGGGTATTCATCATCCCAACCGAAGTTGAGGTATTCACCATCCCAACCGAAGTTGAGGTATTCACCATCCTAAGCGAATTTGAGGTATTCAATTATACTCCATTCCAGTTATGAAAAATCATCTCAGACAGGAGCTGAGGTATCTAATGCAAACGAAATTCCAATATAAATAATCAAACCATAAACAATCTAACAACCTATAATCCATATCCATTAATTCACCCAATTCCTCAATACTTTTATAAATCCACAAACCAACAAAGATAAGACGAGTTGAGTAGTTATCCTACCTGACAATCAAATCCAATTAAGCAGGTCAAACCGATCCAAATAATTAAAGCAATCCGACCCGATTAACAATTCTTCACAAATCGTCACCTAAGAAAATATTACTCCCTCCCAGTCACTATCATTGTTGTCAGAATCGCGATTCGATCCCACGATTCTACGATTTTACGATCCAAAAATGCTTGACCGATCCTGGATCCTACGATTCTATCATAGTTGTAGAATCTTACGATCCTATTAATTTGAAAATTTTTAGAGATGGGATCATAATACGATCCTACGATTTTACGATCCTACGATCCGATTCCATAATAAAAAAATTAATATATATTTTTATATAATGACGCCGTGAAATCCAAATTTCGTGTAAGTTGTTCAAACGATGATACTAAAATCATTAATTACCAATATTTTATGAATAAATATTAATAAATAAGTGTTTTGATTTTCAATTATATGTTTTTACCAAATAAAAAATTATATTTAGTGAGTTTGTAGAATCTTACGATTCTACGATCCGATTCTACCGATTCGATCCTACCCTCCCCATCGATCCAAAGTAGAATCCCGATCCTGACAACATTGGTCACTATAATGTTCCCATTTTCCCGAAACGGATTATTCACTAATTATATTAATTTATTTTCAGTTTTAAATTATTATTAAGTCCCGTTTATGAAAGTCAAGATCCGACTACTTTATTAATACCCGAGTAACCCAAACAAACCTGACTTAAATAAAACCCAAACCCATGCAAACCCACGACACTCACGTATTCCCCCTTTTATCCCGCATAAAACATCACAACCACCCACACATAGAACCCGTTTAAAACACCCAACCCAACACTACCAACCTCACCACCATGCCCCACCGAGAGTACCCACTTCTGACAACCCAACCATGCCACTTACACCAGCTATAGCTGCCTCCAACCGCCACATACAGGCGCCCTAGCAACCACAAGCACAACCTCACCATTACCGAAAACCCGACAAACGCAAACTCCACGTTCAACCCTTATTTACGACTACCACCACCACTACAGACCACCACTCGTAACTTCCCTTGCCACCCAAGACATGACACTCTAGACACAACACCCACCAGTTACGGCCAACCCCAATCGTGCCCTAGCATATCACCCACGACAAAAATAAGGCAACCTGCGACATTCTACAACCACAAACACCCCACACCACTAGTGGCCACAACCGTGGTCTCCCTTGACCCCCGTGGTCCCACCACCAGACACAACACCTCACAACAACCTCCAGTCACCTAAAAATAACCCACGACCTCTCTAAAGGACAAACACCCAAACCGCCACCTCCCTTAACAGCCACCGCACCAACCACCACGACTAACCATCCTAACACTACTATTAGGAATGCCTACTTCCGACCAAACCAACCACCGAAACCCCGGGTCACGTCAACAACCGTAAAAGATACAAACTCCGTCTTAAACTCACGGTACACCCTCCTTTAGACGCCAATTCCGCCTCACACGGTGGTCAACGACGGTCAATCATCGTCTTACTGTTATCATGACGGTCAAGGGCAACTACTAAGGTCATCAATACTGTTTACGGTGGCTCATACCGTGTTTAATCGATAACTTAATTGAATATGATAATATGAATATAAATTAAGACGGTCTTACCTTTTATCGCTTTATTCGCTCCTTCCGTCTCTTAAATCTCTGTCTTCTATTTTTATGAATTATGTTTCAGTTGTCATGGTATTTATAGTTTAGAGACTATATGATGTCAATTAGGAATCTATTGCCTTTTGTAATTATTATTAGAAATTACCATATTATTATACTTATTATTTTATTATTAAATCCCGCTTCAATTCCCGACTACTACTCATACTAGGCCTAATATAATCAGCCCAATTATCTTCATAAGTCCAAATCCCGACCCAATACTTGCTTTATTATTTTTTTAATGTCTTATTTGTATTTATTATTAAAAATGCCATTAAATTATTATTTTAATTACATTAATTATTTATATAAATTATTATCAAAATACGGGGTATTACAGATTCTCTAGAACTCGTTTTTTGTACATATTTTCCTTTATTTGATTTCAACTTATCGAATTCAATTCTTTTTTCAAGTTCGAAGTTTCGACCTTTACAAATCCGACATTGTATAATTATGTAAATCGCTATAAATTCTCATTTTTAATGACAGTTTCAGATGCATGTAATCTATTAAAACACTTATACTCGAGTCTAATATCAATAATCAATCTTAAATCACCAAAGAACATTAACAAACCGCGGTTCTGACTTCACAGCCAGAACCTGACTCAAGAACAGACGAAGGAAGTGCTGCGCCTCTCCCAGAGGACGCAGCAGATGCTGCGCCTCTTCTGGGTTGGTTTCTGTTTCTGAACTCTTTATCGCTTTGACGTAGCTTCTAATTACTGTTTAAATCAACTATTAATCGTATTATCACCTCTAATCTGACGTATTATGGTATTTTAATTTCTAATTTTATTTTCTTTAGTTTCTTCTTCGAAATCCCACTTTCGAGTGTGCTTTTAAGGAAGATCAAATAATCCTTGTATTATTGTAATTTTAATTATTGTAATTCTTTTATTTATCGTAATTATTATTGTTTATGTATGATTTAATTGTATGGCATTCACATGTAATTAATCTAACATTTACTTCGACCAAATTGTTTGATAAAACATGTGTTAACCAACATAGTCTACTTTCACATGCTAGGATTAATCTATGTTTGTTGCATTGCATGCATTACATCGACAACATATCAAATATGAATGATTTCCCTAATCATTAGTAGAGGCTGCTATCGAGGCGGGCAGGATTAGGTGTTCGAATTAAAGAGCTTCCTAATACGTACCCTCACCCCTAACTCCAGTTATCTTTGGACATCCGTGTCCATTGGCATCTTCGAGAGTCATTCTAGACATATAATGCTAAGGATAACAAGTTCTTAGTGTCTATGTCATTTCTTTGTGTCTTGACATGACATGAGGTATTCGAACGGTTTCCAATTTTTCCACAATAAATTGGTGGCGACTCCACAAATGCAGGCTTATTCAACCTTTCACCGGTTTCAATGTCTCACAAATCAGTAACGGCCTATGACGTGCTTTGGCAAACCCAGGTTCCGTGGGAGAAGTGTCGCCGCCTGGAAACCAACGTGCAGGTGGCCCATGTCCGCACGAGTAAATTTAGCATGTGAGTTCATTAGCTATTCTAGCAGAATAAACAACAAGAGAGAGAAAAAAGATATTCTTACTCTTAGCATAAGATAGATTAGCAAACATTAGTGGTTAGTTAAAATACAACACAAACTATAAATAATATAAATTAAAATCTAGAATTAATTAAATCAATTTAAATTATTACCCTAATTCTATTTCATGCATAAAAAAAAAAGATGATTAATGAACTAATTATCTACATCATAACTAATTAATTAACGGAATTAATTTTTCACATACGAATTTTACTCTTTCACTTACATTTTTTCATTAGCTTTCCATATAATACCCGTTTACCTAGAACTATCCAAATTTACTCCCTATCAAACTTCTACCTTAAAATCTAATCTAATTGCTTTAAAATTTGAACAATAGATCCTAATTCACCAATAAATGAAATAATTTACTTGTTTTGTCAATTGTTAATGATGGTATCAAGCTATACCTCGCAAGTGCACGATTTATCATTGTGCAAAATTAAGGGTCGATCCCACAAGGAGCTAGGAAGACTACTAATCGTTTTAACTCTATCGTTTAGCTAAGTCGACAATAAAGGATGAGATTGTTATAGTAAAGCTACCTAAGACAAAATGAAATACAAAAAAACAAGAAATAGGTAAATGAGCAAGAAGAAAGGATAAGTTGTAAATCAAATAATTTAAAAGCCTAAGACTCGGTTCTCCCGCAACAATTCATAACTTCACACAATTAATTCCCTAGGTTAATCATAAGGGTAGCAAGGTGAGGAGGAGATGGCTCTAATTCGCCTAAGACCCCTCTCTCGGGTTCGAAATAGGACACTAGCACTACCCACCAACCCCCCTCGCGGGTTCGAAGGTCGGAATCCCTAACTCAACACCCAACAACCCCAAAAACGTGCACATTTCCAAGGAGGTCAAGAATTTGGTCAATGTCATTAAGTACTCATCGTAATCCGGGTCATCTCACTCCTCCTCTCCGAGGTCGATTTCAAACGCTAGTCTAGAGGTACCCTCCCATGGTTCTCCCTTTCGGTCTCAACCTAGGTTAGCAATAGGGTCGAATCCTGGGCATCCAATTTACAACCTAACCAACTCTCGTTGGTGGACAAGGGTCACAAGTCGACACTACCCAAAATCAATCCATAAACCATATCATTCCTCTAAACTACCCTCACCAATTTCCCCAAATAACATAGGTAGCACCAAAACGGATACGGACATGGACACGACACGGACACGTGATACGGCATCCCATCAAATTTAGGACACGGGACACGTTATTTAAATTTAATAAAAAAACATATTTTATGGTTATAAATAACGTATTACTTTATTTTTGTAATGGATTTGATTCTAAATTTCATGTATTTGATACTAAATTTAGGTAACTGAAGGTAAAGTTCGACCTTACTTTTAACTAATTTTCAGTCTCTCCCAAACCAATCTTCTAATCAATCTCTTTTGACAATTTTTTCCTCGTCTAAACTATAACATTTTTAGACGTGTGTCCGACGAGTGTTGGGTGTCCGGGTGTCCGACACGGGACGGCTAGTTAGGAGGAGTGTCTGTGCTACCTAGCAAATAACTAGCCTTTATGAGATTCAATTAGTGAAGTTACTCATGTCGGGTCAAACCGAGTCCTTGTGGAAGACTACTCACTAATCATGTTTCTAAAAGCAAAAGAAACAACACAGATGGAATCTTTAAGCATAAACATGATGGGAGAATGAATTCTACTACTAATCATGCAATAATCCGACACAAATTATGAAGAAAGACAATTTAATCTAATAATGATGAGGATTAAACTAAAAGACACAACCTTTAACACAAGTAACTCAAAGATTCAATCTTCAACACAAGGAAATCAAATAATCAATCTTTGGGTGTAGATAACAATGGTGAACAAAGAAAAGATGAATAAGAGAGAAAATAACAACAATCAAACAACAAGATTGGAATCCTAACATAAGCAATTAAACAAAACTTAAAAGAAAAGCAAATGTAAACAAATGAAATTAGGAAGAGAAATAATACCAACTCAATAGCAAGAAAGGAATTTGGATTGAAAAATAAGGAAGGAGGAACCTTCAATCTTCTTACAACCCAATTTCTACTACTAAGTATGATGTAATAATTGAAGAACTTGTTATAATTAGGAAAAGATTAGCAATGTAATTAACAAGATTCAAACTTGGAAAAGGAAATTAATTTAGAGCTAGGGTTGTGTGTACAAATAGTTAAGGGAGGGGGTATTTATAGTCTTTCATTGGATTGAGAAAAGAAAAGGAGAAAAGCCCAAATCCGTCAGCCTGTTGCGTCCTGCCGGTGGACCGGCTACCGGTTCGCCTACCGGTAGCGAGGTCAAATAAATTTGAAGTTGGAATTTTTGGAAATAGCTGGCAAGTGTGTTCTGCCGGTGGACCGGCTGCCAACCCGCCGGCAGAAAACGGTCTTCAACTTCTTCAATATCTTCCTTATGGTGCGTTCTACCGGTTGCCCGGCTGTCGGTGTGTCTACCGGCAGCGAGGCCAAATTCTTAATCTCCTCTAATTCCAATCCAACTCGTGCTGCTGTGCTCTGCCGGTGGGCCGGCTGCCGGCCTGTCGGCAGAACACAGCCTTCAACATTTTTCCTTCTTGTCTTCGCATTGTTGGGGGGTATTCTGCCGGTGGCCAGACCGGCTGCCGGTCTGCTGGCAGAACACGCTTCTAAGCATTTTTCAACTCTTTTTCTTCTCAAGCTAACAAGGGTTAGCTCCTTCACTCGGATTTCATTTCGTCTTCCCTTTTTCATGGCTAATCCCCTACAAAAGAGTACGGGGAGTTATAATATCGAGGTACATGGAGTAAAGGGCAAAACATGAGCGAGAATGAGGTAAAAACGTGCTAAAGAGGGCGAAATGCATGAGAAAGGGGGTTGAAATGGCGTAAACTAACCACATATCAAATCTCCCCACACTAAAGCCTTACTCGTCCTCGAGTAAGTCCAAAACCAATATACAAGAGACTACTATAATACCCACTGAGAGTGCGTGCACAATATAAGCATCACTCAATTATTCTAAATTAATAGCCGAATGAGTATTAGCGCACCAACGCCCCTTCCACTCACAATTTGACACCCATGAAGGAAGAGTGCCCTATTGCAAGGCAAGTTGGGTCTTTCTACAAAATTGCGATGCAGCTATCATGAAAGCACGTAATAGAATGCATCTAACAAAATGGTCCACTTTCCTCATCTAAGTGGCCGGATTTTTCAAATAACATTACACGGTCTTGGTCGGGAGTACAATCTCAGAATTTCCAATGGAGGTGCCAACCCCTAAGCATGGCTCAAGCAACCCTAGTGTGACCAATACTCAAGAAACACATTCAAGAGCGGGGTAAGGGGAAACAGGCAAGTCCGCCGAGAATTACAAAACCGACACGAGATTCAACCCCAAGACCCATGACTAAGGGGACCTAGGCAACGACATCCTCACGGTTTTCACTCATTACTCAATGAAAGAACAAGGTGATTTTTGTGATAAATAGTAACCAAAATCACTCTCCTAACTCGACTAGCAAAAACGTGCCCACAATCTAATGTGTAAGACCGCCCTATGTCCAATGAAATGCAAACAATGGCAAAATGCACACGATATGAAACAAGTGTTTGTAACGGGGCTAAGGAGTAGGACAAAATGGGATTGGTGCAAGCACCATTTGGATATGTGGAGTTCAAATAAAGAATTGCCGACACATCGTCACCCATTTCTTATTGCAACACATGAGACACGTCTATGCCCTAACATAGCATGGATCACCAAAACTATGCAAAAATTGCATAAACCCAACTCAAATTGGAGAAACTCAAAAGTACTCCTCTTATTTCAACAAATGGTAACGTCTACACCCTAACAAAGGCTCGATTTCCCGAGCCATGCAAAAAATGTGTAAACCCGACACATTTTGGAAAAGCATCAAATTGCCCTTTTATTTAGCAACGACTTTTTCTACCCCGTTTAATGATGAGGAGGGGTGTTGCTTGCCTCTTTCTTTTTTTGGCAACATATATACAACACAAGTAACTCATTTTTTTTTTTGGACTTTTCATGAGTTTTCCACTTTTCTATTTTGTTTTTCATCTCTTTTTCAAGACCTCTTCTTTATATACAATGCCAAATGAATAACATTTATGGTTTTTGGATTCTCCTCGGTTTTACCCGGAAATTTGCCACTTGAGGCTTGTAGTTGGATCATTTGGGAAGCCAATTGGGAGATTTGATTGTCCGTCATCCGTTGAGAAGCTTGCATTTGGGTTCTAAGTTGGTTGATGGATGAGGTTGTCTCTTCTTGTTTTTGAGTGGAATGGTTGATGAATTGTGTTTGAGTGTTGAAAAGTTATTTTTGAGAATTCATCAATTGTTCCATCATGAGTTCCATGTTTGACTTTGGTTGGGTGGATTGTTGAAAAGGTTAGGAATTTTGTTGGAAAGGTTGGGAGTTTTGTTGGAAGGGTGGGTTGTTTGGTGGATTGAGTGATTGAAATTGTTGTCTTGGTTGGAAGGATCTTCCTTGGAAGCCCGGTGGACCTTGGTTGAATGTTGTGTTCGGTTTTTGAGATTGAAAGTTTGGTTGTTGTGATTTTTGTTGGAAGGTGGGGTTTTGGACATTTTGTGAACCATAGGAAAAGTTTGGGTGGGTTCTCATTCCGGGATGATATTAGTTGTTGTTGAATGCTTTCTTGGCCGGACTAGACTCCCATATTCCGTTCACTTGCTCCATGCAATTGGCCTCTCCTACCATCAAAGGACACTCGTTTGGTGGGTGTACTTGGTCTCCACAAATCTCACAACTATAAACTTGGTTCCTTATAGAAGAAGAGTTGCTATATGTGTTGCTTGAACTCATCAAGGCAACTTGTTGCTTGGGCTATTCAATTAACCCCTTAACCTCAACATTGTTGGCCAATTCAACCGTTTACTTTTCCTTCCACTTGTGCCTATCATTATTCCAATGAAAGGTACGAGAAGTCATCTCCTCAATAAGTTCTTTGGCCGTCTTGTGATCGATTTTATCTAACGCCCCCTTTCCCGAGCCGGAATCTAGGTTCATCTTCATTTCATTGTTCAACCCCTCATAAAAGTTGTTGATTAGCTCATCATCCCAATCCCGTGGTGAGGACATAGCCTTTGGAGGCCCTTGTACCTCTCCCATGCTTTGTAAAGGGTCTCATCTTCTTATTGGGTGAAGCCTTGGAGCTCACTTTTGATTCTTGCGGTTCGTTGTGATGGGAAATATTTGTTTAAGAAAGCTTTGGAGACGTCATCCCAAGTCCGAAGAGAATCGGGTTCACAACTTTTAAGCCACTCCTTGGCACTTCCCCTCAAGGAGTAAGGGAAAAGCCTAAGGCGGACGACATCCTCCGACACTCCGTTAGCTTTAAACATGTCACAACTATCCAAGAACTCGTTGAGATGTTCATTGGGGTTTTCGGTGGCTCCCCCGCCGAATTGGTTCCCTTGGACTAGTTGTAGCAAGGTGGCCTTCACATCAAAGTTGTTAGCTTGAATAGGTGGCTTGACAATACTAGGATTTACCACCTTTTTTCGGAGCCAAATAATGCCGCATAGGAACCGCGGCCATTGTCACTTCTTCCGGAATTCCAAAGGGATTCTCAAAAGACTCAAAGGTGCTCGGTTCTTCTCGAATGTATTCCACTACTAAAGTTTCTTGGGAAGTTGGTGTTTCTATAAATCCTCTTCTACGGAGTGAATTTAGTCTTCTTTCGGTAGGTTCAATCTCGTGGTCAATCGGATAAATTGGTTGGCCTCTTCGATTTCTCCTAATCATGCAAAACGTCCAACACACTCAAGAGAAGGATTAGTAACACAAAAGACTTACTCTAAACTAGAATGAAAACAATTAATATCTAGCCGAACTCTGCGGCAACGGCGCCAAAAACTTGATGGTATCAAGCTATACCTCGCAAATGCACGATTTATCGTTGTGAAAAATTAAGGGTCGATCCCACAAAGAGCTAGGAAGACTACAAATCGTTTTAACTCTATCGTTTAGCTAAGTCGACAATAAAGGATGAGATTGTTATACTAAAGCTACCTAAGACAAAATGAAATACAAACTAAACAAGAAATAGGTAAATGAGCAAGAAGAAAGGATAAGTTGTAAATCAAATGATTTAAAAGCCTAAGACTCGGTTCTCCCGCAACAATTCATAACTTCACACAATTAATTCCCTAGGCTAATCATAAGGGTAGCAAGGTGAGGAGGATATGGCTCTAATTCGCCTAAGACCCCCCTCTCGGGTTCGAAATAGGACACTAGCACTACCCACGAACCCCCCTCTCGGGTTCAAAGGTCGGAATCCCTAACTCAACACCCAACAACCCCAAAAACGTGCACATTTCCAAAGAGGTCAAGAATTTGGTCAAGGTCATTAAGTACTCATTGTAATGCGGGTCATCCCACTCCTCCTCTCGAAGGTCGATTTCAAATGCTAGTCTAGACGTACCCTCCCTTAGTTCTCCCTTTCGGTCTCAACCTAGGTTAGCAATAGGGTCGAATCTCGGGTATCCAATTTACAACCTAACCAACTCTCATTGGTGGACAAGGGTCAGAAGTCTACACTACCCAAAATCAATCCATAAACCATATCGTTCCTCTAAACTACCCTCACCAATTTCCCCAAATAACTAGCCTTTATGAGATTCAATTAGTGAAGTTACTCATGTCAGGTCAAATCGAATCCTTGTGGAATACTACACACTAATCATGTTTCTAAAAGCAAGAGAAACAACAAAGATGGAATCTTTAAGCATAAACATGATGGGAGAATGAATTCTACTACTAATCATGCAATAATCCGACAAAAATTATGAAGAAAGACAATTTAATCTAATAATGATGAGGGTTAAACTAAAAGACACAACCTTTAACACAAGTAACTCAAAGATTCAATCTTTAACATAAGGAAATCAAAGACTCAATCTTTGGGTGTAAATAACAATGGTGAACAAAGAAAAGATGAACAAGAGAGAAAATAGCAGCAATCAAACAACAACATTGGAATCCTAACATAAGCAATTAAACAAAACTTAAAAGAAAAGCAAATGTAAGCAAATGAAATTAGGAAGAGAAATAATACCAACTCAATAGCAAGAAAGGAATTTGGATTGAAAAATATGGAAGGAGGAACCTTCAATCTTCTTACAACCCAATTTCTACTAATAAGTATGATGTAATAATTGAAGAACTTTTTCTAATTAGGTAAAGATTAGCAATGTAATTAACAATATTCAAACTTAGAAAAGGAAATTAATTTAGATCTAGGGTTGTGTGTACAAATGGTTAAGGGAGGGGGTATTTATAGTCTTTCATTGGATTGAGAAAAAAAAACGAGAAAAGCCCAAATCCGTCAGCCTGCTGCATCCTGCCGGTGGACCGGCTACCGGTTCGTCTACCGGTAGCGAGGTCAAATAAATTTGAAGTTGGAATTTTTGGAAATAGCTGGCAAGTGTGTTCTGCCGGTGGACCGGCTGCCGGCCTGCCGGCAGAACACTGTCTTCAACTTCATCAATATCTTCCTTGTGGTGCGTTCTACCGGTTGGCCGGCTGCCGGTGTGTCTACCGGCAGTGAGGCCAAATTCTTAATCTCCTCTAAATCCAATCCAACTAGTGCTGTTGTGCTCTGCCGGTGGGCTGGCTGCTGGCAGAACACAGCCTTCAGCAGTTTTCCTTCTTCTCTTGGCACTATTGGGGGGGTGTTCTGCCGGTGGCCAGACCGGCTGCCGGTCTGCCGACAGAACACGCTTCTCAGCATTTTTCAACTCCTTTTCTTCTCAAGCTAACACGGGTTAGCTCCTTCACTCGGATTTCATTCCGTCTTCTCTCCTTCACTCGGATTTCATTCCGTCTTCTCTTTTTCAAGGCTAATACCCTACAAAAGAGTACGGGGAGTCATAATATCGAGATACATGGAGTAAAGGGCAAAACATGAGCGAGAATGAGCTAAAAACGTGCTAAAGAAAGCGAAATGCATGACAAAGTGGGGTTGAAATGGCGTAAACTAACCACATATCAGTTAACATGTTTTTTTGAGTTTTATATGTATAATTTATCAATTTTTATTTGTTTTTGAAAGATAAAATTAGGGTTAATACTATTCTGGACTGTCAATATGCGGTGCGACTTGCGACTAGATTACTGTTGCGATAATTTCCGAACACGATGACTAAAAATTGTCAGGATGAGTTACGACAATTTTCCAAACATAGCATCTATCATTAAGTGATAAATTAATGGGGAAAATAAAGCCATTGGCGACAAGTTCAAGGTTTATCATTGCATTTTTTATTGACTTAGCAGTAACATTACTAGATGAACATGATGAAAGCCACCGGAGTCAGGGTAGCCAGAAAAGAGCGAAGTCGGAGTAAGGGTAAGGGACAGGTACTATGGGCAGCCAGAGGGTGGTTTTGCCGGAGGGAGGGTACGTAGGTGGTGAAGGGAAGGGATGGGTAAAATCAACTCGGTGAAGGAAATGAAAAAGAATTAGAAGGGTAAAATCGTAAAAAGTGTATGTGAAAGAGTAAAATTCGTATGTGAAAAAGTACAACCCTTAATTAAACAATAAACACGATTTACGAACAGTAAAAAAACGAGTAAAAAGAGAAAGATGAAATTTGTTCACCCTCAACTTACATGTATGACGAACTCCGCTCCGGATCGATGGATGTAGGTTTTAACGAGGGTACGTCTTCGACGGTTTTCAACTCAAAACAAAAGATTAGATTTTTAATTTGAAAAATTAAAAAGTTGATTTCGTGGTTTTTATACCTTTTGCGCAGCGATTTTCAAATCATCAGCACGGGCTCCTTTCTCAACGAAAATTCGATCTGAAATATGTTTTTGAATTGTGGGACTCCAAATTTTTTATCTTTAGCAAAAAACAGCAATAAAATCGACTTTGAAATGACTGAAAACGAGCAACAACAGGAGCAGCACGATACATGAGCGAAAAGTATCTATTTGAGAAACTTAATGCTCAAATCATTACTAAAACTCGTGTATGAAGGCTATGGACGATTTTTGGGTTTATGTTGATAATTTATGAAGGATTTGTGATGGATTAATGGAGGTTTTACGTGGGGATTAGGGTGATTCCGAAGGGATGAATGCACTCTATTTTTGCGAGTTTTCGGGGCTGCTTTCGTGTGTTTCTCTCTGATTTTTCGTGTATTTGTTGTGTAATTTTGTCCCCCATGAATGATAATGGTAGGGTAGTATTATATGTAGAGGGAAGGCTAGGTTTATGTGTATATCTTGGCTCGGAAGAAAGGAAAGTCTTGCACAAGAATGCATTCGGTTTTTGGTAAGTAAATATGGAAAGGAATAAGAAGTGTCGGTTTGTGTAAGATCATGCTGATTTTTTGTAGGATATGGAAGGATATGGGACATGTAGTTGTCTTAAGGAGAAAGAAATTAATGAGCTAGGCTTGAATCAAGACATGGAGCTCGATATGGTGCGTCAAAAACAGAGCATGGTTAGCTGCATGTTCTGGTTCGCTGCTGGGTTGGAGTCGTGGCTGGCTCTGTTTGGGCAGGTGGCTAAGTGAGAGGGCGGGGTCAGGAGTGAGCTGGGATGGTGAGTGTGGGCGAGGTCGTGGCTAGGACTTGGGTTGGGTCATGGCTTGGGGAGGGTCAAGTGAACAAGAATTGGTTGTGTTGTGTTGCGGTTTGAGTTGGATTTTTGTATGGTATTGGGCAGATTTGAGAGGATTTGAACACACGGCTTAAGGGACAATATTGGGCTGGAGTTTGCATCAAAATTCGTGCCAAAAATGAACAAAAAACAACCTTGAAAACACGCACAAAAACCGTATATAAAACTGTCGCAAAAATCGATTTTTCTAACCAATTTAAAACTACGATTTTAAAACACGACATAAAACATTGAAAATCAACTTTAAAATTATTTTAAGAATTTTACAATTTGAAATCAAAAATTAAAAGCGATAAAATTTCAAATTAATAAAATAAATCAATTAAAAATCAATTTAATTAATTTCATTAATAAAACCGATTAAATAAACTCAAACCGTACCTACATCGCAAATCGATCCATAACTGAGCGGAGTCCATTGTCAATACACATCGTCCTATCATCATCGGGTGCTTTTTGGGTTTTCTATAAATCCCGATATCGACGGATACAGGTATCTACAGAAGGGGTTACCTTGCGTATAAGACTGAAAGGCATTAACGTGCTCTATAGAACTCATACACTCAGCAGCATTGTGACCATCAATATCACAACGAGCACAGGGCTCCTCTTGTTGAACCATACCATGAACCGTCTGTTGTTTACCCAAAGATTGGGTAGTCTTCATCTCAGCAATTGAGGCAGTTAACGCCTCTAATTCTGCTCCAATAGCACTATCTTTGGTTACCATACTCACCCGTGTGAGTAGCCATCTCATCTATCAGTTTCCAAGCAGTAGCATCATTGGTGTTATTCTGAAATCTCCCATTAGCAGAAGAATCAAGGAGAGCTATATGATCGTCGTATAACCCATTATAGAACTGATCACAAAGAAACCAAGTCTGGAAGCCGTGATGTGGAACAGAACGAACTAGCCTTTTGAACCTCACCCATGCCTCATTTAAGTCTTCAGTAGGGCCTTGTTTGATAATATTAATTTGGCCTCTTAGAGCATTAGTCTTTTGCGGTGGAGAAAATACCTCTTGTAGAATGCAAGAGCTAAACAATTCCAGTCAGTGATAGCATGAGCCTCCATATCTAAATCACGCAACCACTCCGCAGCATCATCTCTTAAAGAGAAAGGAAAGAGCACCTATTTAACATGATCTTGAGTCACCCCAGCAGTTAAAGGGATGGAACAACAATAATCTGTGAATTTATACATGTGTTTTGCGGGGTCTTCTCTAGCTCCTCCTCCAAACATATTCCGCTCCACCAAATTGATGTATGATGGGCGAATCTCAAAAGTACCTTCGTCTGTAGTGGGAAGCTTGAATCCTTTAGGGATGAAAGTCAAAATAGGCTCGAAATGGCTTGCTAATGTAGGCATATTGATCACCGTAGGAACTGGAATATCAATGTCCGAAATAACAATGTCCTCTTCAAAGGAATGGCTTTCTGAAGTAGTTAATTTGCTCTGTCTCAACGTCAAGTATACTAAAGTCTTCTACTTGATCCACTTCTTTTTGAAACTTTCGTCTGTAGCGAATAGTTTTCTCTGGCTCGGGATCAAATGGTAAAATTTCGAACCTGGTCGACCTGGGCATACACGAAACTAACAAAAAAAGTGTGAGAATGGTCTCAAAGAACTAAAGTTTCCTGAGAGAAAAGACAAAATAAACAAAAACAAAAAGAAAAATCGTTGCCTCCCCGGTAACGGCGCCAAATTTGATAAGGCTAAAGTTGTATCACCTAAATCAAAATAATCCTATAACACTACTAACAAATAGCTAGTGGCAAGACAAGTATCGAATCCACATGGAGGCGGTAATATTCAATTTGTCAATATTTAAAGTGTCTTAAAGTAACCGTTTTCTTGAAGGTTTGGTTTGTTTTTTTAGTAAAGACTAATTGCAATAAAATAAAGGTTGTAAACAATAATATTAAAGAGTCTAGGTAGTGGGTTCACTAGGTCAATTATCCGGGGGTGTATTTTAATCAATTGAAGGTCAATCAAATTACCTAAGGTCACAAGATCTGTCGATTCAATTATGGCCTTTAGATTTAGTTTAACATGCAATCGCTATCACTAAACTTAACCTATCTGATTATCGCGGCCTATATTAATTCTAACCCGGTCGGTGAAAGTATTAACTCGCTAAACTAATTATCAGTTGAAGCCTAAATCAAGTAATTAGAATATGAACAATAATCAAACGATAATTCATGCGATATTACTAACAATTAAATCATTAACCCCCTTCTAATCAACGTAGAACCCCTTTACCCAAGATAAAGGCATTAGCTACTCATGATACTAGAATTAACAACAACAATAATAATAGTAGACATAATTAAAAACATGTAATAAGAACAAATAAGCAATTGAATATTTATTGAAGAAGGATTAAAGTACCGTTAACAAATGATTGAGGAACGAATTATAGATCCGGAAATAATGCTAGCCGACTAAACTTAGGAGTTTTAGGAGTTCTGAAAATAATTAAAGCGTAACCTAATAGCATAATACGAACTTAGTAAATATATATATATATATATATATATATATATATATATATATATATATATATATATATATTACAACTTAGACGACTTTTAGGAAATATCGGAAAAGTCGTCAACGAAATAGGATACTCGATCGAGCTTTCTTTCGTGCAATCTTCACTTCTTATCTATCATTCTTCTAGTTGTCTGTGTCATGCTTCGTGTATTCCGTCATGCCAATTTCGCGGTGCTCCACTTTACTCATTTTACTTCATAAATGCGTCGTTCCTGCATTTAAACGCCATGTAGCGGCAGTATCGACATTCTAATGTAAAAGGCATATAAGTAACGTAATTAGCACAAAAACCGTACCAAAAACAACATAAAAGGAGTCATAAAAGTATATATAAATATGATTGCTGAAAGGTAGAAGAATGCCCAACAGGTGAAAATGAACCTGTTGCAGTAATGACCAACAGGTGAAAATGAACCTGTTGGTAACACTACTGAAGAGGGTGCTATTAGTAATGCAGTCCAGGTTGAAGATTTACAACAACATTTCTACATTGACATGTGTGCATAAATCAGAAGCATAGGAAGCATGGAGGAATCAGGAAAGAAAAACAAAAGCAGAACAGATAACTTTTTGCAATAACCATATGAAGCATTCAGCTATCAAGCAGAGCAGACAAGATTTTTAGAGTAAACAGAAATAGATGGCACATCCAGTAATAAAACAGAAGCATAACAGATAAAGATAAGCATGCAGTAGTCAAACAAATGCAATTTTGTAGTGTTTTGAACTTTGCACAAGTTTATTTGGTCTTCTAGGCACATTAAGTTGAATGAAATGTTAAGTGGCAGCAGTGCTATTGCAGTAAGACTTCAACAAATTTGATTTGCAATTGAACATAACTAGACAACACAATCCTTGCATTGCCTGCATCAAAATTTCTTGTGGTGGCATAATGCATGGATTGTGTTATTAGCAGATCATTGAGCAATAAGAACGTGATCAAAAGGAGTATAAAACCCATAATAGGCAACTTATTATCATTAGTCCATCATAAAACCCAACTTAAGAGAGAAAAAAAAAGAGGAATAGGGATATAGAAATAGACCGCCCTTCATCAAGCTCAAACAAAGGCCAACACTGAGAATCAGGGACAAATGTATCCATTTCCCCATAGCTGCCAGGAACAACATCACAAGAATCAGGTATGACCCGACTGTAACCAGCAACATCACAAAACTTTCAGGCATCGCATCCGCAGTGACTTCATCTCCTTTCACACCCTCGCCATCTTAAAGTTGAAGCGCAAACATATGCCAATATTTTGACATTCCACTCAAAAACCAAAGACGATGCTCTTGGGTTTCACGCCTCTCCATTTTCTTTTTCATTCTTCACTCAACATCAACCCTCATAAACTCCACCATCTCTCCCCTAACTTTTTTCGTAATCATCATCTATCTAAAATTGACGCACCGCAACACCGTAATCATCATCTATCCCACATGACGACATCAATTAAAGCAGATATCATTTTATTTTGACACAACAAATACACGCCAACCAAAACGTCGAGTAGAATAACCAACAACACATATAAGATGAAATAAATGATTATGCATGATATGCAAATGCCAATGCAGCTGAGCTCATCACCAGAAACACCCGTTCATCCCGCCAATCCCTCGCCCGGGGAAAACAATGCAATCATCCCAACCTAAGTTGAGGTATACTCATCTCAGAGACAAGTCCTGCAAAACCAGCCGGAGAAAACAATCCAAATGCCATGCCACAATAATAATTCATCCCAGAATAAGCCTGAGGTAACCAATGCAAATGATATGATGATATGATTAAACCAACAAAGAACAATTCAACGATATATATAATTCACATCCGATAATTAATCCATCCAATCACACATGCTAGATAATTGATATAAACACATTAACCAATCAGTTGAGTAGTTATCCTACCAGATAGCAAATCTTCGAGTCAGACGAGTCACACAAGAAATCAAATCGATCCTTTACAAATCCATAACCTACATAACGTAATTATGCACAATAACTACATAACCAACCAACTAATCATGCACTTATCCTATGCCCCTCTTGTCCTAATCCTTTTGACAACTTCAAAGCTAATTTTCTAATTCTACCGTTTTACAGCACAGTTCAGTCTCACTATAAAATTCATAATTAATTTAATAAAAATCTAAACGATGCAAGACTAGTGGGGTTGGAACCCCAAGACACTTATCTACAATTCTTGTGAAATAAACTTTCCTCAAATTCTATACTTACCAAGGTTTTCTTGAAAGATTATAAATACTAACGAAATTCCGTCGCATAAAAAGTATCGATTCACAAAACAATTTTAACATATGAGTTTTGATAACTTCCAATGCCTAGCATCATCTAGACTCTTCAAAGTTAATGTATGCAAAAGACTCAACTAAGTTTCAATTTATAAATTAGGTTTATGAAATAAACTTTAGACTAGTAATGCATTTGCGGATTCTCAATCGACATGTTAATAACGAATTTATTTTAAAACATCTACAAGGCCAATTTTTACAAAAATTTACACGGATAAAATAGAATTGAAAATAACCTAAGTCTATTCATTTAAAACAACTTACAGATTTACAGAGTTGCTGTAACTTTATTCTTTAATCAAATCGCCACAAATTTAACTATAGATGATTATATTTAATCTAGACATGATTAGGTGATGAACTAAAATTTAAAACGTGCTTATAAGGATTAAAGATTAAAACTTTGAAAGATTAAAGATGAGCTTACATAATAAAAGATTGAATCCAATGAAAGTAGATGCAAAATCCTCAAATTGATTGCCCAATTCCCTTTCTCCTATTTTCTTTCTAGGTTTTGTTTGAGTTTATGTTGAATAATAAAAGTGATGATGAAAATATTGAGTTGAGTATATATAATGACAATGGAAACTTTTAGGAAACTAGGAAAGTAATAGGAAACTAGAATAATAATATAATAATAAGGTAGTTACCAAGTACTCCTCCCCTTCCCTTTCTTTTTATTTTTATTATTTTTTAATATTTATTTTAAGATCATAATCATTATAAATAAGTATATTACCTATTTTACATATTATTCATTTTCTAATTCACATTGACCAACATTGACTTTGACTTTTACTTAATATACGGAATATTACATATACCACCCCAGAGTCACCATGCCATCATCATAACAACCATAAAACTAACGTTTGCCTAATATAAAATGAGCGTTTGCCAAACAACTGCATTACCACCTTGCTCTCAACTAAGCCGATTAGTAAACAAAGTTGGTAAGATTAATAGCAACCACATAAAAGATTAATAGCAATAACTTAAAAGAGGTTTTTATTGCTGCGATGTCATCTACTGCTCTTAAAAGGAACTTCGTCCCCGAAGTTCACTCCCAATTTGTAACAAAGAAAGTATAAACGTGTGAACACAACATGTAAGCTCAAGCATCTATCACACCACATTGTCACATATAACTACACACGAAATTGATCGAATGCAACTATGCTTAAAGATTAAATGAAATTAACATGTGTTCTATAACAAATGCATATAAATATATACAACAAATTGAAACATCCAAAAATGGTATCACACTGCCATCATTTTCCTATCCACACCAACTCGCATTCCACATCCGTCTCAAATTCCAACCATGTTGTTGGATCATTACCATACCATCAAGTGATAGGATATCTCACACCTAACAAAAATACCCTAAACTTGGCTAACAAATGAATGTAGTAAAGTAGGGGTCGAACACAAGGAGACGGGAGTTGCGTAATGAATTGCTATGAATAGAATTCTATCAAGGTCGGTTACGATTGTTTGTTTGGTTGTTGGTAAACTTGTAATAAAATAATGTAAAATTAATAATGATAAAAGAGTCTACAGGAATCGAGTCATGCATGCACTTATGTAAATGCTCATGTTAAACTAGGAATAGATAATAACGTTAATTTTTTAGGTCTAATGACAACCACCTCTCGGCCTTATTGTTAACCATAGAACGGGTTCTAGCGAGCTCTCGCTATTACTAGATCGGTCTACTAAAGCATGCTTAGTCTCATTCAATTTCGTGCCTCTCGACTTTTAAAATTGAATTAACAAATTTAATCTAAGATAGTGATCAATTATCAAAGACTAGCAAATAAAACAAGCATGTGATAGAAACTGTTAAACGATATTATAGCATCCTAATTCAACACCTACAAAAACTATTTATGCATGGCTTCCCTAATCCCTAGACAAGATGAACTACTAACTCATATTGAAAACTAAACTAATAACATATGATATGATAAACATGATGATATTAGAATTATAACTAAATGAATAATTGAGAATTAAAATATTGCTAAATGATGATAAAAACATAAGTATTAGAAACAATGCTTAATAGACTAACTAGGGAATGATAGTAATATGTAATTAGCAAAATACCTATGATGAATTATATATATGAAAATGCTATGAATAAACTATGATGGAAATAATTTAATATTAAAATGTAATAAACTAGTAACAAAATGGAAATAGTAATTACGATAATGAAAACAATGTAACAACGTAGATGACGAATGAATTAACGAAATAATGCTAGAAATGAAATTACTGTAACAACGGAAATAGAACTCAAATATGAAGAACACAAACTAAAAACCCAAGTAACTTGAACGGAAAGCGTGAATTAATAACTTTAAATACCAAAGGAATTTGTTTATAACAAAAATGAAATGCTTAAAGGAAATGTAAACTACTCTAATAATTAGAGTTTTTGTGTGCTTAAGCGTATGAAAGGTTCTCCTAATGCCGGATTTGACACCCCTTATATAGGACTTAAGGGGTGAAACGTAAACAACTTAAATGCAGGTGATCTCGATCGGGGACACCCCACCTCAATCGGGGACGCAGGAATCCGAGTTTATTGTCTTTAATTCTTGATTAATTGGCAAATGGAATCCAAAGCTCCGTCTTAATGCTCTTTAATTCTTCCGACTTATTGCACAATTAGGAATCCTAAGATTGCAACCACACATTATTATTTGGACTTCATTTGGGTTTTATTTTCATTTCTTTACTTGTGCATCAACCAAAGTTAGTTTCTTCATGCTCGGGATTTCCATGCTCGGATTTTACCAATACGCCCCTCCATGATCAAGTCTTGTTTCTTTTAGCCTCGTGAACTTTAGTGCTTGCTAATTTGACAGGAAAAAGCTACCGAATGCTTCATTTCCTACAAAATGCAATCAATACAAGCAAAGACACCTAGAACACGGAATTAGCTCACAAATACCCTTATAAAAGTGCAATAATCAAATAAAATCGGGCTAAAATAGGGAGTAAAATCATATATAAGTTAGACATATCATCATGCCAACACCACATCGGCCGTGCCTCGGGCCCACATACTTCACACCAAGAGGATAACTACAAAACTCAACGAAAATAACGGAATAATGAATATAAGTCACGGATACCAATCCAGAGTACTCGGTCGAGTAACAGAAGGTACTCGGTCGAGTATCCTGTACTCGGTCGAGTACTTCGAAGGCAGAATGTTGTTTCCACCAATTGTCACTTATGAAAACTCAAAATAAAGCAATAAGAATAATGACTCAAATCCCGAAACAACATGGACATAAGGATAATGCATAAACATGGATGAGATTTACATGGCGGCATAGCGTGAATGATTTTAAATGAACTTTTCGGCCCTTGCATGATCTTTTTTACTTTGTTTTCTCACGATTCACTCAATACTCATTTATATGTAGAAGGATATTTGTGTGAGTAGCACTCACCTATCCTCGACTCATGAGAGTGTCTCCCCAATCTAATATGGTAGTCATTTCGAAACCACAAGTCAAAACATTCAATAATGCAAGCATAGAAAGAAGCCAATGGTAAGAAGAAGACAATAGGCACTAGGTAATAAGGGGGATCATATGAATTATGGAATGTGGACTTAAGTGAAGCTAGCAAAACCAATATGAAAGGATGCTCAATCCAAATCCCAAATTAAACCCATTAGAAGTCAAAAACAAAAATATATTGAACTCTTTCAATACAAATCATAAGAATACTCTACAAAAATTTATGAAAAACAACATGAGAGCTTCTTAACACAACCTCTTCTTCTTTTTTTCTTATCAAATCATGTTTCTTTTTTTCATTTTTTCCACATTTTTTTTTCAATTTTCATTTTTTTCATTTTTTTCTTTCTTTTCATTTTTCAACTTCCATTTCACTTCAACTTCTCTTTCATAATCAAATTCCGGAAATAGCAATTCCGTCAAACCAAGCTCACAATGACACAATCAAAGCATATCTCAAATGAGACCCTAACACTAATAACATCGATACTAGCTTATCAAGGTAGGCAAGTATATAATGTATCTAGGGAAGTTGTATACATGTGTACGAAGGGGCTAGAAATGGGCAACATAGTCAATGTGAATGGCTTAAAATGCATAGCATATCATGAAAGTAATTCTTATAAACAGATGAAATAAAAACCATACTTGTACATTATTGATGTAACACACACCATAAGGAGACCTACACTCACCTAAGTGAGACCAGATATAGATGTATCGGTCCAAGGGGGCTCTATCTTACCTTATTGTGGCTTGTCAAAAGTCAAGATCAAGCCTAAATGGTTCAAATTCCATCTTCCACCTACTTTGTCAAGACATCCCCATGAATGCAATTATCCCGTCAATAATAAAGAATCATTAGCTATCAAGCTATCATTGGGACATGCTGTTGGAAATCTATATCTTTATACTCAACATATTCATAATGTTATAATTTTAATTTTAGTCATAATATTAAAAGGTGATCTTGTGCATGCAAACTATAAGTAAAAAGGAAGAAATCTTCATTCTTACATTGAGGATTTCGGTTTATATGGGCACAAGAGAGTTCTCCTACTCTCTTGTTCTTGAGCTCTCCTTAATGGATGAACAAGGATTCAAGTAGAGAATCCCTCCCAAGGTTTTATACCCAAGGTAACAACTTAATAAAATTAATATTATTATTTTTAGAATAATACTAATTTTAGTATAAAAATTGACTCAAAATATTATTTGATCTCTCTTTTATTTTGGTTTAGAGAGAGGGAGGAGAAGGAAGGTTTTATCTTTCTAAAATTCTTATTTTAGATGAATGAATGAATAATTGATACACCGCTCTTTTTTTCATGTAGTGTATATGATAAATTATTAAGCAAAAGACCCTTGGCTATGCTCTTCAAAAACCGGGTAAGGGGGGGTGAAAATGGCCAATGCATGATCAAGGTTCTCTTCACAAAGACTAGTAGGTTTGCATGGCTATTTCTTAGGTTAATGATTGTGTTTTCTATATAAAATAATCAACACAATATTTTGCCTAACACACCCCTAATTTCGGTACATATAGATAAAATGGACTCCATTTTATTTTTGTCAATTTGTCACATGTCACATGTCATGTGAAAATGTTATGTATTTTTAACATATTAAAAATCAACGCATTAATAAAAATACGTCATATACAAAAATCGACTTAGTAATTCATAATTACTTGTACCAAAATATTTTACCAATTATAAATCACAACATCTTGTGTTTATAATAATTTATTGATTCAAATGCAATTGTTTCCTTAAACAATAATTTCATCTGAGTAATTAAAACAATTCGATTACTTAGACCGTATCTTATTTAATCAAATTACAATGAGACACGTAAATATTAATTCCAAAATCGTGCGTCAATTTTAAGTAATTTAATTAACCCGTATCGTCATACGATCAATTAAATGATCAATTAAGAGTGTTACACTTTAGGTATGACCTAAGGGGATCAACTGATCACCACCGTCGCACGACAGTAATGTCAAACTCTAGTCAGCCAATCATTACCGATATGTGTGGACCAGTTGACAGTAAAATATTACTTCCCAATTCTATTCTTTAAAATGAGACTTAAACATGTGATCATCATGATCAACAGTTGTGATCGCATTATTGTCGGAGGACACATATTCCAACAATCTCCCACTTGTCCTCGACAAGTGTGTGTCACCAATTCTCTTGTCCCAGTACTATCTCCCACTCAATGCAAGGTGTCTTTCAGGTCGTACTTGCAAGTGATCATATCGAGAGTGGTTTCCTCGATCTGGAGAATAACTGATTGACCGAATTTATCCACCATGGATACATTCCGAGCGTGGCCACACATTGCCAGTTCATTACTCCTCGAGTGGCCCTGAGATATTGTTATAACCCTGACAAGGGGTGGACAATTCCTATCGCACTCATTCCCTTCGACTAGCCACATCCATCATAACCCAAAATATGCCCATTTGTCCCCATTTACGAAGGTCGTAGTAACACAAATCAAAGTTAATCTAAAACTGTGCCATCTTAGGCGAATAGTCTTTAATCAAAAGAATCGACTCATTAGAATACTATAGTAGCTCTCGCCATGACCAGGCTATATAAATTTGCCAGAACTCTATAAGCGGTCATAAGGCCCGACAAAATGTTCCTAACAGTCTGCCTATGTGATCGACTAGTGATTCTCATATGACTCCATGGCACTTGAACTTTCCATCAATCGCATCACACTCTAGTCACTTCGAGACGTCACCTCAGGTAAGTAACTATGGGCGAATACAATGCTAATCCGTGTTCACTTAAACGGGGTTCAATTGTCTCTACAACCCGTTGGATGTAACAAAGTATAAGGTGAGTTAATAATAACTCAAACGATAAATGTCGACATCACACTCGGGTAGTCAATACCATATTACAACCTTGTGATGCATATCGTAAGTGTGTAAACACTTGTTGATTGCAATAGAAGTTTAACATATCATGTGTCCATGTGTTCAAACTTCTTTTAATCGCATTTTCCTTTACGTTCATGTTATCTATCATAGCATGAACCTTACCAAGTACACATCTAGGTTCCCAACCTCGGTTTCGGCTCTTTATCTTGAAAGAACTTCTTTGTCGATTATCACATAACAAACGAATTTGTGGTGAATGATATAACTTGTACTGATCAAGTACTCCACCCACACACAATGCACTAGGTATATGTTTTGTAGAATCTTGCAACAATTGTCAAGATGATTAGCCTAGCACTTCTCACAAGTCCCAGCATATTAGGAAAAATTAGTTTTTAGTAACTTCTTATTCAACTAAGTATCTTTCCAAACTTCCTATTTCTCCTTTTAGCTTGAAAAGCTTAGGATTTTCATAAATCCTTACATGTGTTTGAACTGCAATATGTGCAACCTCTTGACACACAACAGAGTCTTCTGGTCAATCACTGAAATCGCTCATCAAATTCTCCTCGAGAATTCATGACGTTTCTTGCATGGCTCGCTAACGATTCATTATGCTTTTAAGCATATGAATCATTATTTGGACATGTGCATGATTATTCTAATGGCGGAAACATTAGTAACTAATAATCATGAGATCAACCATTCTTAGGTTCAAGGAACGACCATGTCTGCTAATGGCAATTCCTTTTTCATTTACATGAATAACCTATGTTTCTCGTTGATTCAATGTGTATGTCTCAATACTTATCCAACATCTCATGATGTGATTGGATTCATCATAGTCCATTTTCATCCAGAATTGAAAACTCAAATACTCCTTTATAAAAGAAGGTATTAGCTCGTCATTCTCAATGAGTAGTGAGTTATAATTTTTTTTTATAAGATGATTGCTCCCACTAAATTACATATCTTCACACGATAATTTCCAACTCCCACTATATTTCACATGATTCGCAATTGACAACTCAATTGAGACATTTCAAAAATTGAAATTTATTGCTTTGCTAAGTTATTGAGATAAACCCATATATGTTCCCATCATATCCTTTCAAAATACCTATTTTGAAGTGGTCTCATCTTAACCTTATGGAAAGAGATTTTAATCTCTAACTCATTCATATCATAATGATGCGTAGCAATGTCAACTCTAATACACGTCCGTCAAAATACCCCTTTCGGAAGGAGGTTTAACCAATTCATTTTCATAATGAGGTTAAGTAATAACTTTTGCGTGGTTAATACTTAACTTAGCTATTGAGAATATCGGTATATCAATCCTTGCAACTTCTAGTCATAAATCTCATTTATTTTCTAGGATGTAACTTTAATTCATTTAGGCTCTTAAGTAAATATCAATGTTGAAACTATTGGTCAAAATTTATCATAAACTAGTCAAAACTCTTGTTAAGACTTTACATTAGTCATTTTCTTCCAAAACTTTCTTTTGGTCTCCTCGTGTAGTTATCTTGAGAAAATATTCTTTTGATTACTTCACTTGGTCTCTTTTGTCACGTAGATCTATTCGAGACCATAGATCTCATCTATTGGGCATACTATATAAATAGATATACCTTTATTCAAATCATTCTCCTTTGCGTAGATCTCATTTACACAAGTACACAAATTTATTTTGGTGTTGTGTCCTCATTTTTCTCCCACTCTATCTTTAGAATAAATACACTAGAAATTCAAAGATAGCATATGAGACACAAATAATGATTTTTGAAATATAAGGAGAACTATCTCATAGTTTGACTAATTGTTTTAGATTTTGTAAGTGTACTTGGCGATTAACTTTCCTTTATGAGAGTTCATTAACTCAATATCACTTTATAAATGATCATACACAAGTCTTTAGCTTGTGGTCATATAATGAATCCCATCATTATAGTTGTTTATTAGATCACTTTAAGTGAATAATCATATGTTTCTATGAGCAAGCATGTATAGACGAATTTTAGAACAAGGATAAAAACGATAAAACGGGTGACTTGGGTTGCAAACCAAACCACCATTATCCAAAATACAAACAATTATCCAAATTACATTTCCATGTAGAACACGGAAATCAAAAGGTTCTAAAATCCAAAACATAATTTAAAATAAGACAATAAAAAGCGAAGCTTCATGGAAGCTATTCCTAGCTTCTCGATGGTTTCTCAAGCTTGCTTTTCTTTTCCCTTGTCCTTGCTTGGTGGAGGCCCTATTTACAATAAAAAGGGGATACATTATCACAACTTTGTATCACAATACCATAGTTGAATTAGAAACATAAAAGAAAGGATAGTCATTTACCTACTGGAGTGATCTTTCCAGCCTTAATATCACCAAGGTATTTGGAACAATTTCTTTTCCAATGTCAAACACCATTACAATAATGGCATTTATCAAGAGGATCCTTCTTGATTTTAGAAGTGCTAGCTTCATAAGTCTTAGCTTTGGTGAAAGTGGGAGCTTGCTTCTTACCTTTCTTCCCATTCTTTTTTAACTTCCCCTTACTCTTGGTGCTTATGTTAAGCATATCCTTAGGTGGGTTGACATTTAACCCCATGTCTCTCTCGGCTTGCACAAGTAGCTTGTGCAATTCTTCAAGAGACACGTCCTTGTCTTGCATGTTAAAATTCACCCGGAATTGAACATACGCTTTGACCTTCGATAAGGAGTGTAGAATCCTATCTATATTGAGTTCTTTGGGGATTTCAACCTTTTGAATTTTCAAGGTCTCGACTAGCTCCATTAATTTGAGCACATGAGGGCTAACCTTTTGGCCCTCTTTGAAGTCGAGATCAAAGAATGCCGCGGCCGCCTCATATAGGACGATCCGCGGAGTTTGTGAAAACATTGTCACAAGCTTGGAGTAAATCTCATTAGCGGTGCCCATTTTAAAGGCTCTCCTTTGGAGATCCGCCTCCATCGCAAAGATCAACACATTTTTCATTGCGGCGGACTCCTTATGGTAAGCCTCATATGCTTCCCTAGTGGCGGCGGTCGACCTAGTGTTAGGTTCGGGTGAAGAGGCCTCGGTGAGGTAACGAAGCTTGTCGTCACCTTGGGCGGCTAGTTTGAGTTGGGCATCCCAATCGGAGAAATTTGACCCATTCTTTTCAAGTTTACATCGATCCATGAAGGATCGGAGCCATGAAGTATTAGTGAGAGGCGTGGCGTTGGTGTTTGGTTTTGCCATTTGTTATGAGAAATAAGAGCGGTCTACAAAACAAAATATAGAAGGAATAAAACATATGTCGTTTTCAATATAATAATACTCGTAAAATAAATTTAAACAAGTTTTATTGCATTTATCTAGTGACCTCTACCCAACTTTATAAATGATTCCAAGACCCAAATTCATATTAACTTAGGGCACAGTGTGCCGAAATACCCTTTATTAATATAACTCGGTGGATTAACCTTTTAATCAATTCTACTTTTAGAACTCTTGGTCGATAAAATTTACATTAATATTTATCTCTAGCCCGAAACACATCCGGAAATCGTCGTGAATACTTTCGTTGAGTTCAACCCAAATTTCGAATAAATGTGTCCATGATCCAAACTCATATCATCTTAGGGCACGGTGTGCCGAAATACCCCTCATTAATATAAATTCGGTGGATAGACATTTATCACCCACTTTCCCTACGTAACAAGGTTTGTACCCCGGTGTGGCCGAGTGCACTCCCTCACGAAATAGGTTTTCATGGTTTCTACCTTTTGGTAAGGCTATGTCTCAATTGTTTATTTTTAGCGAGAGGTCATGTCAATTTATTATCTATCACGTTTTAAGTGAACTAAAGCGGTGAACTATGATAATTGTAATTGAGACGGTCGATAAACTCGATTAAAATGACAATGCATGTTTTAGTTATGGCGATTTAGCGATGCATGCAACATATAAATAAAATGCAAAACATAAAATAAATCCTAGTATGGCCTTCCTAAAAATAGAAAATCTAATTAACTATTACATATTCGGAAACCAACTCTATTGGTCCCTTGAACTTCGGTTTTGGCACGCATCTCGAGGTAACACCGTCTTTATGTATCGCCTTCTTGAGTGACACCGTCTTCAAGGAACTCCGGAATAAATAAATTACATAACAAATTACATAATTTCCTATTATACATTTGTAATTAAAATAAAATAAATTTATTAAATTACAAAACGGTGATACAAGATCACAATAAATTACAACCGAATTGATATTCCCATACATTTCGGGAAATACCAATTAAAACTAAGGCCATACTAACTAAAAATTACATAAAATAAAATTACATAAAATAAAATTATGACAATCATAAATAAAATGCAGCATTATAATATGTATGAACATGCCCAATTTTATGCTAAATCGCCTTTAAGGAGCCAATATCGTATATTACACGGTTTTTACGGATTTGCGTGATTCAACCTTTTAAAATCACAATAAAATACATAAATTCATATTTATGCACAAGTTAATTACCCTAACCTTCTTAGGACTCAAAATTAGTCTCCACTAACTATTTGACCATAATTAACTCATATTTCTTAAAATTGTTCATTAATGGACCCAAAATAAATCACAAAAATCCAAATAAATTTGAAATTTGAAATTTAAACTTATGAACATTCTGGAAAAATACCATGACACTCATAATGTTCAAAAACTTAGGTTAAAATTTCGAAATATTTATCGGAAAAACTATGTTGCGGTTTATCGGATTTATCAATTATAATCATAAAAACATGAGAACAAATATATACATCAACTTTTCAATTTTAGATCTGAAAAAGATAATAAAATGCAACATGTGACGTTTTTCCTTAGTCATGGGATATGTTCTAGCAATTATTCACTAATTAAGTCACTATTTATGCTATTTTTCATCAAAAATCCATAAATCATGCATAAAGACTTCAATATAGCCTATTATTTTACACACATCTTGTAAAATTGCATGTGACAACATACTAAATTTCTATGACCAGATTCGAAATTTATCTCATATTAACCTATTTTTCATTTAAATCCGATTTTTATCATGAAAAATCCATATTTCGAGCATAACAACTCCAAAAATTATGAAAATTTTCAGGTCATCTAAAAAATAAAACATGTGATAACATATCCAAAAATCACTGGAAAATTCGAAATTTAGCTAATTTTAGTCCGAAAATGACATTTTAATCATAAAATCACATTTTTAATGCCATTATTATATAAGATGAACAATAAAAATCCATAAATTAACCAAAATATCCTAAAAACATTTTAGGACCAGAAACTTCAACATGCATAATTTATTTCGTGATATTTCATAATAACACAAATTTACAAGTTTTATATGTTAATCGTATAACTCGGAAAAACTATAACCGATTTACATGCAAACAACCAAGGCTCTTGATACCGCTTGTTAGAAATCTATATCTCTATACTCAACATATTCATAATGTTATAATTTTAATTTTACTCATTAAATTAAAAGGTGATCTTATGCATGCAAACTATAAGTAAAAAGGAAGAAATCTTCATTCTTACATTGAGGATTTCGGTTTATATGGGCACAAGAGAGTTCTCCTACTCTCTTGTTCTTGAGCTCTCCTTAATGGATGAACAAGGATTCAAGAAGAGAATCCCTCCCAAGGTTTTATACCCAAGGTAACAACTTAATAAAATTAATATTATTATTACTAGAATAATACTAATTTTAGTATAAAAATTGACCCAAAATATTATTTGATCTCTCTTTTATTTCGGTTTAGAGAGAGGGAGGAGAAGGAAGGTTTTATCTTTCTAAAATTCTTATTTTAGATGAAAGAATGAATAATTGATACACCACTCTTTTTTTCATGTAGTGTATATGATAAATTATTAAGCAAAAGACCCTTGGCTATGCTCTTCAAAAACCGGGTAGGGGGGGGGGGGGTGAAAATGGCCAATGCATGATCAAGGTTCTCTTCACAAAGACTAGTAGGTTTGCATGGCTATTTCTTAGGTTAATGATTGTGTTTTCTATATAAAATAATCAACACAATATTTTGCCTAACACACCCCTAATTTCGGTACATATAGATAAAATGGACTCCATTTTATTTTTGTCAATTTGTCACATGTCACATGTCATGTGAAAATGTTATGTATTTTTAACATATTAAAAATCAACGCATTAATAAAAATACGTCATATACAAAAATCGACTTAGTAATTCATAATTACTTGTACCAAAATATTTTACCAATTATAAATCACAACATCTTGTGTTTATAATAATTTATTCATTCAAATGCAATTGTTTCCTTAAACAATAATTTCATCTGAGTAATTAAAACAATTCGATTACTTAGACCGTATCTTATTTAATCAAATTACAATGAGAGACGTAAATATTACTTCCAAAATCGTCCGTCAATTTTAAGTAATTTAATTAACCCGTATCGTCATAAGATCAATTAAATGATCAATTAAGAGTGTTACCCTTTAGGTATGACCTAAGGGGATCAACTGATCACCACCGTCGCACTACAGTAATGTCAAACTCTAGTCAGCCAATCATTACCGATATGTGTGGACCAGTTGACAGTAAAATATTACTTCCCAATTGTATTCTTTAAAATGAGACTTAAACATGTGATCATCATGATCAACAGTTGTGATCGCATTATTGTCGGAGGACACATATTCCAACACATGCAATAGGGCATAAATGTATTAACCATGTCAAAAGGTAGGCAAGCAAACCATATAAAGCAAAAGCAAACACAATTTCCAAAAATTTTCTTTTCTAAAATCCAAACTAACTAAAAGACAAATGCAATGCCCCCCCCCCCCCCCCCCCCCCCCCCACCCCCCAGCCAAGCTAAACACAACATTGTCCTCAATGTACGTACATGTAAAACATCCAAGCTAACCGTAAGAACAACTCGAAGCACATAAAAAGCAAGACAATAGGTTATATCTAATGGGAAGTGGGAAATATAACTAGAGTGCAAAGGAAATAAAACTTACTAAACTTGCTAGCCTCCCTCAAGCTAGTATATATATGGGGGATCCTTCCAATCATCATTTCATCAAGAAAAGGGCCAAAAGCTAGAGCTCGAATTTTATTCGGTGCTTGATCTGCACCGGATACCGACGCACCATCATGAGATTTTCCACTTTGGTCACCAACTTGAAAAGGGGATTGACATATGTTGGAGTAAGTGTCCTCGACAATAATGCGATCACATGTTTAAATCTCATAATAAGAATGCATGAGGGAAAGTAATATTTTATTGTCAACTGATCCACATTAATCGGTAATGATTGGCTGGCTAGAGTTTGACATTACTATCGTATGACGGTGGTGATCAGTTGATCCCTTAAGGACATACCTCTAGGGTAACACTCTTAATTGATTAATTAATTAATTGTATGTTGATACAAGTTAATTAATTCCTTAAAATTGAACGAATGATTTTATGATTGAGAATTCGTATCTTATTGTAATTCGATTAAATAAGATTCGTTCTAAGTAATGTAAAATTATTTTATTACTTAGGTTTTATTATTGTTTATGAAACAATTAAAATAAGAGTGAATGATTTATTATAAATACAAGTTGTTGTGATTTATAATTCCATGACCCATTTTGAGTACTTGTAATCATGAATTACTAGTTAATTTTTGTATGTGATTTATTTTATTTATATAATAATTTTTAATAAGTTAAAAATGCATTATTAAATAACATGTCTAGTAACATGTCCAATATGTCATACTGCACAAATTGACATATGACAAACTTAAAATGGACCATTTTAAGTCCATATGTGCCGTGTAATTATAGGGAATTAAGAGGTTGGTTGTGTTTTGTTCATTTAATTAACAAAACACAATCATACCCTACTAATGATAGGCATGCAAGCCTAAATCTTGAGAAGACCAAACTTGAGCATGCATTGGGCTTTCTTATCTATGCTACCCGGCCACTTATGACAATACGGAGAGTTTTCTCTTCATATTATCAATTCATTCTTACATAACATGATATATTGATATTTTGTAAATTCTCTCTAATATTGTTAAGAATACTTAAGAAGAAAAAACTCATAAAATCACTAATAATATCTTACCTTTACAAAAAGTAGTAGACAATAATATTAGTATCATTTTAGGGCACATTTACTAATTTCTAGTAACAAATTAGTACTTGCATTAAGTAGGTTATCTTGGTACAATTCCTTGAGGAGTAGATTCCAATATTGAATCTAAGTTCTTCCTTGGAGCACTAGGATTTTCTTAAGAAGACTAATTTTGAAGGTGTCCTATTAGTATAACCATTCGGCCCTCTTTGTAAGTAGATCAATTTCTTCTTACTTTATTTTATATTGTTATGCATGCATAAGATCTTGTTAGTTTATGACTAAACTAAATTTATATAGTTATTAAAAATGTCGAATAAGAGGTTAATGAATCTTTCAATTGGTATACGAGTAATGGTTGTTGCATGCATAATCGATTTATTGTTTTTTCGAGTTATATGTAACTTAAATAAAACTAATATTTTGTGATTTATGAAGATAAAGGCCACGAAATTTTGCATGATTAAAATTCTGGTACTAAATTGATTTTAGACCATTTTGATGATTTATGGTATTTTTATTCCTCAGGAATTCAATTTTAGTATTTTAAATGTCATTTTACTAAATAAAATGTAATAAAAATACTAAAATAAGTTAGACTATGATTCTGACCTTGAAATGTTTACACGACCTCACATGCATATTTTAATTATTGTATGTAAAAGTTTGTATAAAAGTGTTTTATATTGCATGATTTAAGATTTTTACATGGTAAAATTGGATTAAATGGAGGTATTTTGGTTAAAATTAGTTAGACTTCGTTTATGCCCATTAAATTTTAGTATGTTTTCACATGCAATATTTACACACTGTATGTAAATTTTGAGGTAAAATGGTTTTATTTTGCATGAGTTATGATTTTTAGATGTAAAAATCACATAAATAGTGACTATTTTAGGAAAAATAGCTAAAATGAATTTTATGGCATGAAATTTTTTCCCAATGTTGTATATATGATATGAACATCAGATCTAAAGTTTCAAGTCAAATTTCGATTGATTTGGATGATTATTAATTTTTATATAATACAATTGTTAAATAGCAACTTTAATGGGCATAATTGTAAATTCGATTTTTGGGGCTTGAAAATTTGTCATTTCCAGGTTCTGGAAATTTATATAGAATATTCAAAATTTTAATTTTGATTTTTCATAATTTTTATGTTTAATTTGGAATTAAAAGGTTAAAGTTATGTATTATGCGATTTATTTATGAAATAAATTAAAATTATTCTATGGGCAAATTTTATTAAAATTTTGGAATGTTGGAAATTTTCCAGAATATACAAAATTATGATTTTGAAATTTTCGAATTTTTATGACTTATTGGGAATTATTTCTTTATTTTTATGATTAAAAAATGTTTAATGAGCAATAATAGAATATCAAGTTGAATTATTGTCAAATATTTAGTGAAGACTAAATTTTTGTGTCCTAAAACAGTTGGGGTAATTAACTTGGACCAAATATACGATATTAGCTTAATAGGGCGATTTAGCACATCACATGGCATGTGTCATACATATATTAATGCTGCATTTTTAGTATGAATGTTATGTTTTATTTTATGTAATTTTGAATTATGTAATTTGTACTTAGTATGGCCTTAGTTATAATTGATATTTCCCGAAATGAATGGCGATATCGATTCAGTTGTAATTATTTGTGATCTCGTATCACTTTTATTTTATTTTTTGTTTTTGTTTTTATAATGTATAAAGTAGAAAAGCTATGCAATTTATTTTTCCCGGAGTTCCTTGAAGACGGTACCATTCGGGAAGGCGTTTGGACAAAGACGGTGTTGCCTTGAAGTGCGTGCCAAATGAAGTTAAAGGGACCAAGGAGTTGGTTTCCGAATTTGTAAATAGTTTATTAAATTTATTTTTTTAGGAAGGCCATACTAGGATTTTATTGCTTTACTTTGCATTTATTTTATATGTTTGCATGCATAGCCAAATCGCCATAACTACACATGCATATCATATTTTATCGAGTCATAGACCGTGTCAATTATAATTATCATAGTTCACCGCTTTAGTTTACTTAAAACGAGATAGATAATAAATTGACAAGACCTCTCACTAAATAATAATTGAGAATTAGCCTTATCAAATAGTAGAACCATGAGTCCCAATTTCATAAGAAAGTAGGCTCGGCTGACCGAGGTGCTAAACTTGTTACGTTGGGTAAGTGGGTAGGAAATTGTTATTACATCGAAATTTGGATTGAGCTCAACGAAAGTATTCGCGACCGTAGCTGCATGTGTTCCGGACTTAAGATAAATATTAAAAGTAATTTTATCGACCGAGAGTTCTAGAAGTAGAATCGATTAAAGAGTTAATCCACTGAATTATATTGATTAGGGATGAATCGGCTCACCGTGCCCGAGTTAATATGAATTTGGATCTCGGGATCATTTATAATACTTGGGTAGAGGTCACTATATAAATGCTTAAAACTTGTTTAAAAAGTTTACAAGTATTATTAAAACGATAAATGTTTATTAATTCCTCCACTTTCTATTTTGTAGTCAAAATTGTTTTCTCAATTGCAGTGACAACTCCAAATTCATCCGCAAACGCTAGCTCGACCACTCTCACCAATGTTTCTTGGATCCGATCCTTCATGGATCGATGTAAATTAGAAAAGAGTGGGTCCAACTTCGCCGATTGGGAAGCTCAACTCCGTTTGGCCGCGGACGGTGATGACAAGCTTCGTTACGTCACCGAGGCCTCTCCTGCCATGCCTACCGCAAGGTCTACCCTCGCCGCTAGGCAAGCCTATGAGACTTACCAAAAGGAGTTGACCGTGATCAAAAATGTGTTGATCTTCTCTATGGTGGTCGATCTCCAAAGGAGTGCTATAAAGATTAGCACAGCATATGAGATCTATACGAAGCTTGTGACCATGTTTTCACAAGCTCCAAGGATCATACAATATGAAGCGGCATCCGCATTTTTCGATCTCAAAATCAAGGAGGGCCAAAAAGTTAGCCCTCATGTGCTCAAGTTAATGGAGCATGTTGAGACTCTAAAGATGCAAAGAGTATAATTTTCCGAAGAACCCATCATTGACCGAATTCTTCATTCCTTAAACAAGGTTAAGGCATATGTTCAATTCAGGGTGAATTTTAATATGCAAAACTTGAAAGTTTCCCTCGATGAATTGCACAAAATGCTTGTGCAAGCCGAGAGGGACATGGGGCTAAATGTTAGAACCACCAAGGATGTGCTCATCTTTAATCAAAAGAGCAAAGGGAAATTTAAGAAAAGTGGCAACAAGAGTAAGAAGCTAACTCCAAACAAGGGCAAAGGGAAGGCTTATGAAGCTAGCTCCTCTAAGTCCAAAAAGGGTGCCTCTTCTGAGGACAAATGCCACTATTGTAATGGTGTTGGGCATTAGAAGAGGAATTGTCCAAAGTATCTTGGCGATATCAAAGCTGGAAAGATTGTTCCAGTAGGTAAATAACTATCCCTATCTTTTTGTTTCGATCTCAACTTTGGTATTTTGATACAAGTTGTGATGATTACGCTTTTTATTTTACTTAGGGCATCAGAACAAGGAAAAAGGCAAAGACAAGCAAGCCTAGAAGATCTTGAGGGAAGCTATATGTAGCCGCCCATGGTGTTAGATCTACGGAAGCTTCGCCTTATTTTGCTTTGTCTTTATTATCGTGTTTTGAAATTTTAGAACTCTTCTAATTTCCTCGTTCGACTTGGAAATTTCTTTGTTTCCTTTAAAAACAATGGTTGTATTTTGGATATTGGTGACTTGGTTTGCAACCCAAGTCACTCACCTTATCGTATCGTTCGTTCTAAAATTTGTCATCATACACTTCTTGCATCTAGAAACATTAAGATATTATCAACTTAAATTGATCATTAGACAAATATAATGACCGAATCATTATATGTCCATAAGCTATGAATTCAATTCTCCTTATGCCATTGTGACTAAAGTCACAACTTACTTATGTAAGATCAATTATGAAGTTATGTTAAGTTATTGAACTCACATTAGGGAACGTTACCAACCTTATTTGATACACCTATCAAAATTAAAACGTCTAGTCTACATTATCTTTTCAATATGTCTCAAATAGATCTCTATAGGTTGATAACTTGATATGTGAAATGTTTTCCTCCTTCACCATCATTATTTGTGGCTCAAAAGCTATCTTTGGAGAAATTTAGTGTATTTTTCCTAAAGATAGAGTGGGAGTAAATTTAGCCACAAACCTTGACCAGATGGAATCTACGTAAGAAGACCAAAAGCAGATGTTCTTAAGTATGGGATCTACGTGAGAAGACCAAAAGAAGATGTTCTTAGGTTAGACTCTTGACGTGAGGTGACCAAAAGAAAGTGTTCTTTAGAAAACATAAGACTTATGAAAAGACAAAAAAATATGTTCTTGGAAAATAAGATTTTGATCTATGAAGTGGATGTACCTAGAGATTTTAAAATTCGACATTTTATTTAAGAGCCTTATGAAACCAAAATGGTATCTATGCAAGTAAATGGATTTATTTGGGATTGTTGAGACCAATCCAAAGTAAACAGAAATTTATGATTAAAAGTTGCATAGAAAGGCATGTCGATGTCTACAAAAGCTATGTTAATTAGTAACTAAGCAAAAGATTCAAATCATTGCTATACCTCATTAAAAAAATAAATAAGGTATTAAAACCAATTTCCAAATGGGTATTTTGGAAGGGATATGTGAATGACATATATGTATGACTTTAACTAATACTTAAAAAGGCAATGACCATTCCAAATCATGTAATGTTTCGAATGAGTTGTCGAAAACGAAACATGTGTACACATGGAATTGAGTGGGAGTCGGTGACAACCATGTTTAGACATGAAGTTGAGTGGGAGCAATCATCCTTCACGAATTGCATAACATATTACTCATTGAGAATGACGTGCAAATACTGTCTTTTATAAAGAAGTATTTAGGTTTTCAATTCTGGATGAAGTTAGACATTATGCAAATCTATCATAACATAGAATGTTGGATTGGCACATAGATAGGTATCTTATGTTGATAATGATCCTTCATCTTAAAATATCAAAAAGTTAAGTAGGTTGTTCATATTGATGAAAATTGAATTATCAAAGAAGTATGATTATTCACATGAACCTAAGAACTGTTGTCTACATGAAATCGATTACTAATGTCTCCACCATTAGAATAATCATGTATGCCATAATGCATATGTCCTAGATGAATCGCATGCTTGGAGCATGATGAGTCAATAACAAGTTAACCCATATGAGAGTCATTGGTAAGCTTAAGGAACCGTCATGAATTCTCAAGGAGAACTAATGGTTTGTTCTGGAGTTTGGAAGATTACTGAGTTGTGTGTTGAAGATTACACGAACTTAAATTTTCAAAGCTCATAAGGATTTGTAAAAATCCTAGGCTGATTTTATTGACCTAAGGAGCAAAAGACTATAAAAGGGTATTTTATTGTCATCCATTGCAAGATTCTACAAAATGAACCTAAGTACGTTATGATTAGGTGGTGTGCTTTGATGACTATGGGTAGTATCATCCACCAAAAACCACATCACAGGTTATGTAATAACAATGGGAGCTTCTTTCAAGTTAAAGAACCTGAGTCTAGTATGAAGTCTAGACATGTACTTAGTAAAGTTCATGATATGGGAGATAACATGAAATTGAAGGAAATCGCAATTCATAAAGTTTGAACTCTTAGACACATGGTATGTTCACAAGCTAAACTTTTATTGCATTAGGGAAGTGTATAAATACACTTATGATTATAAGACATAGAGTGATAATATGGTATTGACTACTCGTATGTGATAATCACATTTATCATTTGAGTTATTGATAAATCATCTTGTACTTTGTTATATCCAAATGGGTTGTTGAGACAATATTGAACCCCATTAAAGTGAACTGGATTAACATAGTATTCGCCCCTAGTTACTTATATGAGGTGACATCTCGAAGTGACTGGAGTGTGAGGCGATTGATGGCAAGTTCAAGAGCGATAAAGTCATAAGAGATGACTAGTCGATCACATAGACAGACTGTATGGGACACTCTATCGAGCTTATGACCGCTTATGGAGTTATGGAAATTTTTTATAGCCTCGTCGTGGTGAGAACTACTATAATATTCTTATGAGTCGATTCTTTGACTAAAGACTGTTCGCCTAAGGTGGGACAGTTTCAGAGTAACTTTGATTTATGTTCTACGACCTTCGTAATTGGGGTCAAAAGGGCATATTTTGGGTTATGATGAGCTGTGGCTATTCAAGGGAAGAGTGCAATAGGAATTGTCCATCCCTGTCGGGATTATCTTATATCTCAAAGCCACTCTAGGAGTAATAAACTGGAAATGTGTGGCCACGTTCGGAAGGTATCTACGGTAAATAATTCCGGTCAGACAGTTATTCTCCAGATCGAGGAAACCACTCATGATATATGATCAAATGCAAGTAAGACTTGCAAGACACCTTGCATTGAGTTGGAGATTGTAATAGGACAAGAGAATTGGTGACGCACACTTGTTGCGGATAAGTGGGAGATTGTTGGAGTAAGTTTCCTCGATAATAATGTGATCACATGTTTAAATCTCATAATAATATTGCATGAGGGAAAGTAATATTTTATTGTCAACTAATCCACATTAATCGGTAATGATTGGCTGGCTAGAGTTTGACATTACTGTCGTATGACGGTGGTGATCAGTTGATCCCTTAAGGTCATACCTCTAGGGTAACACTCTTAATTGATTAATTAATTAATTGTATGTTGATACAAGTTAATTAATTCCTTAAAATTGAACGAATGATTTTGTGAGTGAGAATTCGTATCTTATTGTAACTAGATTAAATAAGATTCATTCTAAGTAATGTAAAATTGTTTTATTACTTAGGTTTTATTATTGTTTATGAAACAATTAAAATAATAATGATTGATTTATTATAAATACAAGTTGTTGTGATTTATAATTCCATGACCCATTTTGAGTACTTGTTGTTGGGCCCAGAACTACTCTGCCTGACCTAACAAGAATCAGGCAGTATCCAAAGCCAAGCCTGGATAAAAAAGGATTCTATGCAAAGTACCTGAGCACCTGAGCAGGTACCAGCCAGGAGGAAAGAACAGGTCAGGCATCTACCATGTCGAGCCTGAATGGACATCTCAGCCAGTTATATACTAAAGCGTCACCAAGACATATCAAGCAACAACTAAAGCTCAACTAAAATTAAGGCTCCTATTTGCACGGAAGACTCAATCAACAAAGTCCACAACAAACAAAGACAGTTAAGTGAGCAGAGATAATGGCGGCCAACTCTAGGAGTCAACCAACCACCTCCGGGTAAATAGGGCACGAAGCCTATTTACCAGAAAAACCTAAACAAACTCCAGGAGGACCGTTGGAAAATCATTATAAATAGCATGGAAGAAGAAAGAAGAAGGACACTCACTCATTCATTTGCACAATCTTATTATTACTCTCAATCTCTTGTATTCAGCATATAACTAAGCATTACTCTTAGCCTTTCCTATTCAGTACAAATGCCTGGCATATAGATTCCTTGTCAGGCTACTTAAAATCATAGTGAAAATCCCTCCTGGCTTGGTGCCCGTGGTTTTTTCCCTTATTCCCAGGGTTTTTCCACGTATAAATCTTTGTATCTTTACTTTTTGTTCATTTATATATTTAATTACATTAGTCTGGAGAGTCAAATTGAGTTAGATCACCCCTCAAATCTTCCCTGGCAGGACGTCATTATTCAGTGAAAATCCTGCAAAAAACAATTGGCGTCCACCGTGGGACATCTAGCTCAAAAATAATCAAAACCCAAAACCAAACAGCACAAAAATTCAAAAAGTGTCTGGAGACAGTATTGAACAACAACTGGTTGCCGCCCAACAACAACTGTTGGAAATGGAACAGCTGAAACAGAAAATGGCCCAGGCTGAAGCTGAGGTTGCAAAACTAAAGGAATCAGAGTCCAGCCTAAAACAAAGGCTAGGAGACAAAGCTTTAGGATCAAAATTAAAGGTTCAACCTGGCACGCCATTCTCTTCAATCATCAGGAACATTGATTTCTCCAACTTTGGTACTCCTACTTGTAGATACCTCGTTTCTGCACCTCCCGCAAGCCACCCGGTGATGATTGGGCCGCATGTTTGGTACACGTAACGATTTATAACAATTCGTAAGTTTATCGTCAAGTGGTAGCTCAAATACTTGTGTCTACCGCTTGGTCGCCATCTAGCGCCATTACGGTCATTTTGACATTAATTAGAGTTTATTAGGAGTCCGGGTTAAAAGCCGTCTTCATTTTCAAATAAATCGTTTAAAATGTCGAGTCGGAATGTTCTGGAATATTCCAGATATTTCAATTCCATAATTTTAATCTTTTTAATATTTTGGCAAAGTATATCCTGAAATTATATTTTAAACAATAAGGAAGTCGAGATCTCCCGCAATTCCATAACAGAAACGCGGAAAATCTTTCTTCCGCTGGAGGAAACTCCTGGGGAAAGGACGCAGCACCTGCTGCGCCTCTTCCCCAGCTCTTTTCTGCATACTTTAATATCTTTTTGAGATTTGTTTCCAAAGTTTTACCGAAACCCTAATTCCTCCGCGTGATTAGTATAAATAGGGACCTTCGTTCCTCATATTTCTCCTGCGAGTGTCCGCCCTTCTCTTCCCCCTTTGCATTTTAAGACCGTGCTCTTTGCTTATTGGCGTCTACGTGCTTGAACTTTCAACCACGTAAGCTCGGATCCTTCTAGTACCAGCCTCGTTTTGCATGACCGACCAATTTGACCAACTCCACTCAATCAACTTAATCAATTTAATTTAATTCCTCTTACGAGGGCACTTTCATCATACATCGTAGTCGAGCAATCACTAATCGTTAACTTAGTCAATCTCGTTTCGTCAAACATGTAAGTCTGAGGGTGTAAATCTCATGTTTTATTATTGTATTTCATTATTTTATAAATTATTGTAAGGTTTACGTCGAAAGCGTGTTTAAAGCCGATTTACAAAACCTCTTTATCAAACCTATTTTCACGAATTAACAGAGGGCAGACGTCGAGAAGAAACCCAGTAACTGTTGCGCCTCTTCCTGAGGTTGCCGCAGTTCCTGCTTTTCTTCTTCTTCCTCGTCTTTCTGTTAACTCGTCTTCTTTTGTTTTTCTTTCTTATTTTCCTCTTTTTCATTCGTACATAATAATTATAATCATAATTCATATTTATCACCTTTAAATTCCGACTTAAATCCCAAGTAATCAATATTTGCGGGTTTTCGTCATTAAAATCAAACCCGGATTTTGGAGATTCGATTCATTCATATCAAATCTCTAGGATTCGACTTTTGTATATTTTCATCAGTATTCGCGTCTTGCATTCGTTTTCGTCTTAGTAATTTGACCTAAATTAGTTGTAATTAATCTCTTATTAATCTTTAATTCACCCATAATTAGTGTATAATTAGTTCTAATTCATTGAAGTTCGTTCTTTATCGCTTTTATGACCAATTTACATGTAAATAACCTGTTAAATCACTTCTACTTGAGTCGAATGCCAATAATCGATCATTAAATTCACCAATGTACATTAACGGTACGCAGTCCCGGCTTCACAGTCAGAACTCTCCTCAGGAACAGACGCAGTGACCACTGCGCCCCTTCCAAGGGACGCAGCTCTGATGCGCCTGTTACTGGGTGATTTCTGTCCCTGAACTTCCGTTTCTGCATTGACCGAGTTTATTAGTTTGACGTATTAATCAACTATTAATTGTAATATCGTCACTAATCTGTCCGTTTTCTAACCCTTATTTATTTTCCTTTTCTTTTCTAAAATTATCCGTTTTAAACGTATTTTCGACGTAAATCATCATCAAATCGTTGTAATTATTGTAATTTTAATTATCGTATTTTATTGTTTGCTTGTTCTTCACATGTAGTCAACCATAAATCCCTACTTCAACACTAATGAGTGCTAAATTACGTGTTCACCGACATAGTTTAATTCTCACATGCTAGGTTTAAAACATTGTTTGTTGCATTGCATGCATATAATCGACAACATATCAAGTATAGATGATTTTCCCTAATCATTAGTAGAGGCCGATATCGAAGCGGGCGGGATTAGGTGTTCGATCAAAAGAGCTTCCTAATACGTATACTCACCCCTTACTCCAGATCTCTGTGAACATCCGTGTTCATTGGCATCCACGAGAGTCATCCTAAACATAGAATGCTAAGGGTAACGAGTTCTTAGTGTCTATGTCACTACTTTTTGTCTTGACATGACTTGAAGTATTCGAAGTTTCCAATTTTTCACAATAAATTGGTGGCGACTCCACAAATGCAAACGTTTGTTTTCCCAAGCGACCCCGTGGGCCCCTCGTGTCCACAGTTTGGCGACTCCGCTGGGGAGTAATACACTTACGTGTTGCCAAGGGTGAAACTTGAACAAGGTTAGGGAATAGTTTATATGAGACAGTTGTCGGTTTTCATTACTCGATCTTCTTAGATCGTTTTATTCGGCCTTCCTATGCCCAACCCAACCCATTCGACCAATCGTCCCGTCTAGACGGTCCAAATTCTTATCTAGGCCTAAGGTTGGATATCGATTGACGTCAACCATACCACGATGCTTACTCCTGTTTGTATCAAGGGCCTTCACTACTCGAGGGAATGGACTAGGAACCGGCCTTACTCTTGTTTGGCGCGGACCTCTCCACAGACCCGAGTTTGATTGCTCGGTATGGCAACCCACCCTTTAAACCAAAAACCCTTTTAAATGCACTCAGCATACCGTTATAATGCTTATTTGAATGCTTGTATCATATGTGATCACCTTTTTCTAAACAAAACCATGACGAATTGAAAATCAAAGACCTCTTTCAAAATGTAAATATTTTCGAGAAATGGCCCAAATTAGCGCAAAACGAGTCGAAACTCTGTCCAAATATCGAGTCAAAAGTCGGTCCTCAAAAGCCCATTTCCAAACCTCACTTCGAGTCAAAACTCCTACAACTACACTACAGTTGATTAGGACAAATATTTCAAAACTTTGTCATTTTCAAACCTCACTTGACACAAGTGGCGCACTCCCACTTTACAATTCGAGTCTTTTCTTTGATTAAGTGTGCTAGAGTGGTCGATCATGTTTTGATTCGTCGTCGATCTCTTATCCAGTTTTCCAAGATGCCCGGAACTAGTCACGTAAGTGTCAATGGACAACCCCCAAATGGTAATGATCAAATCCTAGCTGCGCTCGCTCGTCTCCAAAAAAGTCAAGAACAAGTTTATGAACGCCTTAATGCCATTGAAAACCGGATTGTTGTGGTAGAAACTAGGCTACCTCCTGCAGAACATGAAATTTCTAGTGAAGTTGTGAATGATAACCTTCCACCCTATGATGGACAAGCAGAAGTCAACCCTCCAGTAGGTCTTACTGAAGCTGAAAAGCGACTCCAATACTTGGAGGAGCAACTAATGTACCTCAAAGGAGACGATATCTATATGGAAAACAATCGCAAGTATGAGGCCGTGAGCGCCAAACTGCGAACCAACTTCAACATGACTGATATCCCAAAATTCAAGGGACATGAAAACCCTTTGAACCACATTCGTCCTTTCAATGACTACATGTCTATCAAAGGCATCAAACCTGAGAGGTTCTTAAGGATCTGTCCTTCATCTCTCGACACCATTCCTAAGCAATGGTTCTATTCCCTAGAGCACAAGAATATTGCCACCTCGGATGATGCCGCAATCAAGTTCGCTAAACAGTATGCGGATAATGCTGAATTCCAAGTCAATTTGCGCACTCTAGAGGTTCTTACCCAAAATGAGAAAGAAGGCCTCACCGACTTCCGAAGTAGGTGGAGGAAGACTAGTACACAACTCGTCGAGCGTCCGGATAAAGCTACCCTTGTGGAAAAATTCGTGGATAACTTAAGGCCCATTTATGCAAATCACTTGAGGTACCAAAACATTAAGACCTTCAAGGATTTAACTGTGCTAGGGACAAGAATTGAAGATGACATCCGTAAGGGACTCTTGTCCAAAATGGTGGGTCGTGGATATCAAGGCTCAACGAGTCGTTCTTATGGCTCTACTAGCAAGACTGATGAGGTTAACCTTCTCGAATCATCAAAGAAGAATAACCCCCAAAGGAAGTTCACGAACATTGGTGACACATACTCCAATGCTTTGAAGAGGTTAATGAAACAAGGTAAGCTCCAACCCATATGGCCTACACCTGATCCAGAAAAGAAGTCCAAGTTCTGGGACGAAAATTCATACTGTGAATATCATAGAGGTAAGGAACACGATACAGAAAAGTGTTACAAGCTAAAGCATGTCCTTCAAGATATGATCGAAGATGGTCGCCTACCCATACCTCCTGGAGGTAAGCCTAACAATACTCAGAATCCTCTTGGAGTTCTGATGATTACAAATGAAGAGTCCACCTTGGATTGCTCAAATCTTATCTCCCCAAGAGAGGAGGTAATCAATGGGATATGGACGGATAGTGAGGAAGATGTCTACCTCCAGGATCTTCTCATAATCAAAAGAGCCGAAAGCATCACGGATGAGATCATTACCACACTAGGGACTGAAATCAGTTCGAATCAGCAAAAAGGGTGGAGAAAATCGATCAAATGGACAAACAACCAAGGAAGACTCCTCAAGCTCACCACTGGAGAAGGAGAGATGTTCAAAGGAGAACCAGAAGACCACGATTTCGAGTCAGAGTCGGAGTCAGAGTCGGAATCAGAGTCGGAGTCTAGAGAAGTCCTTAGAGAGTCTCCTCCTGTCGTCACTCCCAATCCCCTTATTTCTCCTAGCATAGTATCAAGTAGTAACGGTAGTTTGGGAAATGTCCCAACAGCTATCCCTTTGCCGCCACTGACTACTGAACAGATGGCTTCTTTGTTTCAACACTTTTCAAAATTTAATATGAATAAATCAGATTCTGCTTACTCTTTGTGTTATTCTGAATGTAATTCTATTTACGATGATAATGAGGATGACCCAGACCCAGACTCCATCGAACTACCTCCATGTATAGCTAAAGAAATATTACAAGAAGGGGGAAGGGGCACCAGTTATAGAGAACAGTGAACCCATCAACGTAGGAACCGAACTAGAACCCCAAGAACTTAGGATAGGGACAACCTTAAGCCCGACCGAAAGGGCTGGTTTCATAGACCTCCTGCACTAGTTCAAAGACTTTTTTGGTTGGTCCTACAAAGACATGCCAGGGATCGACATGGATATTGCAGAGCACAGAATTCCAATCAAACCAGGTTTCAAACCTGTAAAACAAAAGCTTCGTCGAATGAGGACAGGATGGGCTCTTAAGATCAAAGAAGATGTCGCTAAAGAATTCAAAGTCAGGTTCATCAAAGTTTCTGAGTATTCAGACTGGGTAGCCAATATTGTACCCATACCCAAAAAGGATGGGAGAATCCGTGTTTGTGTTGATTTCAGAGACTTGAACAAAGCAAGTCCCAAAGACGACTTTCCTCTACCACATATCGACATATTGGTGGACAATACGGCAGATCACGCATTGTTGTCCTTCATGGATGGGTACACGGGATATAATCAGATCAAGATGGTCATAGTGGACATGCATAAGACCGCCTTTGTTACTCAATTGGGCACCTATTGTTATACTGTCATGCCGTTCGGGCTAATCAATGTTGGAGCTACGTATCAACACACTGCAACCACGCTCCTACATGACATGATGCATAAAGAAGTAGAGGTATACGTAGACGATATGATTGTCAAGTCCAAGGATAGAGAGGGGCACATTGATAACCTTCGCAAATTCTTCCTAAGACTACGAAAGTACAACATGAGGCTCAATCCTCAGAAATGTGCATTTGGGGTAACATCAGGCAAGCTTCTGGGATATGTCGTCAGTCAATGAGGAATAGAAATCAACCCTTCCAAAATCAATCTCTAATCGAAATGCCACAACCTCAGACAGAAAAGGAAGTTTGAGGTTTTGTGGCAAGGTGCAATATATAAGTCGATTCATATCGAAACTTACCATGATCTGTGAACCCATCTTCAAAAATCTAAAGAAAACGGATCACACCATATGGGATGACGACTGTCAAAAGGCGTTTGACAAAATCAAGGAAATACTAGCCAAACCACCAATGCTCATGCCTCTTCAACGAGATCAACCACTTGTTTTATATCTCACAGTGACCGGAACAGCCATGGGGGCTATGCTAGCACAAACCGTCGGAAAAGAAGAGAGAGCTATCTACTACCTTAGTAAGAAGTTCTTGGAGTATGAATGCAAATACACACCACTCGAAAATACATGCCTCGCTCTTGTGTGGGCAACAAAGAAGATACGCCATTACATGCTTAGCTACTCCGTTAAGGTATACTCCAAAATGGATCCTGTCAAATACCTCTTCGAAAAACCCGTTCTCAACGGACGCTTGGCAAGATGGACCTTAATGCTCTCAAAGTTTGACCTCAAATACGTACCTCTGAAGGTTATAAAAAGGCGTGCCGTCGTCGAGTTCTTCGCAGATAATCCCATCAACAACACCCAAGCAGTAGACACATGGTCATTTCCAGATGAGGATATACTCTAAACCAATGTAGACTCTTGGGACCTTTATTTTGATGGAGCATCGAATCTAAGAGGATTTGGAATAGGAGTATTGCTTATTTCTCCTGAAGGTGAGCATACACCACTATCTGTCAAACTCGACTTCGAGGTGACAAATAACGCAGCAGAATACAAAGCTTGCCTCATTGGGCTACAACCGGCAGTAGGTTTAGGCGTCATGAATCTTCGAGTTCACGGAGATTCATCCTTGATCATAAACCAAATTACGGGATCTTGGAAAATTCGAAGTGAAAGTCTAGCACCCTATTAGGCCAGGATAGACCAAGTTGCCTAATTCTTCGATCAAGTGACTTATCTACACCTACCTCGAGAAGAAATTAGTTTACAGACGCTCTTGCAAAACTTCCATCATTGATTAACATGCCAGACGATATGGTAGAAATGCCTTTATGCATCGAACGACGATCAGAACCAGCCTATGTGCACCAAATCACAGATGAAGAGGAAAACCCAGGGAAACCTTGGTTTCAAGCCATTCTAAACTTCAAGCTCAATGGCACCTATCCGCCAGATATAGATAAGAGAGTACAACGTGCTATACACCTACTCGTCTCTCAATACATCCTTATGCAAGGAGAATTGTATAAAAGCACACCTCTTGGTGTAATATTGCGTTGCCTTGATCATTCACAAGCACAGAAAGTGATGGAAGAAGTCCATGATAGAGAATGTGGCCCTCACATGAGTGGACCAATGATGGCAAAGAAAATCACGCGCCTAGGATATTACTGGACCACAATGGAATCCGATTGCGTCAAGTATGTCAGACATTGCCATAACTGCCAAATCTTCGGGAATGTGCAACACGTCCCTCCTTCACTACTCTACACCATGACATCTCCTTGGCCATTTTCTGCTTGGGGAATCGACATTATCGGGAAGATCACCCCAGCCGGAACAAGAGGTCACTGTTTCATTTTGGTGGCTATCGACTATTTCACCAAATGGGTAGAAGCAGCATCTTACACCAGTCTCACAGCCTAGAACGTGGCAAAGTTCATACAAACCAATATCATTTAATGATACGGTTGCCCACATGAGATTATCAATGACAATGGGTCACATTTCCAGGCTGAGACTGAACAATTGCTAGCCAAGTACAAAATCAAACACCACCATTCCTCGCCATACAGACCACAAACTAATGGCGCAGTGGAGGCAGCCAACAAAAATGTTGTCACAATCCTCAAGAAAATGATTGATAATTATCGAGATTGGCCAAGTAAGATACCATTCACCTTATGGGGATATCGCACATCCGTTAGGACGCCCACTGGGGCTACTCCTTTCTATTTGACTTACGGCATGGAAGCTGTGCAACCAGTCGAGCTAGAAATCCCATCCTTACGCATTCTACTCGAAAGTCAAATTCCATAAGCCGATTGGAAGAAAGATAGATACGAAGAACTCATCCTCTTGGATGAACGAAGATTGCGCGCATTACATAATGTGCAAACATCTCAGGCACGTATCAAACGAGCCTTCAACAAAAGGGTTAAACCTAGAAACATCAAAGAAGGAGATTTAGTCCTCAAATCGGTTAGAGCTCTTCTACCTGCCGATCCACGAGGAAATTTCAAACCCAACTGGGCCAGACCGTTCTTGGTCAGGTCCATACTTCCAGGGGGTGCGGTTAGATTCACAGGCCTAGATGGGAACGAATTGGCTAACCCAACCAACCTCGACCAACTAAAACGATATTATGCCTAGAATAAAGACAAAAACGCGTCACGCGTAACACCCACGTGCCGCTCATGCGGCACGTAATAAATACGGCCCCTGGCCCGCTGAAATAAAGCTCACGTCACCTTGCTCTTGCATTTTGACAATTCCTCATCCTCATATCATCACATTAAACGAATTGTGTTTTAGGAGTAAGTCAGGCTCATGCTCAATTTCTAGTTCGCTACAAGCTCTTGCTTAGAAAAATTATTCTTTTATATTTACTCGAACTACGCGCAAGGTTTTAATTTCATTTTTAAAATGATTACGTAGGCAATCCTTCACATGATACAACCCATTATTTTAAATGTAAATAGAAGGACATTTGCATTTGCATTTGAAATTAGACAAGAATAATAAAAGGGAAATAACAATAGTTTCATAACTAATTAATCTTTTATTCATTTAATAATAGTACGCCACATAAATAAAAATAATAATAATAAATAGGCTAGAATTCTAAAAACCCCACCACTTACTACAAATAATAATATTAATAATAAATAATACTACGACTCAAGCTACTCTTCCATCTTTCCCTTGCCTTTGTCATTTTTGTCATACTTCTTGTCTCGACCACGGGTCGGGCTGTAGATACCCGTATCCGTCGATATTGGAATTTATAAAGAACCCGACAAACACTCGATGATGATAGGACACATGTATTTATTAGTTGTCATTGTCATTATTTGGGTTCGTTTTACGATGTAGAATGAGCGTTGTCGACGGAGTATTTTAATTTAAATGATACTTAAATTAAAGCTTTTTTAGGTGAATTCAATTTATTTTATTTTATTTTGAATTTATTTTCCCAAGTTTATTTTATTGAAAATAAAATAAATAATTGATTTGAAAAATCATTTTATGAGTGTATTTGATTTGAAAAGTCATTTATTTTAATGTGTTAATTGATTTGAAAAATCGATTTAAAAATCGAAAAAACTCGTTTCAAACACGTGTTTTGGAGCTCGATTATAGCTCGGTTTTTGAGCCCGTTTTCTTTATGAGTTGGCACGAATCTCGAATACGCTAACCAACCTAAGCCTCTACCCATCCAACCCCAGTTCGAACCCCTTAACCACGGCCCAAATCCCATTCCAAACACCCCCAAAGACCCGCAAAAACATGAGCGGCCCCTGCTTTTGCGTGCAAATCCCGAGCCCAAAACCCGCTCCAAACACCACCAAAACCCGTGCCCATTAACCCTAACCCATACCCTAGTATCCTACCCATATTACCTTACCTTAACCACCAATAAAACCCGTCACAAAGCCTCTCAAACCCTCACAAAAGCTGCTGGACAGCAGCTATGTGCAAACCGAGCCCGTCTGCCTCTCCCCCCTTTTAACCTACTTTAACTCCTTATAAATACCACCCCTTCACCATACATTCTTTCCTCTAAGTTCTCCATACATACAACCGTCATTCACAAGCTTTAAACTCAAGAAACAAACCCTAATTGCCTCCCAAAAACCCTAGACAAAACCGACATACAAACAGAGAATCAGTTTGTGTGTCCTCTTTGAAACCATTCGTTCTCCCTTCAAACCTCCATCAAAATTCGAGTTTCTTGTTCCTAATTAACCGTACAACATCCATCTACACATTAGACAAAGATTTACGAGCCAAATTGCCCTTGAGAGTACACGAATTCCCTCGAAAAACAGAGTGTTATACACTCTGTTTTTCGGCTTTTTCCTCGTCTGTCGATTCTGTTTGTGCTCGTTTTTCGTGCCCTATAACTCAAAACGAGCAGGAATTGTTTTAAGATCTCTGTTCTCCTCTCTTTCTAGTTTTCAAAACATCTTTTAAATCGAATTTTCACCGTGAAATGTGAGAGAAATCGCTGTTTGAAAGTTGCTGTCCAGATTTGCAAAAAACGTGTTGTTTGCTTTGTTTCTTCGTCGACGACGGCCTCTCGAGATAAAATCTACGATCGATTACGACCCAAGACGGTGTCAACGATACATGTAGGTTGAGGGTGCATCAAATCCTCCTCTTTCTCCCTTTTATTTCGTTTTTTATGTTTGTTTTTTTTATAGTTCGTTTTGTTTGTTTATCGTTTTTGTTTATCGTTTGTTCTTATTAACTATGAAACTAGTTTAGTCCGAGTATGAGTTAAAGTACCACCATGAACACCCGCGTTGACTTGAGATGGAAAAGAAACCGCTACATCAGTCGGTCGTACACCCCCGTCTCATTTACATATCCTCGTGTTCAAGGTAGGGCATTAATAAAACAAATTCTGACTTCGCTCTTCGCTTTTGACCCCTCTCTTCTCTCGTGTGATTCGACCTACCCCTGGACCATTTACATGTTAGTATGACCTCTGATTGTTAACATATAACTCGTTTAGATGATATTAGATCAAGTTAATAACCTAATTAGGCACTTTAGGGTACATCGACATAGCTTTTAAAACCGATTAACAATTCTATAACTTAATTGAATGCATCTCTCTCTTTCACCTAATTTCTCGCTAGTATAAGAGTGCGTGATTAGCACCTTCTTATTAACACTCGATGAGTTAAATTAATTAGCAAAATTGACCTAATTTGACCCCTTTAGGCCGTGTAGAATGCGCGTTTGCAAGGTATCTTTTCAAATCAATCAACGTTGTTTCTAACTCGTTTTCTAACTTGTTTCCTATCCCGTTTCGCAATCATCTATCTAACCTAATGAATCTAACCTAAGGATTAGGGTGTGCTAAATCGTGTAGGCCGTGTTTGGCCGTGTCCTTGTAGTCCCTTTTCTCGTTATTTCTCATCTTTATCTCGTTATTTCGTATCTTGTAATTACTTTGTTTATCGAGTCGTGTTTGGTAGTTTGTTTGTAATTTTCAAGCTAGGTTTCTTTTATCAAGTCAAAACCTCTTTCAAAAAACCTTAGTCTCGTTTGGTTAGATGGTTGTGCCCCCATGTATGTAAGAGCGTAGTAAATCGCATGTTGTTTAAAGCAACATGGCCCGATTTATGCTAATGCATGCTTTGGTGCGTAGCCCTATGTCTAATTCGATGAGATTAAGTGAAAGCACACATTACGAGGAGTGACCCAAGGCCGTGACTCATGTAAGCCCTGGGCCGCCCCTTTGTGCACGGTTTCCTAGGCCGAATGGCCGTGTATTGTGTCGTGTGTATAGCGTTGTATTTTAGATCGAGTTGTATCTTTAATTTCTCGTTGTGTCGGCATGAAATGCCTGGGTTGTAATAGGATAGATCCCAACGGCTCCCCCATTCCCATCAAGCCTTGTTTGCTTTGTTTTGTATGTTATTAGATCAATCAACCCACATGCTAAATTACAACTTTGACAAGTTAGTTTAGTTGCATCTAAATCGACATAGAAACTTCACATGTTAGGGTTTTGAAAACGATGTTTGCATATCATATATCGTAGTAGCTATGACCTTGTTTGAAATCCGATACTTGACTTAGTAGAGGCCGTTATTGACTGGCGGGGTTAGGTGTCCTTATGGGCTTCCTGACACGTACCCTCACCCCTTACTCAAGATCTATGGTTTGTGGATCCGTCTAAATACCATTGGATTACGAAAGCCATTCAAATCGAGTGATATAGGGTACAAGTCTTTATCTTTAATCACTCGTAGTCGATTGGCTTTATGCTTTTCGACGAAAGGTGTAAAGTTGACTTGAACGGTTCCAAGTTCCCAAAAAACTTGGTGGCGACTCTAATTTGTCTTAATTCGATTCGAAAGAAGCTCGAGTCGATTATGCCTAGTGTGGATCCCGAGGACGCAGTTCCCGAGGGCCTTGTCCACGATTTGGCGACTACTGGGAAAAGAGGACTAGTTACACTTTGTTTCTAGGGTCTTTTCCTCCGAGGTGAAACTTGAAAAGAAAGTATTGGAAAGTAAAACATTACTCATAGTGCTACGATTCATGCATAAACCGTTAAGGATTTTCCAGAGCCGTCCCAGCGTTTCTTTGTGATGCGTGGGGGGCGACGTCCCACTATGCCAGGAACTCGCACATTGCTTGCTTCCGCTTCGCCTCGCGTGGTTCTTGATGGTGGGGATGCTCTTCTAGGTACTCTACCTAAAGGCCCTTGCTCTATAAGACCGCAAAAGGGTGGAGGGCATAGACCTTCTTGTAGAAGACTTGCCGAGACTTAGAGATGTCTAGGAGCATACATCCTTATAACATGAGAATGACAATGTGCAAGGTGTTTTCCCGAGTCTTTTCAAAAGTTTCCATTTCAAAACCGAACTTTTGAACAACATACTTTCAAATAGCGTGATTTTCAAAACGTGGAATGCTGCCCAAATAGGATTAGAATTTTCGGCCAAAATAAGCTTTTATAGCCGGCATGCTGCCCATTTCAAATCTCATTTTCAAATCGATCCTTCGTTGTTTTTTTCAAATTCAAATCCAAAATATTTCTCGAACCTTAACCAAGCATGAAATGCGTCGAGTCGTGTCCGGGTCATGGCTGTGTTAGGCCAGGCGTTTTTTCGTTCCAAGAGTCTAGAACACGACCCTGTTGGGTCACCCAAGCTCACCTCTTGGGCTTTGAGTCATGTTGGTCGACCATTTGGTCTATGATAGTCCACAGAAACGTCCAAGCTAGGCCCTTTAGGACGTTTCACTCGAACCTAAGGACTATGTTGGTCCAATCACGGGTTTAGTCACACCGAGTCCAGTTTAGAATCGAGCTATGACAGCTTGAGTCATGTCGTTTTGTCGAGTCTACAATAAATCGAGGTCTAAATCCAACCGTGAGTCGAACCTTTGGTTAGTTAGTCTCAAGTCGAGTCTTTGCTTGAGTCAAGTTGGTGTCGTGTCCTTAAGTGTGAAGGGGCTCTTACTTTAAATATTGACTCGGTTCGGGGTTTTCTTGTAGAAAGGCCGCCAAAAACCCGACGTCAAGCAATGGAAGATGCTGTCAACAAGCTCACCGAGGCCGTGAACCTCATGATGACCCGAATGGATGCAATCGAATCTAAGCTGGGTGAAGATTCCCCTCTATCTACCCCACCTCTGACTGATCTGGAGAAACGGTTCAAGTTCATTGAAGACCGTCTGAAACTCTCCCAGGGGAAGAACATCCACTATGAAAATGCTAGGGCCTATGCCCCAGTTCAGTATAAGTTGCCCATGAACATGGTACTCACTGACATCCCAAAGTTCAAGGGCACCGAAGATCCAGTCCACCATGTTAAGGCCTATAAAGGGTACTTAGCACTGAAGGGAGTGCCTGCTGACATGCTCTCTAAAATTTTTGCTCAATCTCTGGATGAACACCCGAAGGCGTGGTTCTACAATCTTGACCTTAAGAACTTCCCCACTTTCGAAGATATTACGGTGGAGTTCTGTAAGCACTATGCTGACAATGTCGAGATTCAAACCAACATAAGGACTTTGGAGGTTATGACACAGAAAGACAAAGAAGGCTTTACTGAATTCCTTGCAAGATGGCGCGCTGAAAGCGTGAAGTTAGCCAAAAAGCCTGATGAAGTCGAAATGGTAGATAAGTTCGTAAAGAATCTACGACCTGTTTACCGCAATGCTCTGAATTACCAGAATTTCGGTTCTTTCAAAGAATTGATAAAAATTGGGATAAAGGTAGAAGATGACGTCCGAATGGCAGAAGTTGAGAAGCCAAAAGGATACCAAGGGGCCTCATCATCTAGGACCAAAGCCCTAGCAACGACCCATTTGGATGAAGCCATCAATCTCTTAGAAGGGCAATCGAAGAAGTCGCAGCGCCAAGCTCCGAGGGCATTCACCGATATCGGATGCACATATACATACGCTCTCCAAAGGCTCATAGCCCAAGGAAAGCTGAAGCCTATTGGTCCAACTCCGGACCCTCCCGCTGATCAACAAGGTAAATGGTATAAACCAAATGACTACTGTGCCTTTCACCAAGGGAAAGGCCATGATACTGAAAGGTGCTATCGACTGAAGCACGAAATTCAAGACATGATCGAGAATGGAACACTCCCGATCCCAACTGTTAAACCCAATAACATCACCAATCCATTTGGCGATCACGCCAACTTTGTTTCTGTCGAAGACAATGTCGATTATTCCCATCTTATCCGCCCATGTCACTTGAAAGGGGTGTTTATCGGGAAAATATTTGTGGATTGCTTTGAATTCTCGCCAAACCCGATGAATGAAATTCAAGTCGGGAGTCTTGCTCTAGAATGTACTCCTCTCGTTAACGAAGTTAATAAAAGAAAATTAGATTCGCCAACCTCCATCACTGGCGTAGATCCTCAGAGGACTACCTCGGGATGGAGGCCGACCATCAAAGGGATCAAGGACAAGAGCCGAGCATCTAAGGTGAAAGCTGAACAAGGGAAAGCTCAAGACCAGATTTGAAAAATTATGAGTCGGGATCTGTTTTCTTATCTTAGTCGAGTCGAGTCTAGGACTTTCTTTTCTTGAAGTAGAGTCGTTTGTTCCGCGAAGACCTAGGATGTGTCCTAGGAATCGTTCCTTCGATTCTGTTAAGCATTTGACATTCCAATAAAAAAGTTGCAGTTTTGTTTCCAAATATGTCTTGTTTTCAATCCTCAATCATTCTGAAAGCATGGTAAAATGCACAACACACTCAAAGGTATCCCTGGGGTAGAAATATGTCCCGTTTCAAAATGTAAGGTACACTAGGATCCCGTGTTTGATTCCCTTACCTATTCCATGTCTGGCGGTAGAAAACCTCCATCAAAACCAAGCTTATGACAGGCTTTTAGATGATTTTAGGACGAACCCGGACTAGCTCCTTGTTGTCCATATCGATGACGGAAGGCAAGCCTTTTTCCCACTGAATCATCCCTTCTCGAAGAGAGAAGATATCAACCCGTTCTAAGAAGGAATTGTTAATTCTAACCCAATTTAGTTGGCGAAGCCCAGTTTTTAAGGTGTATCTATTTGTGACTAAGGGAATGAATAGAAGACCATTTTCAAGAAGAAAAAGAAAAGATGAAAAAGAATGAAAAGATGAGGAAAAAAAAAGACGAAAAAAAAACCAAAAGGAAAAAATGAAAAATGAAAAAAGAGAAGAGATGAAAAAGAAGAAGAAAAAGGTAAAGAAAAAAAAGAAAAAAAAAAGAAAAGAAAAGAAAAAAGAAAAAGAAATGTCAAAATGTTGATCGAAGTTCAAAGGCGAAGCCAAAATGGTCAGGTAGTGCCATCAGCAGTCATCCATACCTCTAAGTCCTTCCCGAGGCATTTACGAGGGGATAGTCGGGAATTTTGAGAATCATTCCGCTTGTGCTTTTACACCCAAGCCTTTAGGGTCCAGACATGGAAATTTGATCCCGCATTATTTTCCAACCCATTTGCACTCGGGTTTCATCAAACCCGAGACACCTTTTCCAACCACGATGTAAGCCATAACCCCTTAGCCTTAGCACCACAAAACAAACCTTCATAACGATGGTTAACCATTCAAACTTGTTATTACCAAGCTCCACATCCCAAAGAACCACAACCTTTTGTACCAACCCTAGACACGGGATTTAACAGTACCTTACAGGCTAGAATGGGATACGACATGATACCTTAGGTGAAAGCTTCGAGTGTGTACACACAATTAAAATGCCATGTTTATGCACCAAGATCGAACTACGTCGGATTTGATTTCTCTCCACGCGAATACGTAGGCAGTCCTTCAGAATAAGGGATTCAATCCACCCATCATCCAAGTTGTCATCTTGTCGCTTTCTTACGGGTCTTAACCAAGTCCAAATAAAGCCACCTTTGTTTGAGTTGGTCTTAGTACTCGATGTAGGCTAGGATAAGGATATAGGTTCAGATGAGTAATGTCAAGTCTCGGAATGAGCTTTATATAACGGTGTAGGCAAAGATGCTCAGTCAGATAGATGTGGGTTTTTGTTGGGAACAGAAAATATGAAAAACCCGCTGAAAAGAATGAAGGCGTGGAAGAAAAATAGTAAAAGCCCGCTGAAAAGAAAGAAGGCGGTGGCAAGAAATAATGAAAACTCGCTGAAAAGAAAGGAGGCGAGGAGAAGAGTGACAGAATGTTCCCAACAAGAGTGATGTGTGATGTCTAAGTGTTCTCATAAAATCAGTCTGTGTTTAGTGTCTGGGCGAAGCCAACGTTGTTGCTCTGTGAGTTTAATCCACCTTGTCAATGCCAAGTGATCTTGATTCCCATGTGCCCTCGGGAGCACGCCCATGCCATACGATATCTCCGTCCCAAGTCCGACGGCCTTGTGATTTCCATTTGCCATCTTTTGGCGCCAGAACGGCCAATTTACATTTCTACCCCCCAACAAGTCAATATTTGAATTAAAACCCGTGCACACTTACGGTTTCATTTTCTTTTTTGTTTTACGGTAGCGGGCTACGCCCACGTTATTTACGGGTCATACAGAGTGTCTGAGTCGTATTTCCTGCTCACCCGTCAAGGTTTGATTTCAAAATGCCAAAGATTTCAGAATTCCGAAATTTCAAAAACTTTTTGCAAATTATGGATAGATGATCCAAGTAGTGGAATCTTTTCGGGTCGATGATCCAATCTTTCGAAATTCAAAATTCAAAATTCAATTTTTGAAGGGCCAATGGCCCAACGTTCCAAGTGATGTCAAATTCAAACTTCGGGTCGATGGCCCAATTATTCAAAATTTTCAAATTCAATTTTCGGGTCGATGACCCAATCTTTCAAATGATCTAATTTTAGGATCGATGATCCAAATGTGCTTATGTGATGATTATTGCTAGTACGTTTTTGTGTTTTAAATATAGCAGGATATGCTTCAACTGGGGGCTCTAAAGTCTTCGACTTTAGAGCCATCACAAATCGGGGCTCACGCCGTTGGCTTCGAGACCATTATCAAGATGTAACGGATGACATCCACTCAGAATTCAATTCAATACAAGAGTATGAAATGGAAGAATTCCTTAGCTGAAAGCAAATGATGAAAGCGGCGGCAACCTCCTCGGAAAGTCCCGTCCCATTTGGACACTGCCCGTGAGACGATAAGCTTTGGGCAAGTGTCAACAGATGAATTTCGGACAAGTGCCAGCTGATGATAAATTTTGGGCAAATGTCAGGAGATGACGAATTTTGGACAAACGCCAGCTGATGATAAACTTTGGGCATGTGTCAGCAGTTGCCGAACTACGACGCGGGTTTGATTCCGTCAGAAACGGATACGTAGGCGCCTAAGGATAAGGCTCAATCCACCATATATGCAATTTGTGGGTCGACGACCAATGACGATAATTTGACACAGCAGAAGCAAGAGTCAATCCCCAACGAAGTTTCAGGTATGATCTCTTCTTATGGCTGGCGAGCTTATGTACGCAAGTCTAATGGACTATAAACGACCCGCAGAATCCTCAGGTCGAGAAGGACCTGGGGTATACTTTGACTTTCGCCTTGTCCATGCCTCAGTCAAAGTGGGGGCTCTGTAGATACCCGTATCCGTCGATATTGGAATTTATAGAGAACCCGACAAACACCCGATGATGATAGGACACATGTATTTATTAGTTGTCATTGTCTTTATTTGGGTTCGTTTTATGATGTAGAATGAGCGTTGTCGACGGAGTATTTTAATTTAAATGATACTTAAATTAAAGCTTTTTTAGGTGAATTCAATTTATTTTATTTTATTTTGAATTTATTTTCCCAAGTTTATTTTATTGAAAATAAAATAAGTAATTGATTTGAAAAATCATTTTATGAGTGTATTTGATTTGAAAAGTCATTTATTTTAATGTGTTAATTGATTTGAAAAATCGATTTAAAAATCGAAAAAACTCGTTTCAAACACGTGTTTTGGAGCTCGATTATAGCTCGGTTTTTGAGCCCGTTTTCTTTACGAGTTGGCACGAATCTCGAGTACGCTAACCAACCTAAGCCTCTACCCATCCAACCCCAGTTCGAACCCCTTAACCACGGCCCAAATCCCATTCCAAACACCCCCCCAACAGCCCGCAAAAACACGAGCAGCTCCCCTGTTTTGCGTGCCAAATACCGAGCCCAAAACCCGCTCCAAACACCACCAAAACCCGTGCCCATTAACCCAAACCCATACCCTAGTATCCTAACCATATTACCTTACCTTAACCACCAAGAAAACCCGTCACAAAGCCTCTCAAACCCTCACAAAAGCTGCTGGACAGCAGCTATGTGCAAACCGAGCCCGTCTGCCTCTCCCCCCCTTTTAACCTACTTTAACTCCTTATAAATACCACCCCTTCACCATACATTCATTCCTCTAAGTTCTCCATACATACAACCGTCATTCACAAGCTTTAAACTCCAGAAACAAACCCTATTTGCCTCCCAAAAACCCTAGATAAAACCGACATACAAACAGAGAATCAGTTTGTGTGTCCTCTTTGAAACCATTCGTTCTCCCTTCAAACCTCCATCAAAATTCGAGTTTCTTGTTCCTAATTAACAATACAACATCCATCTACACATTAGACAAAGATTTACGAGCCAAATTATCCTTGAGAGTACACGAATTCCCTCGAAAAACAGAGTGTTATACACTCTTTTTTGCGCTTTTTCCCTCTGTCCAGATTCTGTTTGTGCTCGTTTTTCGTGCCCTATAACGCAAAACGAGCAGGGATTGTTTTAAGATCTCTGTTCTCCTCTCTTTCTAGTTTTCAAAACATCTTTTAAATCGAATTTTCACCGTGAAACGAGAGAGAAATCGCTGTTTGAAAGTTGCTGTCCAGATTTGCAAAAAACGTGTTGTTTGCTTTGTTTCTTCGTCGACGACGGCCTCTCGAGATAAAATCTACGATCGATTACGACCCAAGACGGTGTCAACGATACATGTAGGTTGAGGGTGCATCAAATCCTCCTCTTTCTCCCTTTTATTTCGTTTTTTATGTTTGTTTTTTTATAGTTCGTTTTGTTTGTTTATCGTTTTTGTTTATCGTTTGTTCTTATTAACTATGAAACTAGTTTAGTCCGAGTATGAGTTAAAGTACCACCATGAACACCCGCGTTGACTTGAGATGGGAAAGAAACCGCTACATCAGTCGGTCGTACACCCCCGTCTCATTTACATATCCTCGTGTTCAAGGTAGGGCATTAATAAAACAAATTCTGACTTCGCTCTTCGCTTTTGACCCCTCTCTTCTCTCGTGTGATTCGACCTAGCCCTGGACCATTTACATGTTAGTATGACCTCTGATTGTTAACATATAACTCGTTCAGATGATATTAGATCAGTTTAATAACCTAATTAGGCACTTTAGGGTACATCGACATAGCTTTTAAAACCGATTAACAATTCTGTAACTTAATTGAATGCATCTCTCTCTTTCACCTAATTTCTCGCTAGTATAAGAGTGCGTGATTAGAATGTTCTTATTAACACTCGATGAGTTAAATTAATTAGCAAACTTGACCTACTTTGACCCCTTTAGGCCGTGTAGAATACACATTCGCGTGACATCTTCTCAATCGATCAACGTCGTTTCTAACTTGTTTTCTAACTCGTTTCCTAACTCGCTTTGCAAATTGATCTAACTAATGAACCTGACCTAGGACCTAGGGTAGCCGTGTCTAGAGTGGCCATGGCTTGGCCGTGTCCTTTGGTCTTTCTTGTTTCGTTTGTTTTACATCGTTTGTTCTTTATTGTTTTGTCGCTTATAATTTATCGTTTGTTCATCGAGTTGTAATTTTCAAGTTAGCTTTCTTTTATCGAGTCAAAACCTCTTCCAAAAACCTTAGTTTTGTTTGGTTAGATGGTTGTGCCCCAATGCATGTAAGAGCGTAGTAAATCGCATGTTGTTTAAAGCAACATGGCCCGATTTATGCTAATGCATGCTTTGGTGCGTAGCCCTATGTCTAATTCGATGAGATTAAGTGAAAGCACACATTACGAGGAGTGACCCAAGGCCGTGAGTCATGTAAGCCCTGGGCCGCCCCTTTGTGCACGGTTTCCTAGGCCGAATGGCCGTGTATTGTGTCGTGTGTATAGCGTTGTATTTTAGATCGAGTTGTATCTTTAATTTCCCGTTGTGTCGGCATGAAATGCCTGGGTTGTAAGAGGATAGATCCCAACGGCTCCCCCATTCCCATCAAGCCTTGTTTGCTTTGTTTTGTATGTTATTAGATCAATCAACCCACATGCTAAATTACAACTTTGACAAAGTTTGTTTAGTTGCATCTAAATCGACATAGAAACTTCACATGTTAGGGTTTTGAAAACGATGTTTGCATATCATATATCGTAGTAGCTATGACCTTGTTTGAAATCCGATACTTGACTTAGTAGAGGCCGTTATTGACGGGCGGGGTTAGGTGTCCTTATGGGCTTATTGACACGTACCCTCACCCCTTACTCAAGATCTATGGTTTGTGGATCCGTCTAAATACCATTGGATTACGAAAGTCATTCAAATCGAGTGATATAGGGTACAAGTCTTTATCTTTAATCACTCGTAGTCGATTGGCTTTATGTTTTTCGACGAAAGGTGTAAAGTTGACTTGAACAGTTCCAAGTTCCCAAAAAACTTGGTGGCGACTCTAATTTGTCTTAATTCGATTCGAAAGAACCTCGAGTCGATTATGCCTAGTGTGGATCCCGAGGACGCAGTTCCCGAGGGCCTTGTCCACACGGGCGCTCCTGTGCTATCTCGGACCTGACCACCAAAGGTCTGTCTCGCGGTCTAGCCTTACCATTTCGATCAATCACCATCTCTGCGGCAGGAGAAGTCTTCGGTTTCTTCGACGAATGAAAAACACATGCAAATAAAATAATTAGAGAAAGAACAACAATGACGGAGATGACAAAACCTAAAACCATAAAGCGATAGATTTATACCTGATAATTAGAGAAAGAAAGAGACGATGACAACAACAGTGACGGAGATGATAAAGCGACGATGAGAAAGGGACAATGAGAAAGAGACGATGAGAAAGAGTGTGGTTGTGTGTTTGTGTTTGAGTTTGCGACTGTAGCTGATCTGTGTTTGTGTGGTATATATTGTGGTAAAGTATTGACAATGGTTATTACACATAAACCCGTTGTCATTAGATAATATATTAACAATGGTTCCTTTGACAACCGTTGTTAAAAAGTATTAACAACGGGTTCTAATATAACCGTTGTAATTACTTTTCACTAATTTTGCGCCAAATTATTAACAACGGTTATAATGTATTACAGAGTAAACCATTGTTATTAGTTTTTATATTAACAACGGTTGTGCAAGATTGACTCGGTTTTAAAACCAATAACAACGGTTAACAACACATAAACGTTGTAATTAAGTTTATAAAATTTTGCGCAATCAATTCTACAACGTCTTATGGTGATTTTCGCGAATAAGCGTTGTTAAAGGGCCATTGTGGTTGCCTGGATTTGTAGTAGTGCCCCAGTCAAATATTTCTGGTTCTCTTTCGCTACCTCACGGATCTTGTAGTCAACAGGCTCACACTTCCTCAATTTCTCGCGCTCCTCGGGGGTGGTAGCCTTCCTCCACTGCAAATAGGAATCCGATACCCACAATGAACTAACAGATGAATGTAGGAACCATATGTTTCTTTGAGCCCATTTGAGGGCCCACTCTCTACGACTTTCGGCAGTATGTGTTGGGAAATGTGTCCTCAACAATAGTGCGATCATATGATTTAAATATCATTATTAAATCTCATACTAAGAATACGTGAGGGATGATTCTTTATATAGTCGACTGACCGTCATTAATCGGTAATGATTGGCTAACTAGAGTTTGACATTACTGTCGTGTGACGGTGGTGGTCAGGTGATCCCTTTAGGTCACACCTATAGGATGAGGCCCAAATAGATATTTAATTAATTGTATGCGATACAGATTAATTAATTCCTTAATTATGGGAGTGCAATTTTACGTCTTATTGTAATGTGATTAAATAAGATTTAATTTAGTAATTAAGTGTTAAACTACTAAATTAGTTGAGGTATTATATAAGTTTTGAGGTAGAGGTAATTAGTTATTTAAAGTTACAAAAAGTTGTAATTTTAACCAACTAGTAATTATGGAACCCATTATATGTTGATATAATGGTAGTATACTACTCAAAAAGTGGAGTGTAAATTATATTATTAATTGTAATATTTAAGTGTTAAATTATTACATTAATAATTAATTATGTAAGATAGTTAAACATATGACTTATAAGCTTTTGTGGGACAAATGACAAAAGGTAAAAATGGACCAAAATGGGTCCAATATTTCGGCCAATTGAAGAGACAAAAGATGCTCTTTTGTTTTTTGTTTGTGTTGGTTATAGTGTGATTGTGACATATCACACAAGCCTTTTCATACTACTTCTTACACCTTTATTCCCTACACTCAACAAAGTCATTACAAGAGATTAAAAACAAAAGCAATAAGATTCCCTTCAAGGGAAGAGGCCACCGGTTTTTTGGCCATAAAAGAGAGCATTAGTTGCTCATTTTCTAGTTAGTGCTTTGGTTGTTTTTCTCTCTAGTTTTTTCCCTCACATGCTATTGCACCAAATTCTCATAAATACTAATACACTCAATATATTACTAGAGGTAGTAATACTAGAAATATTAGTATTATTAAGGTTACATTTCTACTACATATCTAGTTAATATTAGTAGGAATTTTTTGGATTAATCTTAGGTGCAACTTATTGGAGTGTCTTCTATACTTGGAGTCTTAGGAGGATCATCCATCATATTTAGCTCAAGAACAAGTGAAGGAAGGTGACCTTACTTGTGCCCATATTTTCGAACCAACTAGCAATGTAAGGAACATTGTTTTTCTTATAAATCTTTCATTTTGTTATGCATGCACTAGATCTAAAGAACATATAATTAACAAGTTAATTTTTTCACTATTAGAGGAGTCTAATAATAGGTACATGAACCTTACAAGTGGTATCAGAGCATAAGGATGTTGCATGCATAATCGGTTATTGTTTTTCCGAGTTAAAAGGTTAACATATAAAACTAAAAATTTGTGATTTATAAGTATAAAGCACGAAATCACCATGCATGTTATATATTCTGGTCCTAAAATGTTTTTAGGTCATTTTTATGATTTATGGAAATTTATTGCTCATTTTAATGATTTTTGGTCATTTTATTACATTTTTATAACTAAAATGGGAATTAAAATGCTAAATATTTTTAAACTAAATTTATGACCTTGAGAATTTTATATGACCTCACATGCATATTTTACAAGTTGTGTGTAAAAAGTCGAGTTAATTTGATTAATATTGCATGATTTATGATTTTTATGAGATAAAAATGGATTAAAAGAGGTAAAATGGTTAAAAACTAGTTAAATTTCCAAGTAAGCCATGATTTTTAAATATGATGTCACATGCATTATTTACAGAGAGTATGTAAATTTCGAGATTAAAATATATCTTTTAGCACGATTTATGGATTTTTAGAGTAAAAATGGCATAAATAGTGACTATTTTAGAAAAATTAGCTAAAACGTATTTCATGGCTTGAGAAAATTATTTTAAGTTTTATTATTATCCCACTAATCATATCTAAGGTTGTAAAAATTATTGGATTAATTTTCGGATACTTTAAGTATTTTATGAGATAAAACCGATAATATGCAACTATATTTTCTCAAAACTAATTCGAAAATTTTAACCATGATTTTTGTCATTTTGAGTGTCATGGATTTATTCCAGAATGTTCAAAAATTTAAAATTCACTTTTTGGAATTGTTATAATTTAATTTGGATTTATTTCATATAAATAATGATTTTAAGGTAAAAAATGAGCATAAAATTAAATCAAGTTGAATTATTGTCAAAAATTTAGTGATGACTAATTTTTGAGTCCTAAAAAGTGTTAGGATAATTAACTTGAGCTTAGATGTCATTTATGTGTTAATTAGTGATTTTAAAAGGTTATTATCACGCATTTCCATAAAACCGGATTATATGTACGACATAAGTTAAATAGGGTGATTTGGCACATCATTTGGCATGATAGGTATATATTATAATTCTGCATATTTCAATTGTTGAATGTCTTTTATTTATATAATTTTGAATTATGTAATTTTATCTTAGTATGGCCTTAGTTTTAATCGATATTACCCGTAATGAAAGGGAATATTGATTCGGTTGTAATTTAATGTGATCTCGTATCACTTTTATTTTATTTTTATTAGATGTTCGATTTTACAAATGTATAATAGGAAAATTTTTGTATTTTTATTATTATTTGTAATTATGGAGCATCTTCAAAGACGGTGCCATTCAGAAAGGTGATCCGACGAAGACGGTGTCTTGGGAGGCGTGCCACTTGAAGATTCAAGGGACCAAAGGAGTTGGTTTCCGAATATGTAATAGATTATTTGATTTTCTATTTTAGGAAGGCCATACTAGGAATTTTATTTATTGCTTTGCATTTCTTTTAATATGTTACATGCATTGCCAAATCGCCATAACAAACACATGCATATCATATCGAGTCATCGACCGTGTCAATTATAATTATCGTAGTTCACCACTTTAGTTCACTTAAAATGTGATAGATAATAAATTGACAAGACCTCTCACATATAATAATTGAGAATTAGCCTTGCCAAAAAGTAGAAACCCATGAAGTACCAATTTCATAAGGGAGTTGAGCCGGCTTTACCGTAATACAAACCTTGTTACGTTGGCGAAGTGGGGTAGTAAAATGTTATTACATCGAAATTTGGAGTGAGCTCAACGGAAGTATTGTTGACCATAGTCGCATGTGTTCCGGGCTAAAGATGAAAATTAGAGTAATTTTTATCGACCGAGAGTTCTAAAAGTAGATTCGATTAAAGAGTTAATCCACTAAGTTATATTAATAAGGGATGAATCGGCTCACCGTGCCCGAGTTGATATGAATTTGGATCTCGGAATCATTTATGTAGTTGGGTGGAGGTCACTATATAAATGCAATACTTGTAGTTAAATTTACGAGTATTATTAAAACGATAGATGATAATTAATTCCTTCATTTCCTATTTTGTAGTCAAATTTATTTTATCAACCGCAATGGCAACTCCAATCACGTCTGCATCCACTAGTTCCACCACGCTTACCAATGTGTCATGGCTCCGATCCTTCATGGATCGATGTAAGTTAGAAAAGAATGGGTCTAATTTCGCCGATTGGGACGCGCAACTTCGCTTGGCCGCGCAAGGTGACGACAAGCTTCGTTACCTTACCAAGGAATCTCCCACCGAACCTAATGCTAGGTCCACCCCCGCCGCTAGGCAAACCTATGAGGTTTACAAAAAGGAGTCAGCCGCGATCAAAAATGTGTTGATCTTTGCTATGGAGGCCGAACTCCAACAAAGTGCTATAAAGATTAGCACCGCTCATGAGATCTACATGAAGCTTGTGAACATGTTTTCACGAGCTCCTAGGGTCATTCAATATGAGGCGGCTTCCGCATTCTTTGATCTTAATATCAAGGACGGCCAAAAGGTGAGCCCTCATGTGCTCAAGTTGATGGAGCATGTTGAGACCTTGAAAATGCATAAGGTGGAAATTCCCAATGAACTCGTAATTGATCGAATTCTTCATTCCCTCAACAAAATCAAAGCATATGTTCAATTCCGGGTGAATTTTAATATGCAAGATAAGAAAGTTTCCCTTGATGAGTTGCACAAAATGCTTGTGCAAGCCGAAAGGGACATGGGGGTAAGTGTTAGCACCACAAAATATGTGCTCAATGTCAATCATAAGAGCAAGGGAACCATCAAGAAAGGCGGGAAAAAGGGGAAAAAGCGAACTCCCAACAGGAATATAGCTAAAGCTTGTGAAGCTAGTACCTCCAAGCCCAAGTACAGTGACCCCACCGTGGACAAGTGCCACTATTGTTGTGGTGTTGGGCATTGGAAGAGAAACTGTTCTAAATATCTTGGCGACATCAAAGCTGGAAAGGTTATTCCAGTAGGTATATAACTATCCCTATCTTTTATGTTTCAATCTCAACCGTGGTATGATGATACAAGTTGTGATGATTACCCTTTTTATTGTAAATAGGGCCTCCTGCCAAGGACAAAGGCAAGGAGAAGCAAGCCTAGAGGATCATGAGGGAAGCTAGAGTAGCCGACCGTGGTGATGGATCAATGGAAGCTTGGCTTAAATTTGCTTTGTCTTTAATTTTATGATGTATTTCAAGTTTTTAGAACTATTTTGATTTCCTTATGTGACTTGGAAATTGGTTTGTATCCTTTAAACACGGGTTGTATTTTGGATATTAGTGATTTGGTTTTCAACCCAAATCACTTGTTTTATTATGTTATTTGTTCTACAATCATCATCATAAATTACTTGCGTAGAGAAACATTAGATAAACAACTCAAATTGATCAAATAGACGATTATGATGATGGGATCATTATATGTCCATAAGCTATGAATATGATTCTCCTTATGTCATCATTACTAAAAGTAACAACTTACTTATGTAAGATCAATTAAAGTTGTAATGAGTTTTTGAACTCATCAAGTAGGGAATTCACGATACCATATGGACACATTATTCTAAACGAATGGTCAACCATGATATAGCTAGAATAGAGAGTCTATTAAACAGATGACATGGATAAGACTCGTATATTATCAAGCTGCCATGTTAGGATGGCCTTTTGAAAGCCAATACTAGTCTAAGTAAAACTCCTAATACTCCGTTAAATATATATGTTTGTGACTCACAAAGCTATCTCTCATGAATATTGATATATTTCTGAGAGATAGAGTGGGACTAGATTGAATCGTCACAAACATTTGTTATAGGTGAAATGTTACTTTGTGAAAGTAATAGAATTATAGAGTGGGAGTTGGTATTGAACTATAATCTATAAAGATAGTTTGAGAGCATAGTTCAGTGGGAGTTTATCGCACATGTCTTATTGTTCAAAAATATTACTTTGTGAAAGTGTTAGTATCATGACCTTGTTACATACGAGCCGAAGCATTACAATCCGAAAATTGTTACTCAAGAGTAGATTTACTTTAAGGTGAGGGTGTCCTCAAAGGTAAATAGAGATTTAGAGTACACAAATGCATAAGATTTACATGAAGATGTTGGTCAAGATAAATTATGTTAGGAATTGCCGCATTTCATTTTAATGAAGAATGGCAAATAGAATTCGCTTTTCTAAAATGGGAATTTAAAGAAGGAAGTTTTTGAAACACAAAATTTTAGATGAAGATCTAAGAATCCTAACATATTATGCGTAGCTTTCTTAAGTGATCTTAGAATGATCTTAAGCAAGCATTAAAGGATAATACTTTTCGTTCATGTGATTATAGTGAATTGTTACATTCACATGATTGAAGAATCATGATATACATGAAGTTAAGTGGGAACTAGAATTGTTTCTCCATGTCTTATATGTTGATAACATATTACTTATTGAGAATAATGTACCAATGCTCTCTTCTGGCAAGAGTAATTGGGAGACTTGAAAAGGGATGCAAAGTATTCTAGATTTTGAATTTATGTGAGAGAATATTGGCATAGAGTTGAGAGTCTTATGTGGATAAGATATTTCACATCTGTTGTATAATAACAAGGTCAAATAGGCTATTCATGTTGATGGAAGTAGAATTACTATGATGGAGTCATAATCATTCACTGAACCTATTAAGTTGTTGATCACATGAAATCAAATTCTAATGTTTTCGCCATTAGAATGATCATGTATGCCAATAGACGCACGTGCCATGTTGTGATATATGCTGAGAGCATAATAAGTCAATAAAGGGATAATTCCCATAATATGGCTTGTGAAAGCCTTAAAGAACATCCTTGAGATTCTTGAGAAGAATTAAGGATTCGTTCACATATTTGGATGACAAACTAAGTTAGGTGTTGAAGTGTTGCACAAATTTTAGCTTACAAACTTAAAAGGGTTTTGTTGAAATCCTAGGATGTCTTATGGACTAAGGAGTAAGAAACTAAGAAAAGTGTTTTAGTTTCGCACATTGCAAATTCTACAAAAAGGAATCTAGGTAAATTGTGATAAAATGGTCAACGTAGGGATTAAGGGTGAATCCCACTACTAAATGACTTTATCACAAATTATGTGATAACAGTGGGAGCATCTTTCAAGTTAAAGAGCCCAAGTCTAGTAAGAAGTCTAGATACATACTTGGATAAATTCATGTCATGGGAGATGACATTGAATGGAAGGAAATAGCAATTAATAAAGTGGAATACATGGATATTGGGTATATCAACTTTCCAAGCTTTTATTGCATTTAAACTGGTGTTTATAATACACTAGAGATGGGATATGAATTATTAATAGTGTATTAATTATTCATATGTGATAATCTCATTTACCGTTTGAGTTTCATTAAACTCACCCGCTACCTTGTCGTATCCGAATGGGTTGTAGAGACAAATTGAATCCCATTAAAGTGAACTGGATTGAAATGGTATTCGCCCCTAGTTACTTATATGAGGTGACGTCTTGAAGTGACTAGAGTGTGATGCGATTGATGGCAAGTTCAAGTGTCATACAGTCATATGGGATGACTAGTCGATCACATAGGCAGACTGTATGTGACACTCTGTCGGGAAATGACCGCTTATTGAGTTCTGGTAATTCATAAAGCCCGGTCATGGCAAGAGCTACTATAGTATTCTTATGAGTCAATTCTTTTGACTAGAGACTATTCGCCCAAGTTGGCACAACTTCTGATTAGCTTTGATTTATACTCTACGATTTCGTAAATGAGGTCAAACTGGGTATATTTTGTGTTATGATGGAATGTGGCTGAACGAAGGGAATAGGGCGATAGGAATTGTCCACCCCTTGTCAGGGTTGTTTGAAATCTCAAGGCCACTCGAGGAGTAGTTAACTTGAAAAGGGTGGCCACGCTCGGAATCTATCCCTGATAGATAATTCCGGTCAGACAGTTAATCTCCAGATCGAGAAAACCACTCAAGATATGATCAAACGTAAGTACGACCTGCAAGACACCTTGCATTGAGTGGGAGTTTGTAATAGGACAAGAGAATTGGTGACGCACACTTCTCGAGGACAAGTGGGAGATTGTTGGGAAATGTGTCCTCAACAATAGTGCGATCACATGATTTAAATATCATTATTAAATCTCATACTAAGAATACGTGAGGGATGATTCTTTATATAGTCGACTGACCGTCATTAATCGGTAATGATTGGCTAACTAGAGTTTGACATTACTGTCGTGTGACGGTGGTGGTCAGTTGATCCCTTTAGGTCACACCTATAGGATGAGTCCCAAATAGATATTTAATTAATTGTATGCGATACAGATTAATTAATTCCTTAATTATGGAAGTGAAATTTTACGTCTTATTGTAATGTGATTAAATAAGATTTAATTTAGTAATTAAGTGTTAAACTACTAAATTTGTTGAGGTATTATATAAGTTTTGAGGTAGAGGTAATTAGTTATTTAAAGTTACAAGAAGTTGTAATTTTAACCAACTAGTAATTATGGGACTCATTATATGTTGATATAATGGTAGTATACTACTCAAAAAGTGGAGTGTATATTATATTATTAATTATAATATTTAAGTGTTAAATGATTACATTAATAATTAATTATGTAAGATAGTTAAACATATGACTTATAAGCATTTGTGGGACAAATGACAAAAGGCAAAAATGGACCAAAATGGGTCCAATATTTCGGCCAAATGAAGAGACAAAAGATGCTCTTTTGTTTTTTGTTTGTGTTGGTTATAGTGTGATTGTGACATATCACACAAGTCTTTTCATACTTCTTCTTACACCTATGTTCCCTACACTCAACAAAGTCATTACAAGAGAGTAAAAATAAAAGCAATAAGATTCCCTTCTAGGGAAGAGGCCACCGGTTTTTTGGCCATAAAAGAGAGCATTAGTTGCTCATTTTCTAGTTAGTGCTTTGGTTGTTTTTCTCTCTAGTTTTTTCCCTCACATGCTATTGCAACAAATTCTCACAAATACTAATACACTCAATATATTACTAGAGGTAGTAATACTAGAAATATTAGTATTATTAAGGTTACATTTCTACTACATATCTAGTTAATATTAGTAGGAATTTTTGGGATTAATCTTAGGTGCAACTTATTGGAGTGTCTTCTATACTTGGAGTCTTAGGAGGATCATCCATCATATTTAGCTCAAGAACAAGTGAAGGAAGGTGACCTTACTTGTGCCCATATTTTCGAACCAACTAGCAATGTAAGGAACATTGTTTTTCTTATAAATCTTTCATTTTGTTATGCATGCACTAGATCTAAAGAACATATAATTAACAAGTTAATTTGTTCACTATTAGAGGAGTCTAATAATAGGTACATGAACCTAACAGTATATGCCACTGCAGTCTGAGGAATAGTATCAAGCTTAGGAATCCTCTGTTTAAGGCCCACCTGCCTCATCAATCTCTCCGGGAAGATGCATACCATGAATTCCAAGCCAGGAATGCGTACCGGTCGAGTAGGATCTAAAGATGACACTCCAGTAACTGACATGAGATGCCACCATGGCACAACCCATATGAACAAGGGACCACCTTCATTCTTCAACTTGTTCTCCTAATAGTTTCAAACTCGAGTGAAGTCAACCATATCGAGCCTGGTCCTCATAGCAATCGACCTGGCATGATATCCGGGTACATTAGCTAGGGGCTCGATCAACAATAGACGCTCCATGAGCTAAACCTACCAAAGACGGGAATTATTATCCAACTGAAAAAAAAAAAAAAAAAAAGAAAAAAAAAACGATCGAAAAAAAAAAAACGATCGAAAAAAAAAGACGAAAAGAAAAAAGAAAAACGGTTGGTATTGTACATGAAGGTTCTTACCTGCAAAATGATAGGTTTTTTCCAAATAAGGAAGCTCACGGTTGGCTTTCCTTTTATCCAGCCCCAAAATGATCTCTCCTAGGCACAGACAAGCTGGGCTCCTACGCAGCTCCATTTGCTCAATCAAGCTCAAGTAACGAGGATCCCCTCTCATTTCCTTATCAACAAGCCCTTGGAGGACATAACCATACAGTAGGCAAAACCCGAATGCCCTATGCCTCGCTATATAAGAGATATAAGGGTCTTCCCTGTTTATAAATCGATTAATAAAATCGAGCATACGGACTCCTTTTGAGGTTACAAGACGGTCAACCTCAGCTTTAGTCAGTCCAAGTAAATCTTTAAACTTGTTTTCGTACCCTTGAGAGCTAGAGGGTATAGCAGGCATATTTTCTGTGTCCCATCCTCCAATTGCAGCAATATCCCCAGGAAAAGGACAGATATCACCTCCAGGGAAGGCAAACACGTTGAAATTAGGGTCCCAATATTCTAGGCAAGCATCCAAGAATGGTTTTACAACCTTCACCAGTTTCAAACTCAAGATTGACCCCAAATTGAAAGCACCCATATCATGCTTCTCAACGTTTGTAAATTCATTTGTCCAATCTTTGAGACGGTTTTCCAAGGCATCCATGATTTGTAAATTTTTCTATGATTATAGGAGAGTTTTATATGATAGACGGAAGAAGGACGGAATAATTATGTGAATAAAAGTTCCCTCGACGTCTATACTTAAACTAAAAGTTGTTTCCTAAAATCCGTTAGAACTGGCAAAACTTGGGAAATGACGCAGCACCTGCTGCGCCTCTTCGAAGGGTCGCAGCTCGTGTTGCGCCTCTTCCTCAGAGGGTTTCTGTTATTTTGGTAATTCCGTCAAATTACCATATTTTATGTTCCCTATTTTTACGGGCGCGCCTTTCTAGACGACATCGATATTTTCGTCAAATAAGCACACTTACCTATTTCATTTTATTTTAATTTTTGGGGGAATCATTTCACTCCCAATTCACATTTCATTTCAAATTTCACATTTCATTTCAAACTTGTACATTTCTTTTTTTTTTCGTTTTTTAGGGGGTAGCCCTCCCTACCGTCCGGTCATTTTTTGGAAATTTTTGGCATTTTTTCGCTCATTTCTGGGCAAGTTTTTACATTTTTAGGTCTTTTCTTTGTTTTGCGCTAATTTAAGCCATATGTACGATATGTGTTCTATGTGCAGTTTCTATGAAAATTTCGGCAGCATGACGGCGTAAACCGTCATCTACCAAACCTGTTCAAAGCTAACCTGCAGGAACGAACATACAACCCAGCAGCAAAAGGCACTCAGGCTATCATATATACAACCAAAATGATATATGTACATCCAACTAATGGCTCTTGCCCAAAACAAGTAAAAAATGAAGTCCTAAATGTACAAAATATGTACAGTATAGCCGACGACAGCAACAGAAGCAACAAAAAACAAAGACAACTACTCCTGGTCGCCACCTCGCTCGGTGACCCTGGCCTAGAGAGCTGCAATCTCGGCGTCTCGAACCTCCAACTCCCTCAGCAGGTGAGCCGTCTCCTCCTGGGACTGCACTAGCTCACGCTCCAGGTCGCGCTCCCTCTGCAAATGACAAAGAAATGCCTCATTTCAATCATTTCAAATACAAGGAAACTACAAATTCAAAATGAAGTAAAACGAAAGGTTCATACCTGTCGTCCTTGACCACCAGCAAGTGCCTCAATGGCAGTAGCCCGTAGCCGGTTGTCCACCCTCCACAATGCCACGTGCCAAGATGGCGCCACCTGCATTTCAATAAACAAAGGTTTTCAATAAAATGGACAAGTGTATTCTTATACAGCAGCAAAAGCTAACTGAATCGGAGGCTTACCCTCCTGACCAAGTGCTGCCACTCCTCTAGGCCAGCATCTATCACCGCTTCGCCAAAGTCGCGGAGCTCGGAGATCGTTGTCATCCTCGCTGCGTCAGTGTACTCGAGGGTCTCGGGGTACGCTGGGGGCTCGACGCCCGCCTCCTCAACCTCCTGAAAATTCAAATTAATTATTTATTTGATGATCATTCATCATTTTATCAAGTCAACTAAACTCAAATAGGGAAAATGAAGCACTTAACACTATCGGCCAGCCTCCGGCGAATGAACGCAGAGTACTCCTCGCCAGGAAGAAGAAGAGCGTCGCCACCGACGTCTGCCAGGTCAACCTCCCTCTCAGCGTCAGAAGCCTCCCTAAACATCGTCCGAGGAGGATCGATGGGAACCGTGAAAGCATCACGAGAGAACTGACGAGTCAAGCATTCGCCCAGATACCACACTGGACCCATCGACGTCCTCAACAGCATCCGACTCGAGCTCCTAGGTCGAAGGACCTCAGCCACGAAAGGAGGGGCGTCAAGGTAGTCCACCCAAGGCCTGGGCACCCACTAAGATAAGCAAACAAGAGGTCATTCTTATGATCGCTTCTAAAGAAGTAATGAATAAACAAATGAAGGAAAAGTGATTCAAAAGTACTTACGCCACTCAGCATCAGGGCATTTACGCCCCGTTGACAGACAACATAAGAAGAGTGTTGGCTCTTCCTACGGCACATCACCCAATCCCTCACAACGGGATAATCTCTCGACCCCGGCTCCGTCCTCTTGGGCGCGAAGGCCGGAAAGTAGGAGTACACCCATGCCTTCAAAACAAGATAATCGATGACGATCTTTCATGATTCGATATGAAGAAGAAATGATATTTCATGATACGAAATGAAGGTTTATACCTCCAATAGAAATCCAGGAACGACAGTAGCAGGATAAGTGCCCTTCTCCAGCAACTCCGGACGAACCATGACCCTCATATAGCGAGTGAGGACCGCAAAGCCAGGAGTCACCCGGTCCCAACGACCTAGGTCACTCAGGTCAGAAAGGAAGGGAAGAAGCTTCGTCGATAGCCTATCCCCCTTGTCTCCAAGGTAGAGTGAAGACAAGAACCACCAGAGCCACAGACGAGCCCTCTGCTCTGCAGTACAAGGAGGAGGAGCCACCTCTCTCCCGTCCATCGTCACCACCGTCGGGGTCTTACCCGCAATGTAATCCCTGACGTAGGAGCTCGGCACTAACCCGAGAACCGTAGCAGCGCTCGCCGCCAAGTTCCAGCCGATCAGCCTCTTGGCCTCAGTCGAGTCCACCCTCATGGCCGTCGACGGCCACACCACAGCCTCCATTCCACACGGCAGATCAGAAATCATGTCGTAGTCCTCTAACGTGACCCCGGCCTTGCCAAAGGCATGTGAAAGTTTGAGGTCGTTTCCCAGTACCAATCAGGAAAGCTCGAATTAGGCAAAGGTTAGCCCGAAGCTTCATTCCCTTGATCTCCCTCCACACTCCAACCAAAGCTCCGAAAGCTCCAAGCTCGATGATGGCCTGCTCCTCCCTTGACAGTCTCCCATAGGCCTCTATCATCGTCGTGTAGCCAGAAAATGACCTTATGTTCTCAGCCTTCTATACCGATTCGACGCAAAGCTATCTTTAGCTCGAAGTGAATGAGAAATAAACGACAAACAAATGAGTAAAGAAAGATGATGAGGGAATGACGAGTTTGAGATTTACCAAGCTCTTCACCGTCCTATAAGACAGGTGACTCTCTGCTGCCCAAATGAGATGTCGGCCATCCCATTTCCCAGCCCACTGGGGTGCCCTCGCCAGCTGGTGACCGCCTCATCCGACATTAGCCTGCCTCGGGGCCTCCTCCTCAGCAGCCTCCTCCTCGACAGCCTCCTCCTCGGCAGCCTGCTCAGCAAATGTCTCCTCTAATACCTCCTCAAAAGTAAGAGAAGCGTCGAAGTTAGTATCCACGTCCATGGGAGCCCTCCCCGACGTAGAAGCCAGGTCACCTGCAAAATTAGAGTAAATTAGGCCGCGTCAAGTGACGGCGAGCCTTAGTCAAGGTGTTTTCAAGCCTTTCAAGCTCCCAAGATAGCTTTTTTCTCGCCATCTTTGGCCATTTATTTCGAAACTCGACCGCTCATGTGGTAAAATGGGTCAAGTCAAGTCTATGTTCGAGCCTAGTCATGGGTTTGAGTCGAAATTTCGGCAGCATTTCTTTATAACGACTATTATACCTTAGAAAAGTGTCTTGAAAAAGCCATCACAAGTCAAAAATCCGAGATGGTAGGAAGTTTACTCATCACACAGGGATTCCGAATAACATATTTTAACACAAATGGGCATTCCTAAGGCCATTTTGGAAGCAATTTACGAATCAGCTGAGAAACCGTCTCAATTCTATTCAAATGCTCAATACTCAATGAAAATTCGAAAAGAACACATGGTTATGTTCTTTATATTACCAATTATCCATTTCTATTGTCAATTTCGCAAGGAAAATTCGTTTGGGGGAAAAGCCCCAAATTTTCGACATATTAGGGTTGAAAACCCTAATTATCTCGGCTCAAATTAAGCAAAATGCGGATGTTTAAGCAAGAATGAGACACATAACTCGATTAGTCATAATAAATGCAAGATTTTGATCATGTTTTGGCGAAATGTCGACGGAATTTGAGAGAGTTTTAAAGGATTTTGTGTTTTGTTATAATGAAATAAACACGGGTTCTGTCGAGTTTTTACTCAGACAGGGACGAACCCAGGAAAGGACGCAGCAGGTGCCGCGCCTCTTCCAAGAGTTGCAGCTCTTGCTGCGCCTCTTCCTCAGCTTCCCTCCAATTCAATTTTCAAAAATTCGTTACAAGTTCGTTATTTGTGGGCCCATCTTTGGTGAGCCTCTTCTCCAACACCATATATCGTATATTTGGTCCGTTTGATATTTATTCTTCGTCTGGACCTGTATTTTTGATCAGACTGTGAAATTGTCGCACTACTTTATCAAGACTTCGCTTGTAATAATGAGCAGGTTTTCTCCGACGGTGTTTCGACACGCCTCGATTATTTTCCGAGCGAGAGGTCATGATAGTCGATTGTATCTCTCAAGATATGGAGTTCGCTTGAGACCGACGCGAGCAGATTCCCCCAGCAGTTTCTACCGACGTCCTGCTGCCTTCAATGTTATGTTATGTTTTGTTCCTTCCAGATGTTCTCATACCAACTACCTCGTAGGTTCCCAAACTACCCATGTTTCTACACTTAGCCTTCACCGATAGGATCGCACTCCTTTAAATTCGCCTTAGTTACCCTTAGGCCGCCTTCTCGCCAATGTTTTCCTTTAGGGTACCATGCCCCTAGCACGACCTTTACATATCCTTTCGGTCCTAGCCTTATCTCTTACGCTTACCCTCAGCTCCTACGCAACTCGGAAACATCTCAAGAAAGAAGTCTCATGTATGATTTCTTCTTATGGCTGGCGAGCTTCCTTACGTATTCCAATGGACTTTAAACGGCCCTCTCCGATAGTCGACAGACTCTAAAATGTTCCCGACGATAGGTCCTTGGCTCGGACCCCTTGAGCCGCCTCGCGTCGCCATAGTCGTCTGGTTGAAATCTTCGATTGACCTGATGGCTATACTTTGACTTTCACCTTGTCAAAGCCTCAGTAAAAGTGGGGGCTCTGTAGAAACCTCATTTCTGCACCTCCCGCAAGCCACCCGGTGATGATTGGGCCGCATGTTTGGTACACGGAACGATTTATGACAATTCGTAAGTTTATCGTCAAGTCATAGCTCAAATACTTGTGTCTACCCCTTGGTCGTCATCTACGCGTCATTACGGTCGTTTTGACAGTAATTAGAGTTTATTTGGAGTCCGGGTCAAAAACCGTCTTCATTTTCTAATAAACCGTTTAAAATGTCTAGTCGGAATGTTCAGGAATATTCCAGATATTTCTATTTCATAATTTAAATCTTTTTAATCTTTTGGCAAAATATATCCCAAAATTATATATTAAACAATAAGGAAGTCGAGATCTCCCGCAATTCCATAACAGAAACGCGGAAAATCTTTCTTCCGTAGGAGGAAACTCCTGGGGAAAGGACGCAGCACCTGCTGCGCCTCTTCCAAGAGACGCAGTGTCTGCTGCGCCTCTTCCCCAGCTCTTTTCTGCGTATTTTAAGATCTTTTCGAGATTTGTTTCCAAAGTTTTACCGAAACCCTAATTCCTCCGCGTGATTAGTATAAATAGGGACCTTCGTTCCTCATATTTCTCACGCGAGTGTCCGCCCTTCCCTTCTCCCTTTATATTCTAAGACAGTGCTCTTTGCTTATTGGCGTCTACGTGATTGAACTTTGGACCACGTAAGCTCGGATCCTTCTGAGTACCAGCCTCGTTTTGCATGACCGACCAATTTGACCAACTCCACTCAATCAACTTAATCGATTTAATTTAATTCCTCTTACGAGGGCACTTTCATCATACATTCGAGTCGAGCAATCACTAAGCATTAACTTAGTCAATCTCGTTTCGTCAAACATGTAAGTCTGAGGGTGTAAATGTTGGAGTATGTGTCCTCGACAATAATGCGATCACATGTTTAAATCTCATATTAAGAATACACAAGGGATTGTTACATCTTATTGTCAACTAATCCACATTAATTGGTAATGATTGGCTGACTAGAGTTTGACATTACTTTCGTGTGACGGTGGTGATCAGTTGATCCCTTAAGGTCATACCTCTAGGGAAACATTCTTAATTGACTAATTAATTAATTGTATACCGATACAATTTAATGAATTCCTTAAAATTTAACAAATGATTTTGTGAGTAATTTTACGTATCTTATTGTAATTCGATTAAATAAGATTCGTTCTAAGTAATTACATTGTTTTATTACTTAAGGTTTAGTTATTGTTTATGAAACAATTGAAATAAGAATGAATTGATTATTATAAACACAAGTAGTTGTGATTTATAATTATATGACCTATTTAAGTAATAGTAATTGTGAATTACTAGTTAATTTTTGTATGTGATTTATTTTGTTTATATAATGATTTTTAATTTGTTAAAAATGCATTATTTAAACAACATGTCTAGTAACATGTCCAATATGTCACACAATACATATTAACAAATCGACAAACTTAAAATGGACCCATTTTAATATGGGTGTGCCGTGTAAAATGGGAAGGGAGGATTATTGTGCATTAATCAATTAATTAGTGGGAAACATGATCATTGCCTACTAATTATAGCCTTGAATACCTATACTCTTGTGAAGAGCAACTAGAAAAGATATAGGGCACTCTTCCCACATGGACCATCCGGCCACCCTGGAGAAAGAGACGGGTTTTCTTTTCTTATGATATACAATTCATTTTATGATTATTCATTCACTTGAATTAGTTTTATCTCTCTAAGTTTTGTTGTTGAACAAAATCATAAAACTCACATAAAATCTCTAATATTATTCTCTTAATACTAGAAGTAGTATACCTATAATATTAGTAATTTTAAGGGAAAAAATATTAATTCTATTAATCAAATTATTATTTGTATTAAGAAGGATTTACTTGGTACAATCCTTAAGGAGAAGTTCCTACTATGGAGCTTGAAGATTTGGAGCACTTTTGGAAGATCATCCTATTATGGGTATCTCAAGAACAAGACTAGGAAGGAGTCCTATCTTGTGCCCTTGAAACCGAAATATCCTATGGTAAGAAGGCGATTTCTTCTTACTAATTTCGAAAGTTTTGCATGCATAAGATCTAGAATTAATTTTATGACTAAATTAATTTATTCACATATTCAATATGTAAACTTTTGAGATTAATGAATCTAACAAGTGGTATCAGAGCTACACGGTTGTTGCATGCAAAATCGGATTAGTTTTTCCGAGTTAATTTGTTAACAATTAAAACTTGTTATTTAGGATTTATGAAGATAAATGCCACGAAAATTTCGCATGATATACATTCTAGTACTAAATTGATTTTACGTCATTTTAATGATTTATGGTATTTTTATTGCCCTCTAATATATTTATTTGTATTTTATTACATTTTATTGAATAATATGACATTAAAAATGCTAAAAATAGTTTGACTATGATTCTGACCTTGGATTTTTTACATGACCTCACATGCATATTTTATAAGTTGTATGTAAATGTTCGTATAAACTGGTTTTATATAGCATGATTTATGATTTTTACAAGTTAAAAGTCATTTAAATGGAGGTATTTATGTTAAAAATGGTTAGACTTTGTTCCTACCCATGAAAATTTAGTATAATATCACATGAAATATTTACACACTGTATGTAAATTATTAGATCAAATGATTTAATTTTGCATGATTTATGTATTTTAGATGTAAAAATCGAATAAATAGTGACTATTTTAGCCAAAAATAGCTAAATTAAATTTTATGGCTTCAAACTTTTTTCCTATGTTGTATATGTGATATGAACATCAGATCTAAAGTTGCATGTCAAATTTCGTTTAATTTGGATAGTTATTAATTTTTATGGGATATAAATTGATAAAAAGCAACTTTAATAGTCATAATTAAAAATTCGAATTTTTTATCTTAACATTTTGTCATTTCCAGGTTCTAGAAACTTGTTAAGAATTTTCAAAATTTTATTTTTTGATTTATTACATATTTTTATAATTAATTTGGAATTAATGGGTTAAAATTATGCTTTATGCAATTTATTTGTGAAATAAGGTAAGATAAATTAAAGGGCAAATTTTAATAAAATTTTGGGATTTTGGGAATTTTCCAGAATATAAAAAATTATGATTTTGAATTTTTCGAATTTTTATGACTAATTGGGAATTATTTCCTTATTATTTTGAATAATAGTGATTAAAGAGCAATTGTGTAATATCAAGTTGAATTATTGTCAAATGTTTAGTGAAGACTAAATTTTGAGTCCTAAGAAGGTTAGGGTAATTAACTTGAACATAGATTTGATTTATGTAATATTGTGTGACTTTAAAAGTATAATGGTCACACTAATCCATAAAACCGGAACAATATACGATATTAGCTTGAATAGGGCGATTTGGCATTTCACAAGGCATGTTTCATACATATATTAATGCTGCATTTTAGTATGATTGTCATATTTTTATTTTACATAATTTTTGAATTATGTAATTTGTACTTAGTATGGCCTTAGTTTTTAATTGATATTTCCCGAAATGAAGGGGGATATCGATTCGGTTGTAATTATTGTGATTTCGTATCACCTTTATTTTATATAGTTGTTTTTTATTTTATATTGTATAAAGTAGAAAAGCTATGTAATTCATTTATTCCGGAGTTCCTTGAAGACGGTGCAATTTGAGAAGGTGATCCGACAAAGACGGTGTTACCTTGAAGAGCGTGCCATATGAAGTTCAAGGGACCAAAGGAGTTAATTTCCGAATTTGTAAATAGTTTATTTGATTTATTATTTTAGGAAGGCCATACTAGGATTTTATCTTTGTACTTTGCATTTGTTTTATATGTTTGCATGCATAGCCAAATTGTCATAATTACTCATGCATATCATTTATCGAATCATCGACCGTGTTAATTATAATTATTGTAGTTCACCGCTTTAATTCACCTAAAACGTGATAGATAATAATTGACATGACCTCTCGCTAAAATAATAATTGAGAATTAGCCTTACCAAATAGTAGGACCATGAGCCCTAATTTCATAAGGGAGTTAACCCGGCTTCACCGTAATACAAACCTTGTTATGTTGGGTAAGTGGGTGATAAAATGTTATTACATCGAAATTTGGATTGAGCTCAATGGAAGTATTCGTGACCGTAGTCGCATGTGTTCCGGGCTAAAGATAAATATTAGAGTAATTCTATCGACCGAGAGTTCTAGAACTAGAATCGATTAAAGAGTAATCCACCAAATTATATTAATAAGGGATGACTCGGCTCACCGTGCCCAAGTTGATATGAATTTGTATCTCGGGATCATTTATAATAGTTGGGTAGAGGTCACTGTATAAATGCTAAAACATGCTTAAATGTTTTAATTATAACGATGGATGTTTGTTTTTATTCCCACTATTTCGTTGTTTATGGTGTTCTTTATTATCGCTCCTACTCATATATGATATATCTTCGATTGTTAACACGAATCTCCATTAAACCACTATTTCTAAAAGGATCTCTTTCTAAAATGAACCGTATCTTAGGTTGTGGATTAGATCCATAGGAATTGTTCTATTCCATAGAACTCCATAGGACATCGTCCTATGCAACTATAGGATTAACATCTTAAAATTCCTAACATACCTATATTTTCTTGTGAAGAATTGAATAGAAGTAGTACTTGATCAAAAAATGTTTTGATAATGTATTCTATGCATCCATGGTTCAAAAGTCTTATTGCTCAAACCGTTCACTTGTCATCAAACACTTAAGTTGTTAAGCACATGACAATGTAAAATTGGAAAATTAATTTGTGAGAAATTTTGATTAACCGAATACCACTTTAAAAGTGATTCTTGTGAAGAATTAACTAAGAATTTATATGAAGATAAGTCTTCATCAAGTAGAAATTCTTAAAGTGAGTGGGAGTAATAAGATGTAAAGTATCTATCTAAATTGTTAAGGATAGAATTAGACTCGAAATAGAGGGTGCTAGACACTAAGATAAAGACAAATTTCTAAATAAGTAAAGATCAGGAAGTTGGTTGTGTGACACCAACATATTCCTACTAAAATATGTACGACATTGACATAGCCTTCTTGCGAATTATCACGTCATAACGATTTGATACTGATTTGTGAACAATGTTAGTAAATCCCACATTTCATGATTATGAAATATGGCAAAAGGTTGTCAAAACCACCTTTCTAAATGGGTATTTAGAGGAGGATGCAATCCGAGGGTAAATCCTTAGAATCCTAACATTGAATAATCGTACGACGACTAGCAAGAGTAAGTTCAAAAAGTTTTGCATGAATGGAACTAGGGTAGTTGCCATTTCATCAATGAACATATGAATGGTGTAGTGTAATCATTTTAGTTTTGTATTTAGGTATATACCTCAATAATTGTTATGATTTACATGGTGTGAATGGTATAATTATCAATTATATGTTTGATATGCGGTAAATGGGAAGTTATATTTGGTGATTCTGTTGACTCGGTTGAGTTAATATTTCGATTAGATGACATGTTGCTGGAATACTTGGTTGATTTTCTGAAAGGGAATTAATGTAATGTTGATAATCATATGGTTGAGTTGGAGGATTATTATTGTATAGGCATTTAAGTTATCTGTGTCATTTTAACAAGTATTTCTCAATGTGAAACTTCGGGATGAAGTTTATTTTTAGGGGGGTAGATTGTGACACACCATGTTTTGAGTTTATTTTCTGATAAATTTTAATAAGTTTGATATGGTTGATAATAATAATATAGTTAATTGTGTGTGCGATGGTAATAAGTTGAAATGGTACTCGGTTGTGTTGATGGTTATTGAGTTTTGTAGCATTTCTGGGCGAACTTCAGGACGAAGTTCATTTTAAGGGGGAAAGACTGTAATACCCCGTAGTTTAGTGAAATCTATATAACTAATTTACGGAATTCAAATAATTAATTAAAGGCATTTATATTTAATAATTGAAAATAGGACGGGATAAATATAATAATAAAATAAAGAATGAGTCAGGATTAATTGTCAGGCCGTGTGCATTGGGCCGCGTGCCGAGTATAGCTCGAGTAAATTATTTCATAATAATAATAATAATAATAATAATAATAATAATAATAATAATAATAATAGTAATAATAGTAATAATAATAATAATAATAATAATAATAATAATAATAATAATAATAATAATAATAATAATAATAATAATAATAATAATAATAATAATAATAATAATAATAATAATAATAATAATAATAATAATAATAATAATAATAATAATAATAATAATAATAATAATAATAATAATAATAATAATAATAATAATAATAATAATAATAATAATAATAATAATAATAATAATAATAATAATAATAATAATAATAATAATAATAATAATAATAATAGCATTGTAATTGTATTATAATAATTGTATTTGAATAATAATAATAATAATCGTAGTTGTATAGTAATAGTCGTATTTGTATAACAATAATAATAATAATATGATAATTGTATAGTTTCCTAATTGCTTTCTTGTACCCTATGACCTAACTATATAAATAGACCGTATTCATCATAAAACACAAATAATTCACATAAAGAGAAAAGAAAAAGAGGAGCTAGCTAGGAGATCGTCACAAGGTAATATTCTAATCGTCTCTTATAATACTCACCTTAAGACGAATATAACTCGTTAAATAGACAACTGTTTACTGACCCAAGACTATCACTTGAACCACTGTTGTGAGGGAACCTCTGTGGACCACCGTTGACCACCTTATACCGGCGGGAGAGGGGCGTTCGAAGGGCGTTTTGGTAGGTGGTTGGTTATGATGATTTACGTATTATACATGTTATGAACAAATATTTTAATCCTGACTGTCCTGGGTTTAGGTTAGGGTGGAATCTAGGGTTGAGTCAGCCACAGTGGGTGGTCATAGGATGATAAAGGTGGTGGCTCTATGGGCGGTTGGCCTGAATTTCGAGGGTTTTGTACGGTTGTTTTATACACGGTTAACCCGGATATTCAACCTCTTACCGTGATTTATTCGACTAAGAGTTGGGTTGGTTGGGTTCTTGGAGGTTAGTCGTCCATTTTAGTGGTGTTAGGGTGGCCAGTGGTGGTGGTTGGTGCAGGTGTTGCCGGGTTTTTTCGCGAAAACAGGGGAGTCGTTGGTTGTTGATTGAAACCGTGTAATTGATGGGCGTTGGGACCTCCGTGCTCAGCCTAGACCTTGACCTGACTTGGTGTTTAGTGTGGGGTAGTGCCGCGGGTGGTGGTGATTCATGGTTGCGCGTGGTGGCCGTCTATGGCGGATTGCTTACACGGGTTAGTTGTGTTGTTATAGGTCATTGCGTGTTGTTGTTTGGAGTGGTGTCGTGGATTGTTGGCTGGGATTGGTGGTCCTTGCAGGCTGTGGCAGGGTGGTTGACAGTAGAGGCTTTGGTGAAGGCTGGTGTTGAAGATGGTGGTTGTCGGTTGGGTTTTACGCAGGTTGAAGGGTATAAGGAGTATAAGGATGGGGGTAGTTTGTTATATTCTAAGTATGGCACGTGACTCTTATTATTTTATTGGGTCATGTCTCGTATTGATACGGGTTTATTTGCGTTGTTTTTTAGACGGGTTTTGATTTGGGTAATCGGGTCTTGACTTTAATAAATTAATAAATGGGTTTTCGTATTATAATTAAAACGGGATTAATTATACGATATTGTAATTAACGTAATTAATTAATTAATCCATTTATAATTAATGGAATTATTTGAATAAAGTATATAATTAGTAATTATTATTATTATTTGCATTAGGTGACGGTTTTATTGAGGTACTTTATTTGTTGATTGGATTGCATACTTGGAGTGTGTAATTGGAGTATTTGCTTGCTAGGTAGGAATTTCCTACTCAACTCGAGTTTTATTGTTCAGTGAATGAATGTTTAATTGTGAGGATTTATGAGGTTAAGGTTAATATTGTAATTTATTAATGGAAATAGAGTAATTGTGTATGCTAAGATGTTGGTTGTGCAGTAAGACGGGGTTGTCATTGAGTATTTGATTGTTGGAGAGTTGATTATTCAGTTGAGCATAACACGGAGGGTGTTACTGCCAGTTGTGCATAGCGAGCAATCGTTACTGCCAGATGAGCATAGTAAGTAATTACTACTGCCAGAGATAGTTGTGCATAGTAAGTAATTACTACTGCCAGGTGAGCATAGTACGCAGTACTCTTCGCCGATTGAGCATAGCACGGTGTTAAGGGGGTTGTGCTACTGCCAGTGACGTAAGTAAGTTGTACGGATGAAGTGATGAGAATTTGAAGGATGTCTATTTTGGTTGAATTATTATTGTTGTTTAGTTTATTCCTACTCAACCTCGCGGTTGACTGTGTATTCGTGAACACCTGCGGTGAGCCGTTTTATGGGGAGCAGGTTTGACAGGTACTAAAGATTAGCTGACTTGGGAGCTTATGGGAATGCGTGAGGACTTGGACAACCTACTTAGAAGTCTAGACCACATAGAATGTTTTATCACTTTATTTATTTCCGCTGCGAGTTGTAATTATCTTATAATACGTTTTAGTTAGTTAAGTTGTAATAAACTTGTATTCACTAAAGTTTTTAATTGAAAGTACTTTGGTTTGTTGTACTTTGTTATTCACTACCTCGGGAAACCGAGATGGTAACAGTCCTACTTATTTGGGAATGTCTAGCTAAAGGCTCCTAAATAAATGGGGTTGTTACAACAGGAGTCATGTTATTTTGGAAGTAACAAGCCTGTAACTTAGTAAGTTGCTTTATCTCAATTTAACTCCACAAAAGTCCGAAGCAAGCATGAACATGAAAATTATTATTTAGCTTGGTTGGTTGTTGGCAAAGGGTTTTGCACACAACAACAACGCTTCATTGTATTCGGATATGATTTGATAAAGTTGGATTTTAAAATCATCTTGCATGAATTTTGTAAATCGCAACTATCCTAAAAGTAGGATGCAAACTTGGAGGAACCATGGTAGTTCGTTCCAACAACGAAAGGACCTATCCCTAAACACTGTGAGGACAGTGGGAGTTATTCCAAGGCTAAGGAACCTATCTCTAGATTGGATCTGGACAAGTACTCAAAAGGCTGTTATAAAAAAGATTATACAAAGAGAAATAGTGTAAGGTTAGGGAAAGTGAAAAGTGTTGTTATAACTTGCTAACCAAGGCCTTTTAATAGGCTATGCATGATAAGTCATGGCATTTCAATCAAGTTGAGATGTATAATAATATACAATATTAAGTATAGATTATAGATTATGTAGTAATTGATATGGTATCAATTTTACATATGTGATAATGCATTCATCGTTTGAGTTTTATTAAAAACTCTTCTGTTACTTTGTTATATCCAAATGGGTTGTAAGGACAACGTTGAACCTCATTAAAGTGAACTGGATTAACATAGTATTGGCCCCTAGTTTCTTACATGAGGTGACATCTCGAAGCAACTAGAGTGTGATGCGATTGATGGCAAGTTCAAGTGCCATAGAGTCATGAGAAATGACTAGTCGATCACATAGGCAGACTATGAGGGACACTCTGTCGGACCTATGACCGCTTATAGAGTTCTGGCATTTTTTATAGCCTGGTCGTGGTGAGAGCTACTATGGTATTCTTATGAGTCAATTCTTTGACTAATGACTGTTCGCCTAAGATGGAACAGTTTCAGAGTGACTTTGATTCATGTTCGGCGACCTTCGTAATTGAGGTATAATGGGCATGTTTTGGGTCATGATGAGTTGTGGCTGATTGAAGGGAAGAGTGAAATAGGAATTGTGTGGCCACGCTTGGAAGGTATCTATGGCAGATAATTCCGGTTAGACAGGTATTCTCCAGATCGAGGAAACCACTCTCGATATGATCAAATGCAAGTATGACATGCAAGACACCTTGCATTGAGTGGGAGATTGTAATAAGACAAGAGAATTGGTGACGCACACTTGTCGTGGACAAGTGGGAGATTGTTGGAGTATTTGTCCTCGACAATAATGCGATCACATGTTTAAATCTCATATTAAGAATACACAAGGGATTGTTACATCTTATTGTCAACTGATCCACATTAATCGGTAATGATTGGCAGACTAGAGTTTGACATTACTGTCGTGTGACGGTGGTGATCAGTTGATCCCTTTAGGTCATACCTCTAGGAAACATTCTTAATTGACTAATTAATTAATTGTATGACGATACAAGTTAATTAATTCCTTAAAATTGAACAAATGATTTTGTGAGTAATTATACGTATCTTATTGTAATTCGATTAAATAAGATTCGTTCTAAGTTATTAAATTGTTTTATTACTTAAGGTTTATTTATTGTTTATAAAAAACTTGAAATAAGAATGAATTGATTATTATAAACACAAGTAGTTGTGATTTATAATTATATGACCTATTTTAAGTAAAAGTAATTGTGAATTACTAGTTAATTTTTGTATGTGATTTATTTTGTTTATATAATGATTTTTAATTTGTTAAAAATGCATTATTTAAACAACATGTCTAGTAACATGTCCAATATGTCACACAATACATATTAACAAATCGACAAACTTAAAATGGACCCATTTTAATATGGGTGTGCCGTGTAAAATGGGAAGGGAGGATTATTGTGCATTAATCAATTAATTAGTGGAAAACATGATCATTGCCTACTAATTATAGTCTTGCATACCTATACTCTTGTGAAGAGCAACTAGAAAAGATATTGGGCACTCTTCCCACATGGACCATCCGGCCACCCTAGAGAAAGAGAAGGGTTTTCTCTTCTTATGATATACAATTCATTTTATGATTATTCATTCACTTGAATTAGTTTTATCTCTCAAAGTTTTGTTGTTGAACAAAATCATAAAACTCACATAAAATCTCTAATATTATTCTCTTAATACTAGAAGAAGTATACCTATAATATTAGTAATTTTAAGGGAAAAAATATTAATTCTAGTAATCAAATTAATATTTGTGTTAAGAAGGATTTCCTTGGTACAATCCTTAAGGAGAAGTTCCTACTATGGAGCTTGAAGATTTGGAGCACTTTTGGAAAGATCATCCTATTATGGGTAGCTCAAGAACAAGACTAGGAAGGAGTCCTATCTTGTGCTCTTGAAATCGAAATATCTTATGGTAAGAAGGCGATTTCTTCATACTAATTTCGAAAGTTTTGCATGCATAAGATCTAGAATTAATTTTATGACTAAATTAATTTATTCACATATTCAATATGTAAACATTTGAGATTAATGAATCTAACAAGTGGTATCAGAGCTACACGGTTGTTGCATGCAAAATCGGGTTAGTTTTTCCGAGTTAATTTGTTAACAATTAAAACTTGTTATTTAGGATTTATGACGATACATGCCACGAAAATTTTGCATGATATACATTCTGGTCCTAAATTGATTTTAGGTCATTTTAATGATTTATGGTATTTTTATTGCCCTCTAATATATTTATTAGTATTTTATTACATTTTATTGAATAAAATGACATAAAAATGCTAAAAATAGTTAGACTATGATTCTGACCTTGGATTTTTTACATGACCTCACATGCATATTTTATAAGTTGTATGTAAACTTTCGTATAAAATGGTTTTATATAGCATGATTTATGATTTTTACAAGTTAAAAGTCAATTAGTTCTAATTCATTTAAGTTCGTTCTTTATCGCTTTTATGACCAATTTACATGTAAATAACCTGTTAAATCACTTCTACTTGAGTCGAATGCCAATAATCGATCATTAAATTCACCAATGAACATTAACGATACGCAGTCCCGGCTTCACAGCCACAACTCACCTCAAGAACAGACGCAGTGACCACTGCGCCTCTTCCAAGGGACGCAGTTGTGTTGCGCCTGTTCCTGGGTGATTTATGTCCATGAACTTCCATTTCTGCTTTGACCTAGTTTATTAGTTTTACGTATTAATCAACTATTAATTGTAATATCACCACTAATCTGTCCCTTTTCTAACCCTTACTTATTTTCCTTTTCTTTTCTAAAATTATCCGTTTTAAACGTATTTTCGACGTAAATCATCATCAAATCGTTGTAATTATTGTAATTTTAATTATCGTATTTTATTGTTTGCTTGTTCTTCACATGTAATCAACCCTAAATCCCTACTTCAACACTAATGAGTGCTAAATTACATGTTCACCGACATAGTTTAATTCTCGCATGCTAGGTTTAAAACATTGTTTGTTGCATTGCATTCATATAATCGAAAACATACCAAGTATAGTTGATTTTCGCTAATCATTTGTAGAGGCCGCTATAGAGGAGGGCGGGATTAGGTGTTCAATCAAAAGAGCTTCCTAATACTTTCCCTCACCCCTTACTCCAGATCTCTGTGAACATCCGTGTTCATTAACATCCACGAGAGTCATTTTAAACATAGAATGCTAAGGGTAACGAGTTCTTAGTGTCTATGTCACTACTTTTTGTCTTGACATGATGCGAAGTATTCGAACGGTTTCCAATTATCCACAATAAATTGGTGGCGACTCCACAAATGCAAACGCTTGTTTTCCCAAGTAACCCCGTGGGCCCCCCGTGTCCACACTTCTCCATCAAAGTCCAGAGCAAGAGAAGATACAGACTCAGAAGAAATTTCAAATGAAGAGGCTGTACCGGATCAAACCAATACAGCAATCATGATGCCCATGCTCCAGGAAATTCAAAAACTCCATGAAAAATTCGAAAAGATCCCTAGAGTACCCACTCCCATTGAAGAGGCAAATCCAGAAAGCTATGTCGACTCACCCTTTGTGGATGAGATAGCTGTTGGGAAATGTGTCCTGAACAATAGTGCGATCACTTGATTTAATGTCATAATTAAATCTCATACCAAGAATACATGAGGGATGATTCTTTATACAGTCGACTGACCGTCATTAATTGGTAATGATTGGCTAACTAGAGTTTGACATTACTGTCGTGTGACGGTGGTGGTCAGTTGATCCCTTTAGGTCACACCTATAGGATGAGGCCCAAATAGATATTTAATTAATTGTATGCGATACTGCTTAATAAATTCCTTAATTATGGGAGTGCAATTTTACGTCTTATTGTAATGTGATTAAATAAGATTTAATTTAGTAATTAAGTGTTAAATTACTAAATTAGTTGAGGTATTATATAAGTTTTGAGGTAGAGGTTATTATTTATTTAAAGTTACAAGAAGTTGTAATTTTAACCAACTAGTAATTATGGGACCCATTATATGTTCATATAATGGTAGTATACTACTCAAAAAGTGGAGTATATATATTATATTATTAATTGTAAAATTTAAGTGTTAAATGATTACATTAATAATTAATTATGTAAGATAGTTAAACATATGACTTATAAGCATTTGTGGGACAAATGACAAAAGGCAAAAATGGACCAAAATGGGTCCAATATTTCGGCCAAATGAAGAGCACAAAAGATGCTCTTTTGTCTTTTGTTTGTGTTGGTTATAGTGTGATTGTGACATATCACACAAGCCTTTTCATAATGCTTCTTACACCCATGCTCCCTACACTCTACCTACACTATACAAAAGAGTAAAAACAAAAGCAAAATATTCCCCACATGCACTTGAAGCCACCGGTTTTTGGCTCATAAAAGAGAGCATTAGTTGCTCATTTTTAGTTAGTGCTTTTGCTTGTTTTCTCTCTAGTTTTTCCCTCACATGCAATTGCTAAACACTCTCACAAATACTAATACACATCAATCTATTACTAGAGGTAGTAATACTCGAAATATTAGTATTATTAAGGTTACATTTTTACTACATATCTAGTTAATATTAGTAGGAATTTTTGGGATTAATCTTGGGTGCAACTTATTGGAGTGTCTTCTATACTTGGAGTCTTAGGAGGATCATCCATCATATTTAGCTCAAGAACAAGTGAAGGAAGGTGACCTTACTTGTGCCCATATTTTCGAACCATCTATCAATGTGAGGAACATTGTTTTTCTTATAAATCTTTCATTTTGTTATGCATGCACTAGATCTAAAGAACATATAATTAAGAAGTTAATTAGTTTACTATTAGATAAGTCTAATAATAGGTATATCAACCTAACAAGTGGTATCAGAGCATAAGGATGTTGCATGCATAATCGGTTATTGTTTTTCCGAGTTAAAAGGTTAACATATAAAACTAAAAATTTATGATTTATTAGTATAAGCCACGAAATCACCATGTATGTTATATATTCTGGTCCTAAAATGTTTTTAGGTCATTTTTATGATTTATGGAAATTTATTGCTCATTTTAATGATTTTTGGTCATTTTATTACATTTTTATGACTAAAATGGGAATTAAAATGCTAAAAATAGTTAAACTAAGTTTCTGACCTTGAAAATTTTATATGACCTCACATGCATATTTTACAAGTTGTTTGTAAAAACTCGTATTAATTGGATTAATATTTGCATGATTTATGATTTTTATGAGATAAAAATGGATTGAAAGAGGTAAAATGGTTAAAAATAGTTAAATTTTGAATTAAGGCATGATTTTTAAATATGTTGTCACATGCACGATTTACAGAGTGTATGTAAATTTCTAGATTAAAAGATCTTCTTTAGCATGATTTATGGATTTTTAGAGTAAAAATGGCATAAATATTGACTATTTTAGCAATATTAGCTAAAACGTATTGCATGGATTGAGAAAATTATTTTATGTTGCATATATATCCCACTAATCAGATCTAAAGTTGGAAAAATTATTGGATTAATTTTCGGATACTTTAAGTATTTTATGAGATAAAAACGATAAAATGCAACTATATTTTCTCAAAATTAATTCAAAAATTTTAACCATGATTTTTGACATTGTGAGTGTCATGGAATTATTCCAGAATGTTAAAAATTTTAAAATTCAAATTTTGAAATTTTTATAAATTAATTTGGATTTATTGGATTAATATTATGATTTTAAGGTAAAAAATGAGCATAAAATTAAATCAAGTTGAATTATTGTCAAAAATTGAGTGATGACTAATTTTTAAGCCCTAAAAGTTGTTAGGATAATTAACTTAAGCTTAGATGTGATTTAAGTGTTAATTAGTGATTTTAAAAGGTTATTATCACACATTTTCATAAAACCGGGTTATATGTACGACATAAGTTAAATAGGGCGATTTGGCACATCGTTTGGCATGATAGATACATATTATAATGCTGCATATTTCAATTGTTGAATGTCTTTTATTTATATAATTTTGAATTATGTAATTTTATCTTAGTATGACCTTAGTTTAATCAATATTACCCGTAATGAAAGGGAATATTGATTCGGTTGTAATTTAATGTGATCTCGAATCACTTTTATTTTTACTAGTTTTTCCATTTTACAAATGTATAATAGGAATAGCTTTGTATTTTTATTATTATTTGTAATTATGGAGCATCTTCAAAGACGGTGCCATTCGGAAAGGTGATCCGACGAAGACGGTGTCTTTGGAGGCGTGCCACTTGAAGATTCAAGGGACCAAAGGAGTTGGTTTCCGAATATGTAATAGATTATTTGATTTTCTATTTTATAAAGGCCATACTAGGAATTTTATTTATTGCTTTGCATTTCTTTTAATATGTTACATGCATTGCCAAATTGCCATAACAACACATGCATATCATATCGAGTCATCGACCGTGTCAATTATAATTATCGTAGTTCACCGCTTTAGTTCACTTAAAACGTGATAGATAATAAATTGACAAGACCTATCACATATAATAATTGAGAAATAGCCTTACCAAATAGTAGAAACCCATGAAGTACCAATTTCATAAGGGAGTTGAGCCGGCTTTACCGTAATACAAACCTTGTTACGTTGGCGAAGTGGGGTAGTAAAATGTTATTACATCGAAATTTGGATTGAGCTCAACAGATGTATTGTTGACCGTAGTCGCATGTGTTCCGGGCTAAAGATGAGAATTAGAGTAATTTTTATCGACCGAGAGTTCTAAAAGTAGAATCGATTAAAGAGTTAATCCACCGAGTTATATTAATAAGGAATGAATCGGCTCACCGTGCCCGTATTAATATGAATTTGGCTCTCGGAATCATTTATATTAGTTGGGTGGAGGTCACTATATAAATGTTAAAACTTGTTTAAAAATGTTTACAAGTTTATATTAAAATGACAAATGTTAATATTTCCTTTACCTCCAAATTTGTAGCTTATTTATATCACAATGGATCCATCACAAGCAACAACATCAATTACCATTGAGTCATGTCACAATTTATTCGACGAAATTTGCTCCAACCACCAACTCGATACTACTAGAGAGCTTCATTTTGGGATCGGTTCCGATGGAAATCTCAATTTCATCACTTCCTCCATACCTCCTACATAACTAGGCCTTATGTGAATGCTGTGGGAAATAATATGTATACTTCCCTTATTATGCAAGGATTATAACGATTTTAACAGTGATGATCAATAGTCATAAAATAAAAAAACATAAACAAAATAAAGGATTCAGAATTAACCTTCGGTCCTAGCAAAATTGGCCTAAGAACAATATCAAAATTGATATTCGCCTATTGGTTGCACCCAAGACGATATGAGATATGCCCTATTGATTGTGCTAGAATCGATCTAAAATTTTCTGTAAAATTTAGTTGTTTTTTTTTGTGTGTTTTTCTGATGAGAGAGGAGGCTAGGTCAAGAAAAAGAATTAGGGTAGAATAATTCTCTCCCTTTCTTTCTTATACTGACCGAAAATTAGGAAGAATAAATCTTTCCTAATTTCGGCCCATCTGACCGAAATAAGGAGTATAATCTCCTTATTTTTGGTCCTTCCAAAAATGTATAAAATGTGTTAAATTGTCATCAAAATTTTTTCGAAACCCTAAATTTTTCGAAAATCCTTATGGTTTACATACAATTTTACGAAAATCATCAAAATTTAAAAATCGTGGCCTATGCTCTGATACCACTTGAGATGGCTATAGATATTTTATCACTTTCACGGACGATTTGAGTAGATACGGATATGTCTACTTAATGAAGCATAAAAGTGAGTCCTTTGAGAAATTCAAGGAATACCAGAACAGGGTACAGAACAAACTGGGTAGAAAGGTTAAAGCACTCCGCTCAGATCGGGGTGGCGAATATCTTTCAAATGAGTTTGATCAACACCTGAAAGACTGTGGAATCGTTTTGCAGTTAACTCCACCTGGAACACCTCAATTGAATGGTATGTCCGAACGGAGAAATTGAACCTTACTTGATATGTTTCGATCCATGATGAGTCACACGGTAGTGCCTGACTCATTATGGGGTTATGCTCTTTTGTCAGCCGCTCTTATACTTAACCGAAGTCCGTCTAAAGCTGTCGACAAGACTCCATATGAAATGTGGAAGGGAACAGTCCCTAACTTGTCCTTTATTCGGGTTTGGGGCTGCGAGGCTTATGTCAAGTGGAGACACGAGGATAAGCTCGGCCCGCGATCGGTCAAGACATACTTTATAGGTTATCCAAAAGGAATACTTGGTCATTACTTCTATTCGCCTACCGAACATCGAGTTTTTGTTGCGGCTAGTGCGAAGTTCTTAGAGAAATAATTTCTCGAGAGCAAGACGAGTAATAGAACCTTCGAGTTGTCGGAGATTCCAGAACCAACAACCGAGCAATGGATGGAGGAAGTGGTTCCTCCAACTGATGATACGGTTATTATTCCTGAGGAACCTAGGAGTTCGGGTAGAGTCTCTCATCCTCCGGACAGATACATTGGTATGGTCGAGGAGAATGACGTTTTACTTCTAGAAAGTAATGAACCCGCAACCTATAAAGGTGCTATGGTCTGTTCCGACTCAAAGCTATGGCTCGAAGCCATGCAATCCGAGATGGACTCCATGTATGAGAATAACGTATGGGATCTAGTGGATTTACCTAATAAGGTAAAACCTCTACAGTGCAAATGGCTTTACAAAATAAAGCGTTCTGTAGACGCGCAACCAGATAACTATAAGGCACGACTTGTGGCAAAAGGTTTCACTCAAGTGCATGGATTGCATTATGATGAGATTTTTGCACCTGTAGTCATGCTACGTTCCATTCGGATAATCTTAGCGATTGCTGCATTTCATGACTATGAAATTTGGCAAATGGATGTGAAAACTGCCTTCTTAAACGGTTATTTGGAGGAAGAGTTTTACATGGTGCAACCCGAAGGTTTCATAGATCCTGAGCATCCTAAGAAAGTATGCAAGCTTAAGCGTTCCATTTATGGACTTAAGCAAGCTTCTCGGAGTTGGAATCATCGTTTCGACCAAGTGATAAAAGAGTATGGTTTCACTCGATCGGTCGAAGAACCATGCTTATATATCAAGTCGAGTGGGAGCAAGATTGTATTCTTGATATTGTATGTCGATGACATACTCTTGATTGGGAATGACATTCCTCTTCTATCTTTGGTTAAAGAATTGTTATTTTAATGCAAGTGAAGTTAGAAAACTTTTGAAATCATTTTTCATATTCGAGTAGTGCATTAAACCGTCTCATGTATAGCCAATCCATGCACGCATATCAAAAACACGTTATAGTCCGATCATCATCGGGTGGTATTTGGAAGGTGCAGATACTGGGTATCTACAGAGCCCACACTTTGACTGAGGCTTGGACAAGGCAAAAGTCATAGTATGGCCTCCAGGTCAATCGAAGATTACAACCTGAAGACCATTGCGACGTCGAGGCGACTCAAAAGAGTTTGAGCCAAAGACCTGTAACAGCCCCATTTATTTAGGAGCCTTTAGCTAGACATTCCCAAATAAATAGGACTGTTACCATCTCGGTTTCCCAACGTAGTGAATAACAAAGTACAACAATACCAAAGTACTTTAAATTAAAACTTTAGTGAATACATGTTTATTACAATTTAACTAACTAAAACTTAGGATAAAATAATTACAACTCGCAATGAAATAAATACAATTTGGGTGATAAAATAACTAAGTGATCTAGACTTCTACTATGGTCCAAGTCAAGCTCTCATCCCAATGCTCCCAAGTCAGCTAACCTTTAGTACCTGTCAAATCTGCTCCCCATAAAACGGTTCACCGCAGGTGTTCACGAATACACAGTCAACCGCAAGGTTGAGTAGGAATAAATACTAACAACAAAAACATACGATAAACAATCCAATTTCCTTTTTAATTGCCCAACCCCTGACAACGTGCTCCTTTCTTTTACTACTCGTTACACTAATCATCCCGCCAATCCCTGGCCGGGGCAGCCTCAACCAGAAGGTGAGTAAACACACACTACATTACCAAAAGGTAATGTCTGCCTCAACATATAGTTGAGTAATATCCACCAGATGGCATGCAGACCAATCTTGGGCCTGCCTCGAGTAAACACGATAAATATCGTCTGCCAGAATAAATCTGTTCAACCACTCCACATTATTATAAGTAATGTCTGCCAAAATAAATCTGTTAATACTACAACGAAACTCCACTACAATATAACCACATATACAATATAATTCTCCCTTCCAACAATTACGATTATATCAACCAACACAATTCACATACGATCAATGCACTTTAATAAAAGTCAACCAATAAACCAAATATTATCGAGTAAGAGTTGAGTAGGATTTATCCCTACCTGGCAAGCGATTCCAAATAAGCAGCTCAAGCGATCCAAATAATTAAAGCAATCACAACCCGATTATAATTTCTTCACAAATTGACCTATCATAAAGATTATAGTTTAATTATTAATATTTTCCGTATAAATTATTTTTACGTAAAACCGGTCTTAATAAATAAAGAAAAGGTCAACCCAAATCACAAAACCCAAACCCCAAGATCATACGCGAAACACTCAAACCTTAAACACCCATATACACGGTTACGGTTTTAAAACCATGTACACACCCTTCCTTCAATCCCCTTTTCCCGACACCACCGACCACCAATAACTCCACCACCGCCTGCCATCTCAAGCCCTCAACATGGTGCATCCCAACAACCACCAACCACTGGCCAAAACGCCACCGGTACCCTAAAATCTCACGCCTTAGCTGCTACTCTCACGACCCAACAACATCATTCGAGACCGACGCAACCTTACACAATTCACGGCTTTACTGCACTATTCATGACCACCACCACTACCACGGACAAAAGGTGGTTCCAGGTGTCGTCCCTATTCATCTAGACCCATATGCAATGCCACAACGACCAGCAAAACCCGGCAACAATAACAAATAAATCCCCTCCCCTGTTTTCGCATATTCCGGCTCCCACCACGCAAACCACCGCCTAAGGCCGCCCACAACCACCCAGTACGGTCCACTCCTACCCCTGGTACCAACCCTAACTCAGGCCAGGTATGGGTCAGACTACATGATGGTCAATTCCGTGCAAACCGTGTTCTAACATAACTATAATCCCATATTCGAATTCCGTCCAACCACCGCCAAAATCACCACCCTTAACCAGCCCTAGTAGTCTACTAACCACCTAGGAACCACCCAACCCAGGTCCAGGTCCAAACCAGCCACGAAAAGAGTAAAAATCCGTATAACCATACAACCACATACCCTCTTCAACCACCCTCGAAAACACCAGCAAACCACCCCCTTCCCGTCGGTCAACGGTGGTCCAACACGGTTCCAGTCACTCCCTGGTGTCCCACGGTCAAGGTGTCGGTCTTAGTTTGTCATACGGTTGTCTAATTAACAAGTTATATTCGTCTTAAGGTGAGTATGTTAAGAGGTGATTAAAAGTTACTTTGTGACGATCTTCTAGCTAGAATTCTCCCCTCTTTCCTCTTTAGATCTCCTTTGCTCTCTTCTTTATCAATTATTATGTTTATGATGGAATAAGTTTCCTTGTTTAGGTTATGTCTTCTATTTATAGGGGTAGGATATGTTTGGGAAACAATTAGGAAACATATTATTATTATTATTATTATTATTATTATTATTATTATTATTATTATTATTATTATTATTATTATTATTATTATTATTATTATTATTATTATTATTATTATTATTATTATTATTATTATTATTATTATTATTATTATTATTATTATTATTATTATTATTATTATTATTATTATTATTATTATTATTATTATTATTATTATTATTATTATTATTATTATTATTATTATTATTATTATTATTATTATTATTATTATTATTATTATTATTATTATTATTATTATTATTATTATTATTATTATTATTATTATTATTATTATTATTATTATTATTATTATTATTATTATTATTATTATTATTATTATTATTATTATTATTATTATTATTATTATTATTATTATTATTATTATTATTATTATTATTATTATTATTATTATTATTATTATTATTATTATTATTATTATTATTATTATTATTATTATTATTATTATTATTATTATTATTATTATTATTATTATTATTATTATTATTATTATTATTATTATTATTATTATTATTATTATTATTATTATTATTATTATTATTATTATTATTATTATTATTATTATTATTATTATTATTATTATTATTATTATTATTATTATTATTATTATTATTATTATTATTATTATTATTATTATTATTATTATTATTATTATTATTATTATTATTATTATTATTATTATTATTATTATTATTATTATTATTATTATTATTATTATTATTATTATTATTATTATTATTATTATTATTATTATTATTATTATTATTATTATTATTATTATTATTATTATTATTATTATTATTATTATTATTATTATTATTATTATTATTATTATTATTATTATTATTATTATTATTATTATTATTATTATTATTATTATTATTATTATTATTATTATTATTATTATTATTATTATTATTATTATTATTATTATTATTATTATTATTATTATTATTATTATTATGAAGGGATGCTTGCGACTTTCATTAAAATAAAAATAAAAGTTTACATGAAATTGGTGGGGAGCCGAGAGACAATCTGGGCTCCCACACCCTTAGCAACAAAAAAGCTAAGAATTATTATTATTATTATTATTATTATTATTATTATTATTATTATTATTATTATTATTATTATTATTATTATTATTATTATTATTATTATTATTATTATTATTATTATTATTATTATTATTATTATTATTATTATTATTATTATTATTATTATTATTATTATTATTATTATTATTATTATTATTATTATTATTATTATTATTATTATTATTATTATTATTATACCAATATTATTTTCCTTATAATCAATTATGTAAATTAGTATACTAATGCCATTATTACTCCATATTACACATGCCCAAGTCGACACTAGCAATAAGCCCGTCTTACCTTATTATTTATTTCATTTCATTACCGTCTCATAACAATTATTATTATTATAAATACAATTATTACTAATTAATTAGTTATTTGAATTTCATAAACTATTCACTTATCAACCTTTATAATTACGGAGTATTACAGTCTTCCTCTCTTAAAATGAACTTCGTCCCGAAGTTCACCCAGAAATACTAATATACCAATCATATAAAACTCGTAACACAAGGTTACCACTTCAACTATCATTAATTGCAACAATTCAATTGCTCAAAATGTATTACGAATTAAATCTCAAAATATATCACCATGAATTAAACTTAACACGAAAATCTATCTCGAAGTACTCAAAATATGAGGTGTCACATTCTACCCACCTAAGAATAAACTTCGTCCCGAAGTTTGCTAACAACTGTTATTAAGGTACCATAAATTCCTCCACCCAAACAAAATAAAATAAAATAAAATGAGATATAACTTTCTAAACCTCCTAACATCTAGGTCTTCTTTCCTCCACTCTCCTGCGTGGTAGTAGCGACCGACTTCCCACCATTGCCTTGATCACCATGGTTGTTACGATTTTGATTAAAGTAGTTGTTGAAACTTCTTTGGTTACTCCAACCTCCTGATTGTTGGTTGCTCCCATAGCCCGACCTAGGTGTATGATAACCTCCATTCTGATTCCAATTTCCAGAACCTCTCTCCTGTTCTCCCACTCTAGTTTTACACTCAAACCTCTTATGTCCAAATCTTCCACAGTTATGGCAAATCACTCCAGGCTTTGTACCAGCACTAAACCTCCCCTCCGTACCACGGCCAACTCCTCCATAAAACGCACCACTTGAGAAATAAGATTGAAACTGGTTGGTAGTCTGCTTCTTGCTCCCCTCTGCACTCTCGTTAAGCGCCTCATTCTTCCTCTTTTCTCCCTTTCCTTTCTTCTCTTCCTTCCCCTTCTTCTCCTCCTTTAACATATCAGGAATCCTCTCAGCGTGCCCAGCTCTCTGGTAAACATCATCCATGCTACTAGGTTGTCCAGCTGCCAGCCTCTTCTTAATGTTAGTGGTCAATCCGTTCTCAAATCTCATCGCTAAAATCTCCTCACTAAAGTTCAAATCGGATACATACTCAGCCAATTCCATAAATCTATTATGATAGGTCTCTACGATCATCTCATCTGTCATTTTGAAAGAATCAAACTCAGCCCTCATCCTAATCCTAATATGCTCTTGTACAAAAACATCTCTCATAGTCCCCTTAAAACACTTCCATGAGATAAAAGGTTCACACTCTCTCTCCAAGCTTCCCTCATGACTTCCTTATTATGGGTCCACCATAATCCTGCCTTTCCTCTCAAATAATAAGCAGCTTGATCAACTTGCATCTCCGCAGGACAATTTAGTAACTCAAAAAGATTGTCAAACTCTCTATGTCACTCCCCTAGTAAAGATGGTTCACCTAACCCATTATACTGTGTTGGATTATGCCTTGCAATGTTAGCACTCACTTTAGAAGAATCCTGGGTTGATCCCTTAGCCTTAAGTGCATCAGTTAGGGCCTCATTTATAGCAATCAAACGGTCTATTTCCTCTTGTGACATAGTAGTGGGTACGGCCTTCTTTGGAGGCATGGTTCTAAAATAAAAAAAAATAAAACAAAATGTAAGCTTCTCCTAAGGAATTCGGCATAAGGTTTTTAAACTAACAACCTCACAATAACAAACAAAATGTGATTCATGGCTCATCACGGCCTCCAACCACGCCGCCCCAACCTTCCTAAAACGGTCCATTAGTCCAATTAAACAACAAGCAAATTTAACAAACCCCCTTCTTAATATCATCGATCATCCTAAATGTCCCCAAACACAAAGTTTTTGCTTCCCATCCCCCTAAAACAAGGGTTACGTCCTCGTAACCTCCTTACTTAAGCAAAAGACCAAGACATACAAAAACAAACATGGTTTTGGGGTCACAAAATCCACATATCTCTAGACATATTAAATCTAATACACATTAACACACCATTTAAACATGTGAAAGCATCCAAGTCAAACAATTACTTCTCCCAATAAGATTTACAACTTCATGCTCAAAATAAAACAATTGAAATTCTCAATAATTTTCACAATTCAAAATTCACCCAATAATATTCACAATTGACAATTAATGTCATGCTCCCGATCAAGTTATTCACCATCTACTACTTCTCAATATGTATCTCTTATAACTCCCAATATATTACTTACTTCAATTCGCATCTTGCAACGAAATTAGAAATTCTATCTTATGGAAACACTTGACCCTTAAGACCCAAAAATACTTCCTAACTACCCCACTCGTTCAATTTCTCTCGAGGTGTCCGGTTCAAAACTGAGAGGGCCAGAAGTTTGGTGTGAGGGAGCCCCTAACTCATCCCAAGCTTAAACGGGCACCTAACAGTTTCTACCCGGGTTTATTTTATTAGACACTTCCTATATTCATTATTTGTCCATTGGTTAGGCCTGATGATCGTTTTGCTCTGATACCACTTTGTAACACCCCCATTTATTTAGGAGCCTTTAGCTAGACATTCCCAAACAAATAGGACCGTTACCATCTCGGTTTCCCGAGGTAGTGAATAACAAAGTACAACAATACCAAAGTACTTTAAATTAAAATTTTAGTGAATACATGTTTATTACAATTTAACTAACTAAAACTTAGGATAAAATAATTATAACTCGCAGCGGAAATAAATACAAAATCGAGTGATAAAATAACTAAGTGATCTAGACTTCTACTATGGTACAAGTCAAGCTCTCATCCCAATGCTCCCAAGTCAGCTAACCTTTAGTACCTGTCAAATCTGCTCCCATAAAACGGTTCACCGCAGGTGTTCACGAATACACAGTCAACCGCGAGGTTGAGTAGGAATAAATACTAACAACAAAAACATACGATAAACAATCCAATTTCTTTTTCATTTCACAACCCACGACAACGTGCTCCTTTCTTTTACTACTCGTTACACTAATCATCCCGCCAATCCCTGGCCGGGGCAACCTCAACCCGAAGGTGAGTCAACACACACTACATTACCAAAAGGTAATGTATGCCTCAACATATAGTTGAGTAATATCAACCAGATGGCTGCGGACCAATGCTGGGCCGCCTCGAGTAAACACGATAAATATCGTCTGCAGTCGAAATAAATCTGTTCAACCACTCCACATTGCTATAAGTAACGTCCGAAATAAATCTGTTAATACTACAACGACACTCCACTACAATATAACCAACATATACAATATAATTCTCCCTTCCAACAATTACGATTATATCAACCAACACAATTCACATACGATCAATGCACTTTAATATAAGTCATCCAATAAACCAAATATTATCGAGTAAGAGTTGAGTAGGATTTATCCCTACCCGGCAAGCGATTCCAAATAAGCAGCTCAAGCGATCCAAATAATTAAAGCAATCACAACCCGATTATAATTTTTTCACAAATTGCCCTATCATAAATATTATAGTTTAATTATTAATTATTCAATTCATTATATTAATTATTCAATTATATTAATTATTTTCCGTATAAAATATTTTTTACGTAAAACCCGTCTTAATAAATAAAGAAAAGGTCAACCCAAATCACAAAACCCAAACCCCAGGATCATACGTGGAACAATCAAACCTTACACACCCATATACATGGTTACGGTTATAAAACCATGTACACACCCTTCCTTCAATCCCGTTTTCCCCACACCACCGACCACCAATAACTCCACCACCGCCTGCCATCTCAAGCCCTCAACATGGTGCATCCCAACAACCACCAACCACTGGCCAAAACGCCACCAGTACCCTAAAATCTCACGCCTTAGCTGCTACTCTCACGACCCAACAACATCATTCGAGACCAACGCAACCTTACACAATTCACGACTTTACTGCACTATTCACGACCACCACCACTACCACGGACAAAAGGTGGTTCCAGGTGCCGTCCCTATTCATCTAGACCCATATGCAATGCCACAACGACCAACAAAACCCAACAACAATAACAACTAAATCCCCTCCCCTGTTTTCGCATATTCCGACTGCCACCACGCAAACCACCGCCTAAGGCCACCCACAACCACCCAGTACGGTCGACTCCTACCCCTGGTACCAACCCTAACTCAGGCCAGGTATGGGTCAGACTACATGATGGTCAATTCCGTGCAAACCGTGTTCTAACATAACTATAAACACATATTCGAATTCCGTCCAACCACCGCCAAAATCACCACCCTTAACCACCCTTGACCAGCCATAGTGGTCTACTAACCACCTAGGAACCACCCAACCCAGGTCCAGGTCCAAACCAGCCACGAAAAGGGTAAAAATCCGTATAACCATACAACCACATACCCTCTTCAACCACCCTCGAAAACACCAGCAAACCACCCCCTTCCCGTCGGTCAACGGTGGTCTAACACAGTTCCCGTCACTCCCTGGTGTCCCACGGTCAAGGTGTCGGTCTTAGTTTGTCATACGGTTGTCTAATTAACAAGTTATATTCGTCTTAAGGCGAGTATGTTAAGAGGTGATTAAAAGTTACCTTGTGACGATCTTCTAGCTAGAATTCTCCCCTCTTTCCTCTTTAGATCTCCTTTGCTCTCTTCTTTATCAATTATTATGTTTATGATGGAATAAGTTTCCTTGTTTAGGTTATGTCTTCTATTTATAGGGGTAGGATATGTTTGGGAAACAATTAGGAAACATATTATTAATATTATTATTATTATTATTATTATTATTATTATTATTATTATTATTATTATTATTATTATTATTATTATTATTATTATTATTATTATTATTATTATTATTATTATTATTATTATTATTATTATTATTATTATTATTATTATTATTATTATTATTATTATTATTATTATTATTATTATTATTATTATTATTATTATTATTATTATTATTATTATTATTATTATTATTATTATTATTATTATTATTATTATTATTATTATTATTATTATTATTATTATTATTATTATTATTATTATTATTATTATTATTATTATTATTATTATTATTATTATTATTATTATTATTATTATTATTATTATTATTATTATTATTATTATTATTATTATTATTATTATTATTATTATTATTATTATTATTATTATGAAGGGATGCGCGCAACTTTCATTAAAATAAAAATAAAAGTTTACATGAAATTGGTGGGGAGCCGAGAGACAATCTGGGCTCCCACACCCTTAGCAACAGCAAAGCTAAGAATTATTATTATTATTATTATTATTATTATTATTATTATTATTATTATTATTATTATTATTATTATTATTATTATTATTATTATTATTATTATTATTATTATTATTATTATTATTATTATTATTATTATACCAATATTATTTTCCTTATAATCAATTATGTAAATTAGTATACTAATGCCATTATTACTCCATATTACACATGCCCAAGTCGACACTAGCAATAAGCCCGTCTTACCTTATTATTTATTTCATTTCATTACCGTCTCATAACAATTATTATTATTATAAATACAATTATTACTAATTAATTAGTTATTTGAATTTCATAAACTATTCACTTATCAACCTTTATAATTACGGGGTATTACAGTCTTCCTCTCTTAAAATGAACTTCGTCCCGAAGTTCACCCAGAAATACTAATATACCAATCATATAAAACTTGTAACACAAGGTTACCACTTCAACCATCATTAATTGCAACAATTCAATTGCTCAAAATGTATTACGAATTAAATCTCAAAATATATCACCATGAATTAAACTTAACACGAAAATCTATCTCGAAGTACTCAAAATATGAGGTGTCACATTCTACCCACCTAAGAATAAACTTCGTCCCGAAGTTTGCTAACAACTGTTATTAAGGTACCATAAATTCCTCCACCCAAACAAAATAAAATAAAATAAAATGAGATATAACTTTCTAAACCTCCTAACATCTAGGTCTTCTTTCCTCCACTCTCCTGCGTGGTAGTAGCGACCGACTTCCCACCATTGCCTTGATCACCATGGTTGTTACGATTTTGATTAAAGTAGTTGTTGAAACTTCTTTGGTTACTCCAACCTCCTGATTGTTGGTTGCTCCCATAGCCCGACCTAGGTGTATGATAACCTCCATTCTGATTCCAATTTCCAGAACCTCTCTCCTGTTCTCCCACTCTAGTTTTACACTCAAACCTCTTATGTCCAAATCTTCCACAGTTATGGCAAATCACTCCAGGCTTTGTACCAGCACTAAACCTCCCCTCCGTACCACGGCCAACTCCTCCATAAAACGCACCACTTGAGAAATAAGATTGAAACTGGTTGGTAGTCTGCTTCTTGCTCCCCTCTGCACTCTCGTTAAGCGCCTCATTCTTCCTCTTTTCTCCCTTTCCTTTCTTCTCTTCCTTCCCCTTCTTCTCCTCCTTTAACATATCGGGAATCCTCTCGGCGTGCCCGACTCTCGGTAAACATCATCCATGCTACTAGGTTGTCCATTTGCCACCTCTTCTTAATGTTAGTGGTCAATCCGTTCTCAAATCTCATCGCTAAAATCTCCTCACTAAAGTTCAAATCGGATACATACTCAGCCAATTCCATAAATCTATTATGATAGGTCTCTACGATCATCTCATCTGTCATTTTGAAAGAATCAAACTCAGCCCTCATCCTAATCCTAATATGCTCTTGTACAAAAACATCTCTCATAGTCCCCTTAAAACCCTTCCATGAGATAAAAGGTTCACACTCTCTCTCCAAGCTTCCCTCATGACTTCCTTATTATGGGTCCACCATAATCCTGCCTTTCCTCTCAAATAATAAGCAGCTTGATCAACTTGCATCTCCGCAGGACAATTTAGTAACTCAAAAAGATTGTCAAACTCTCTATGTCACTCCCCTAGTAAAGATGGTTCACCTAACCCATTATACTGTGTTGGATTATGCCTTGCAATGTTAGCACTCACTTTAGAAGAATCCTGGGTTGATCCCTTAGCCTTAAGTGCATCAGTTAGGGCCTCATTTATAGCAATCAAACGGTCTATTTCCTCTTGTGACATAGTAGTGGGTACGGCCTTCTTTGGAGGCATGGTTCTAAAATAAAAAAAAATAAAACAAAATGTAAGCTTCTCCTAAGGAATTCGGCATAAGGTTTTTAAACTAACATCCTCACAATAACAAACAAAATGTGATTCATGGCTCATCACGGCCTCCAACCACGCCGCCCCAACCTTCCTAAAACGGTCCATTAGTCCAATTAAACAACAAGCAAATTTAACAAACCCCCTTCTTAATATCATCGATCATCCTAAATGTCCCCAAACACAAAGTTTTTGCTTCCCATCCCCCTAAAACAAGGGTTACGTCCTCGTAACCTCCTTACTTAAGCAAAAGACCAAGACATACAAAAACAAACATGGTTTTGGGGTCACAAAATCCACATATCTCTAGACATATTAAATCTAATACACATTAACACACCATTTAAACATGTGAAAGCATCCAAGTCAAACAATTACTTCTCCCAATAAGATTTACAACTTCATGCTCAAAATAAAACAATTGAAATTCTCAATAATTTTCACAATTCAAAATTCACCCAATAATATTCACAATTGACAATTAATGTCATGCTCCCGATCAAGTTATTCACCATCTACTACTTCTCAATATGTATCTCTTATAACTCCCAATATATTACTTACTTCAATTCGCATCTTGCAACGAAATTAGAAATTCTATCTTATGGAAACACTTGACCCTTAAGACCCAAAAATACTTCCTAACTACCCCACTCGTTCAATTTCTCTCGAGGTGTCCGGTTCAAAACTGAGAGGGCCAGAAGTTTGGTGTGAGGGAGCCCCTAACTCATCCCAAGCTTAAACGGGCACCTAACAGTTTCTACCCGGGTTTATTTTATTAGACACTTCCTATATTCATTATTTGTCCATTGGTTAGGCCTGATGATCGTTTTGCTCTGATACCACTTTGTAACACCCCCATTTATTTAGGAGCCTTTAGCTAGACATTCCCAAACAAATAGGACCGTTACCATCTCGGTTTCCCGAGGTAGTGAATAACAAAGTACAACAATACCAAAGTACTTTAAATTAAAATTTTAGTGAATACATGTTTATTACAATTTAACTAACTAAAACTTAGGATAAAATAATTATAACTCGCAGCGGAAATAAATACAACTGAGTGATAAAATAACTAAGTGATCTAGACTTCTACTATGGTACAAGTCAAGCTCTCATCCCAATGCTCCCAAGTCAGCTAACCTTTAGTACCTGTCAAATCTGCTCCCCATAAAACGGTTCACCGCAGGTGTTCACGAATACACAGTCAACCGCGAGGTTGAGTAGGAATAAATACTAACAACAAAAACATACGATAAACAATCCAATTTCTTTTTTCATTTCACAACCCCTGACAACGTGCTCCTTTCTTTTACTACTCGTTACATTAATCATCCCGCCAATCCCTGGCCGGGGCAACCTCAACCCGAAGGTGAGTCAACACACACTACATTACCAAAAGGTAATGTATGCCTCAACATATAGTTGAGTAATATCAACCAGATGGCCTGCAGACCAATCTGGGGCCTGCCTCGAGTAAACACGATAAATATCGTCTGTCAGAATAAATCTGTTCAACCACTCCACATTACTATAAGTAACGTCTGCCAGAATAAATCTGTTAATACTACAACGACACTCCACTACAATATAACCAACATATACAATATAATTCTCCCTTCCAACAATTACGATTATATCAACCAACACAATTCACATACGATCAATGCACTTTAATATAAGTCATCCAATAAACCAAATATTATCGAGTAAGAGTTGAGTAGGATTTATCCCTACCCGGCAAGCGATTCCAAATAAGCAGCTCAAGCGATCCAAATAATTAAAGCAATCACAACCCGATTATAATTTTTTCACAAATTGCCCTATCATAAATATTATAGTTTAATTATTAATTATTCAATTCATTATATTAATTATTCAATTATATTAATTATTTTCCGTATAAAATATTTTTTACGTAAAACCCGTCTTAATAAATAAAGAAAAGGTCAACCCAAATCACAAAACCCAAACCCCAGGATCATACGTGGAACAATCAAACCTTACACACCCATATACATGGTTACGGTTATAAAACCATGTACACACCCTTCCTTCAATCCCGTTTTCCCCACACCACCGACCACCAATAACTCCACCACCGCCTGCCATCTCAAGCCCTCAACATGGTGCATCCCAACAACCACCAACCACTGGCCAAAACGCCACCAGTACCCTAAAATCTCACGCCTTAGCTGCTACTCTCACGACCCAACAACATCATTCGAGACCAACGCAACCTTACACAATTCACGACTTTACTGCACTATTCACGACCACCACCACTACCACGGACAAAAGGTGGTTCCAGGTGCCGTCCCTATTCATATAGACCCATATGCAATGCCACAACGACCAACAAAACCCAACAACAATAACAACTAAATCCCCTCCCCTGTTTTCGCATATTCCGACTGCCACCACGCAAACCACCGCCTAAGGCCACCCACAACCACCCAAAGACGGTCGACTCCTACCCTGGTACCAACCCTAACTCAGGCCAGGTATGGGTCAGACTACATGATGGTCAATTCCGTGCAAACCGTGTTCTAACATAACTATAAACACATATTCGAATTCCGTCCAACCACCGCCAAAATCACCAGCCATAGTGGTCTACTAACCACCTAGGAACCACCCAACCCAGGTCCAGGTCCAAACCAGCCGCGAAAAGGGTAAAAATCCGTATAACCATACAACCACATACCCTCTTCAACCACCCTCGAAAACACCAGCAAACCACCCCCTTCCCGTCGGTCAACGGTGGTCTAACACAGTTCCCGTCACTCCCTGGTGTCCCACGGTCAAGGTGTCGGTCTTAGTTTGTCATACGGTTGTCTAATTAACAAGTTATATTCGTCTTAAGGCGAGTATGTTAAGAGGTGATTAAAAGTTACCTTGTGACGATCTTCTAGCTAGAATTCTCCCCTCTTTCCTCTTTAGATCTCCTTTGCTCTCTTCTTTATCAATTATTATGTTTATGATGGAATAAGTTTCCTTGTTTAGGTTATGTCTTCTATTTATAGGGGTAGGATATGTTTGGGAAACAATTAGGAAACATATTATTATTATTATTATTATTATTATTATTATTATTATTATTATTATTATTATTATTATTATTATTATTATTATTATTATTATTATTTTTATTATTATTATTATTATTATTATTATTATTATTATTATTATTATTATTATTCTTATTATTATTATTATTAATATTATTAATATTATTATTATTAATATTATTATTATTATTATTATTATTATTATTATTATTATTATTATTATTATTATTATTATTATTATTATTATTATTACCAATATTATTTTCCTTATAATCAATTATGTAAATTAGTATACTAATGCCATTATTACTCCATATTACACATGCCCAAGTCGACACTAGCAATAAGCCCGTCTTACCTTATTATTTATTTCATTTCATTACCGTCTCACAACAATTATTATTATTATAAATACAATTATTACTAATTAATTAGTTATTTGAATTTCATAAACTATTCACTTATCAACCTTTATAATTACGGGGTATTACATTCTTCCTCTCTTAAAATGAACTTCGTCCCGAAGTTCACCCAGAAATACTAATATACCAATCATATAAAACTCGTAACACAAGGTTACCACTTCAACCATCATTAATTGCAACAATTCAATTGCTCAAAATGTATTACGAATTAAATCTCAAAATATATCACCACGAATTAAACTTAACACGAAAATCTATCTCGAAGTACTCAAAATATGAGGTGTCACATTCTACCCACCTAAGAATAAACTTCGTCCCGAAGTTTGCAAACAACTGTTATTAAGGTACCATAAATTCCTCCACTCAAACAAAATAAAATAAAATAAAATGAGATATAACTTTCTAAACCTCCTAACATCTAGGTCTTCTTTCCTCCACTCTCCTGCGTGGTAGTAGCGGCCGACTTCCCACCATTGCCTTGATCACCAGGGTTGTTACGATTTTGATTAAAGTAGTTGTTGAAACTCCTTTGGTTACTCCAACCTCTTGATTGTTGGTTGCTCCCATAGCCCGACCTAGGTGTATGATAACCTCCATTCTGATTCCAATTTCCAGAACCTCTCTCCTGTTCTCCCACTCTAGTTTTACACTCAAACCTCTTATGTCCAAATCCTCCACACTTATGGCAAATCACTGCAGCCTTTGTACCAACACTAAACCTCCTCTCAGTACCACAACCAACTCCTCCATAAAACGCACCACTTGAGAAATAAGATTGAAACTGGTTGGTAGTCTGCTTCTTGCTCCCCTCTGCACTCTCGTTAACCGCCTCATTCTTCCTCTTTTCTCCCTTTCCTTTCTTCTCTTCCTTCTCCTTCTTCTCCTCCTTTATCATATTAGCAATCCTCTCAGCGTGCCCAGCTCTCTGGTAAACATCATCCATGCTACTAGGTTATCCAGCTGCCAGCCTCTTCTTAATGTTAGTGGTCAATCCCTTCTCAAATCTCATCGCTAAAATCTCCTCACTAAAGTTCAAATCGGATACATACTTAGCCAATTCCATAAATCTATTATGATAGGTCTCTACAATCATCTCATCTGTCATTTTGAAGAATCAAACTCAGCCCTCATCCTACTCCTAATATGCTCTGGTACAAAAACATCTCTCATAGTCCCTTAAAACCCCCAAATGGTTGTTGGTTTTGAGTGACAAATTGTTTTCCTTAAAAACCGGGTGGAATTTGTCTTTGGAATTGTGGGTTTTGATTGAACATTTGTTGTTGTGGTGAGAAAGTTGTTGGATTTTGAATTTTTTGTGAGGCATAAGACAAGAGAGGATGAGTGTGGACAAGGCCCTCGGGAACTGCGTCCGCGGGATCCACACTAGGCATAATCGACTCGAAGTTCTTTCGAATCGAATTAAGACAAATTAGAGTCGCCACCAAGTTTTATGGGAACTTGGAACCGTTCAAGTCAACTTTACACCTTTCATCAAAAAGCATAAAGCCAATCGACTACGAGTGATTAAAGATAAAGACTTGTACCCTATATCACTCGATTTGAATGACTCTCGTAATCCAATGGTATTTAGACGGATCCACAAACCATAGATCTTGAGTAAGGGGTGAGGGTACGTGTTAGGAAGCCCATAAGGACACCTAACCCCGCCCGTCAATAACGGCCTCTACTAAGTCAAGTGTCGGATTTCAAACAAGGTCATAGCTACTACGATATATGATATGCAAACATCGTTTTCAAAACCCTAACATGTGAAGTTTCTATGTCGATTTAGATGCAACTAATCTAACTTTGTCAAAGTTGTAATTTAGCATGTGGGTTGATTGATTTAACAACATACAAAACAAAGCAAACAAGGCTTAGGGGGAATGGGGGAGCCGTTGGGATCTACCCTATTACAACCCAGGCATTTCATGCCGACACAACGAGAAATTAGAGATACAACTCGATCTAAAATACAACGTTATACACAAAACCGTACATGACGCATTACACGGCCATTCGGCCTAGGAAAACGTGCACAAAGGGGTGGCCCACGGCTTACATGACTCACGGCCTTGGGTCACTCCTCGTAATGTGTGCTTTCACTTAATCTCATCGAATTAGACATAGGGCTACGCACCAAAGCATGCATTAGCATAAATCGGGCCATGTTGCTTTAAACAACATGCGATTTACTACGCTCTTACATGCATTGGGGCACAACCATCTAACCAAACATGACTAAGGTTTTTGGAAGATGTTTTGACTCGATAAAAGAAAGCTAACTTGAAAATTACAACTCGATGAACAAACGATAAATTATAAGCGACAAAACAATAAAGAACAAACGATGTAAAACAAACGAAACAAGAAAGACCAAAGGACACGGCCAAGCCATGGCCACTCTAGACACGGCTACCCTAGGTCCTAGGTCAGGTTCATTAGTTAGATCAATTTGCAAAGCGAGTTTGGAAACGAGTTAGAAAACAAGTTAGAAACGACGTTGATCGATTGAGAAGATGTCACGCGAATGTGTATTCGACACGGCCTAAAGGGGTCGAATTAGGTCAAGTTCGCTAATTAAGTTAAACTCATCGAGTGTTAATAAGAAGGTGCTAATCACGCACTCTTATACTAGCGAGAAATCAAGTGAAAAGAGAGATGCATTCAATTAGGTTATAGAATTGTTAATCGGTTTTTAAAGCTATGTCGATGTACCCTAACGTGTCTAATTAGATTATTAAACTGATCTAATGTCATCTAAACGAGTTATATGTTAACAATCAGAGGTCATACTAACATGTGACGTGTCCTAAGGTGGGTCGAATTACACGAAACAAAAGAGGGGTCAAAAGCGAAGAGCGAAGTTAGAATTCGTTTTATTAATGCCCTACCTTGAACACGAGGATATGTAAATGAGACGGGGGTTACGACCGACTGATGTAGCGGTTTCTTTCCCATCTCAAGTCAACGCGGGTGTTCATGGTGGTACTTTAACTCATACTCGGACTAAACTAGTTTCATAGTTAATGATAACAATCGATAAACAAAAACGAACTATAAGAAAACAAACATAAAAAAACGAAATAAAAGGGAGAAAGAGGAGGATTTGATGCACCCTCAACCTACATGTATCGTTGACACCGTCTTGGGTCGTAATCGATGGTAGATTTTATCTCGAGAGGCCGTCGTCGACGAAGAAACAAAGCAAACAACACGTTTTTTGCAAATCTGGACAACAACTTTCAAACTGCGATTTCTCTCTCGTTTCACGGTAAAAATTCGATTTAAAAGATTTTTTGAAAACTAGAAAGAGAGGAGAACAGAGATCTTAAAACAACCCCTGCTCGTTTTGAGTTATTGGGCACAAAAAACGAGCACAAACAGAACTGGACAGACAGGAAAAGCCGCGAAAACATAGTGTATAACACTCTGTTTTTCGAGGGAATTCGTGTACTCTCAAGGGCAATTTGGCTCGTAAATCTTTGTCTAATGTGTAGATGGATGTTGTACGGTTAATTTGGAATAAGAAACTCGAATTTTGATGGAGGTTTGAAGGGAGAACGAAAGGTTTCAAAGAGGACACACAAACTGATTCTCAGTTTGTGAGTCGGTTTTGTCGAGGGTTTTTGAGAGGCAATTAGGGTTTGTTTCTGGAGTTTAAAGCTTGTAAGTGACGGTAGTATGTATGGAGAACTTAGAGGAATGAATGTATGGTGAAGGGAGGGTATTTATAAGGAGTTAAGGTAGGGTTTTAGAGGGGAGAGGCAGATGGGCTCATTTGCGCATAGCTGCTGTCCAGCAGCTTTTGTGAGGGTTTGAGAGGCTTTGTGACGGGTTTTCTTTGTGGTTAAGGTAAGGTAATATGGGTAGGATACTAGGGTATGGGTTAGGGTTAATGGGCACGGGTTTTGGGCTCGGGATTTGGCACGCAAAACAGGGGGCTGCTCGTGTTTTTGCGGGCTGTTGGGGGGAGGGGGTGTTTGGGATGGGATTTGGGCCGTGGTTATGGGGTTCGAACTGGGGTTGGATGGGTAGAGGCTTAGGTTGGTTAGTGTACTCGAGATTCGTGCGAATTCGCAAAGAAAACGGGCTCAAAAACCGAGCTATAATCGAGCTCCAAAACACGTGTTTGAAACGAGTTTTTTTCGATTTTTAAATCGATTTTTCAAATCAATTAACACATTAAAATAAATGACTTTTCAAATCAAATACACTCATAAAATGATTTTTCAAATCAAATATTTATTTTATTTTCAATAAAATAAACTTGGGAAAATAAATTCAAAATAAAATAAAATAAATTGAATTCACCTAAAAAAGCTTTAATTTAAATATCATTTAAATTAAAATACTCCGTCGACAACGCTCATTCTACATCGTAAAACGAACCCAAATAATGTCAATGACAACTAAAGAATACATGTGTCCTATCATCATCGGGTGTTTGTCGGGTTCTCTATAAATTCCAATATCGACGGATATGGGTATCTACAGAGCCCCCACTTTGACTGAGGCTTGGACAAGGCAAAAGTCAAAGTATACCCCGGGTCCCTCTCGACCTTGAGGATTCTGCGGGTCGTTTATAGTCCATTAGACTTGCGTATATAAGCTCGCCAGCCATAAGAAGAGATCATACCTGAAACTTCGTTGGGGATTGACTCTTGCTTCTGTTGTGTCAAGTTGTCATCGTTGGTCATCGACCCATAAAACTGCATGTATGGTGGATTGAGCCTTATCCTTAGGCGCCTACGTATCCGTTTCTGACGGAATCAAACCCGCGTCGTAGTTCGGCAACTGCTGACACATGCCCAAAGTTTATCATCTGCTGGCGTATGTCCAAAATTCATCATCTGCTGACATTTGCCCAAAATTTATCATCTGCTGGCGGTTGTCCGAATGGGACGGGACTTTACAAGGAGGTTGCCGCCACTTTCATCATTTGCTTTCAGCTACGAAATTCTTCTATTTCATACTCTTATATTGAATTGAATTCTTGGTGGATATCATCCTTTACATCTTGATAATGGTCTCTGAAGCCAACGGCTTCAGAGCCCCCAGTTTGTGATGGCTCTAAAGTCGAAGACTTTAGAGCCCCCAGTTGAAGCATATCCTGCTATATTTGAAACATAGAAAATGTACTAGCAATAATCATCACATAAGCACATTTGATCATCGATCTTAAAATTGGATTATTTGAAATACTGGGTCATCGATCCGAAAATTAAATTTGAAAATTTTGAATAATTGGGTCATCGACCCGAAGTTTAAATTTGACATCACTTGGTATGTTGGGCCATCGACCCTTCAAAAATTGAATTTGAAATTTTGAATTTCGAAAGATTGGGGTCATCGACCCGAAAAGATTCCACTACTTGGATCATCTATCCATAATTCGCAAAAAGTTTTTGGAATTTTGAAATTTTGAAATATTTTTTTTTTTTGAAATCGAACCTTGATGGGTGAGCATGAAACACGACACAGACGCTCTGTATGACCTGCAGACAACGTGGGCGTAGCCCGCTACCGTAAAACAAAAAAGGAAAATAAAACCGTAAGTGTGCACGGGTTTTAATTCAATTATTGACTTGTTGGGGGTAAAAATGTAAATTGGCCATTCTGGCGCCAAAAGATGGCAAATGTGAATCACAAGGTCGTCGGACTTGGGACGGAGATATCGTATGTCATGGGCGTGCTCCCGAGGGCACATGGGAATCAAGATCACTTGGCATTGACAAGGAGGATTAAACTCACAGAGCAACAACATTGGCTTCGCCCATACTCTAAACACAGACTGATTTTATGAGAACACTTAGACATCACACATGACTTTTGTCGGGAACATTCTGCCACTCTTCTCCTCGCCTCCTTTCTTTTCAGCGAGTTTTCATCATTTCTTGCCACCGCCTTCTTTCTTTTCAGCGGGCTTTTACTATTTTTCTTCCACGCCTTCTTTCTTTTCAGCGGGTTTTTCATATTTTCTGTTCCCAACACAAACCTACATCTTTGTGACTCAACATTTTTGCCTACACCGTTAGATAAAGCTCATTCTGAGACTTGATACTATTCGTCTGAACCTATATCCTTATCCTAGCTTACATCGAGTACTAAGACCAACTCAAACAAAGGTGGCTTCATTTGGACTTGGTTAAGACCCGTAAGAAACCGACAAGATGACAACTTGGTTGATGAGTGGATTGAATCCCTTATTCTGAAGGACTGCCTACGTATTCGCGTGGAGCAAAATCAAATCCGACGTAGTTCGATCAAGGTGCATAAACATGGCATTTTGATTGTGTGTACACACTCGAAGGTTTCACCTATGGTATCATGTCGTATCCCATTCTAGCCTCGTAAGGTCTTTGTTAAATCCGTGTCTAGGGTTGGTACAAAAGGCTGTGGTTCTTTGGGATGTGGAGCTTGGTAAAAATAGGTTCGCCAGGTAAACTATCATTCTGAAGGTTCGTTTTGTGGTGCTAAGGCCAAGGGCTATGGCTTATAACGTGGTTGGAAATGGTGTCTCAGGTTTGATGAGACCCGAGTACAAATGGGTTGGGAATCGATGTGGGTTCAAATTTCCATGTCTGGATCCTAAAGGCTTGGGTGTACTAACACAAGCAGACTGATTCTCAGAATCCTTAACTATTCCCTCGTAAATGCCTCGGGAAGGACTTAGAGGTAGGGATGACTGCTGATGGCACTACCTGACCATTTTGGCTTCGCCTTTGAACTTCGATCAACATTTCGACATTTCTTTTTATTTTCTTCTTCTTCTTCTTCTTCTTCTTCTTCTTCTTCTTCTTCTTCTTCTTCTTCTTCTTCTTCTTCTTCTTCTTCTTCTTCTTCTTCTTCTTCTTTTCTTTCCCTTTTTCTTTTTCTTTTTCATCTCTTTTCTTTGTCGTTTTTTTCATCTTTTCCTTTTTTCTCTTTTTCCTTTTTGAAAATGGTCTTCTACTCATTCTCCTAGTCACAAATGGATACACCTTGAAAACTTGGCTTCGCCAACTAAATTGGGTTAGAATTAACAATTCCTTCTTAGAACGGGTTGATATCTTCTCTCTTCGAGATGGGATGATTTTGTTGGGGAAAAGGCTTGCCTTCCATCATCGATAGGGGAAACAAGGAACTAGTCCGGGTTTGTCATAGAATAATCTAAAAGCTTGTCACAAACATTGGTTCAGATGGAGGTTTTCTACCACCAGACATGGAATAGGTAAAGGAATCAAACACGGGATCCTAGTGTACCTTACATTTTGAAACATGACATATTTCTACCCCAGGGATTCCTTTGAGTGTGTTGTGCGTTTTATCATGTTTCGGAATGATTGAGGATTGGAAACAAGACATATTTGGAAACGAAACTGCAACTTTTTTATTGGAATGAGAAATGCTTAACAGACTCGAAGAAACGATTCCTAGGACACATCCTAGGTCATCGCGGAACAAACGACTCAAATTCAAAAAAAGAAATTCCTAGACTCGACTCAACTAAGAAAAGAAAACAGATTCCGACTCATAATTTTCAAATCTGGTCTTGAGCTTTCTCTTGTTCAGCTATCAGCTTAGATGCTCGGCTCTTGTCCTTGATCCCTGTGATGGTTTGCCTCCATCTCGAGGTAGTCCTCTGAGGTTCTACGCCAGTGATGAAGGTTGGTGAATCGAATTGTCTTTTATTAACTTCGTTAATGAGAGGAGTACATTCTAGAGCAAGGCTCCCGACTCGAATTTCATTCTTCGGGTTTGGCAAGAATTCAAAGCAATCCACAAATATTTTCCCGATAAACACCCCTTTCAAGTGACATGGGTGGATAAGATGGGAGTAATCGACATTGTCTTCGACAGAAATAAAGTTAGAGTGATCGCCAAATGGATTGGTGATGTTATTGGGTTTAATTGCTGGGATCGGGAGCGTTCCGTTCTCAATCATGTCTTGAATTTCGTGTTTCAGTCGATAACACCTTTCAGTATCATGGCCTTTCCCTTGATGAAAGGCACAATAGGCATTTGGTTTATACCATTTACCTTGTTGCTCAGCGGGTGGGTCCGGAGTTGGACCAATAGGCTTCAGCTTTCCTTGGGCTATGAGCCTTTGGAGAGCGTATGTATAAGTGCATCCGATATCGGTGAATGCCCTAGGTGTTTGGCGCTGCGACTTCTTCGATTGCCCTTCTAAGAGATTGATGGCTTCATCAATATGGGCCGTTGCTGGGGCCTTGCCCTTAGACGATGAGGCCCCTTGGTACCCTTTCGGCTTTTCAGCCTCTGCCCTTATGACATCATCTTCTAGCTTTATCCCGATTCTTATCAATTCTTTGAAAGAGCCAAAATTCTGGTATTTCTGAGCATTGCGGTAAATAGGTCGTAGATTCTTTACGAACTTATCTACCATTTCAACTTCGTCAGGCTTCTTGGCTAATTTCACGCTTTCAGCGCGCCATCTTGCAAGGAATTCAGTAAAGCCCTCTTTTTCCTTCTGTGTCATTACTTCCAAAGTCCTTATGTTGGTTTGAATCTCAACATTGTGAGCATAGTGCTTACAGAACTCCACCGTAATATCTTCGAAAGTGGGGAAGTTCTTAAGGACAAGATTGTAGAACCACGCCTTCGGGTGTTCATTCAGAGATTGAGCAAAAATTTCAGAGAGCATGTCAGCAGGCACTCCCTTCAGTGCTAAGTACCCTTTATAGGCCTTAACATGGTGGACTGGATCTTCGGTGCCTTTGAACTTTGGGATGTCAGTGAGTACCATGTTCGTGGGCAACTTATCCTGAACTAGGGCATAGGCCCTAGCATTCTCATAGTGGATGTTCTTCCTCTGGGAGAGTTTCAGACGGTCTTCAATGAACTTGAACCGTTTCTCCAGATCAGTCAGAGGTGGGGTAGATAGAGGGGAATCTTCACCCAGCTTAGATTCGATTGCATCCATTCAGGTCATCATGAGGTTCACGGCCTCAGTGAGCTTGTTGACAGCATCTTCCATTGCTTGACGTCGGGTTTTGGGCGGCCTTTCTACAAGAAAACCCCGAACCGAGTCAATATTTAAAGTAAGAGCCCCTGCACACTTAAGGACACGACACCAACTTGACTCAAGCAAAGACTCGACTTGAGACGGATTAACCAAAGGTTCGACTCACGGTTGGATTTAGACCTTGATTCATTTTAGACTCGACAAGACGACATGACTCAAGCTGTCATAGCTCGATTCTAAACTGGACTCGGTGTGACTAAACCTGTGATTGGACCAACATAGTCCTTAGGTTGGAGTGAAACGTCCTAAAGGGCCTAGCTTGGACGTTTCTGTGGACTATCCTTGACCAAATGGTCGACCAACATGACTCAAAGCCCAAGAGGTGAGCTTGGGTGACCCAACAGGGTCGTGTTCTAGACTCTTGGAGCGAAAACGCCGGCCTAACACGGCCATGATCCGGACACGACTCGACGCATTTCATGCTTGGTTAAGGTTCGAGAAATATTTTGGATTTGAATTTGAAGAAAAACGAAGGATCGATTTGAAAATGAGATTTGAAATGGGCAGCACGCCGGCTATAAAAGCTTATTTTGGCCGAAAATTCTAGTCCTATTTGGGCAGCATTCCGCGTTTTGAAAATCACGTTATTTGAAAGTAAGTTGTTCAAAAGTTCGGTTTTGAAATTGACATGGAAATTTTGAAAAGACTCGGGAAAAAACACCTTGCACATTGTCATTCTCATGTTATAAGGATGTATGCTCCTAGACATCTCTAAGTCTCGGCAAGTCTTCTACAAGAAGGTCTATGCCCTCCATCCTTTTGCGGTCTTATAGAGCAAGGGCCTTTAGGTAGAGTACCTAGAAGAGCATCCACACCATCAAGAACCACGCGAGGCGGAGCGGAAGCAAGCAATGTGCGAGTTCCTGGCATAGTGGGACGTCGCCCCCCACGCATCACAAAGAAACGTTGGGACGGCCCGGGAAAATCCTTAAGGGTTTATGCATGAATCGTAGCACTATGAGTAATGTTTTACTTTCCAATACTTTCTTTTCAAGTTTCACCTCGGAGGAAAAGACCCTAGAAACAAAGTGTAACTAGTCCTCTTGTCCCCAGCGGAGTCGCCAAACTGTGGACAAGGCCCTCGGGAACTGCGTCCGCGGGATCCACACTAGGCATAATTGACTCGATGTTCTTTCGAATCGAATTAAGACAAATTAGAGTCGCCACCAAGTTTTATGGGAACTTGGAACCGTTCAAGTCAACTTTACACCTTTCATCGAAAAGCATAAAGCCAATCGACTACGAGTGATTAAAGATAAAGACTTGTACCCTATATCACTCGATTTGAATGACTCTCGTAATCCAATGGTATTTAGACGGATCCACAAACCATAGATCTTGAGTAAGGAGTGCGGGTACGTGTTAGGAAGCCCATAAGGACACCTAACCCCGCCCGTCAATAACGGCCTCTACTAAGTCAAGTGTCGGATTTCAAACAAGGTCATAGCTACTACGATATATGATATGCAAACATCGTTTTCAAAACCCTAACATGTGAAGTTTCTATGTCGATTTAGATGCAACTAAACTAACTTTGTCAAAGTTGTAATTTAGCATGTGGGTTGATTGATCTAATAACATACAAAACAAACCAAACAAGGCTTAGGGGGAATGGGGGAGCCGTTGGGATCTACCCTATTACAACCCAGGCATTTCATGCCGACACAACGAGAAATTAGAGATACAACTCGATCTAAAATACAACGCTATACACAAAAATGTACATGACGCATTACACGGCCATTCGGCCTAGGAAAACGTGCACAAAGGGGTGGCCCACGGCTTACATGACTCACGGCCTTGGGTCACTCCTCGTAATGTGTGCTTTCACTTAATCTCATCGAATTAGACATAGGGCTACGCACCAAAGCATGCATTAGCATAAATCGGGCCATGTTGCTTTAAACAACATGCGATTTACTACGCTCTTACATGCATTGGGGCACAACCATCTAACCAAACAAAACTAAGGTTTTTGGAAGAGGTTTTGACTCGATAAAAGAAAGCTAACTTGAAAATTACAACTCGATGAACAAACGATAAATTATAAGCGACAAAACAATAAAGAACAAACGATGTAAAACAAACGAAACAAGAAAGACCAAAGGACACGGCCAAGCCATGGCCACTCTAGACACGACTACCCTAGGTCCTAGGTCAGGTTCATTAGTTAGATCAATTTGCAAAGCGAGTTAGGAAACGAGTTAGAAAACAAGTTAGAAACGACGTTGATCGATTGAGAAGATGTCACGCGAATGTGTATTCTACACGGCCTAAAGGGGTCGAATTAGGTCAAGTTCGCTAATTAAGTTAAACTCATCGAGTGTTAATAAGAAGGTGCTAATCACGCACTCTTATACTAGCGAGAAATCAAGTGAAAAGAGAGATGCATTCAATTAGGTTATAGAATTGTTAATCGGTTTTTAAAGCTATGTCGATGTACCCTAACGTGTCTAATTAGATTATTAAACTGATCTAATGTCATTTAAACGAGTTATATGTTAACAATCCGAGGTCATACTAACATGTGACGTGTCCTAAGGTGGGTCGAATTACACGAAACAAAAGAGGGGTCAAAAGCGAAGAGCGAAGTTAGAATTCGTTTTATTAATGCCCTACCTTGAACATGAGGATATGTAAATGAGACGGGGGTTACGACCGACTGATTTAGCGGTTTCTTTCCCATCTCAAGTCAACGCGGGTGTTCATGGTGATACTTTAACTCATACTCGGACTAAACTAGTTTCATAGTTAATGATAACAATCGATAAACAAAAACGATAAACAAACAAAAACGAACTATAAGAAAACAAACATAAAAAAACGAAATAAAAGGGAGAAAGAGGAGGATTTGATGCACCCTCAACCTACATGTATCGTTGACACCGTCTTGGGTCGTAATCGATGGTAGATTTTATCTCGAGAGGCCGTCGTCGACGAAGAAACAAAGCAAACAACACGTTTTTTGCAAATCTGGACAGCAACTTTCAAACTGCGATTTCTCACTCGTTTCACGGTGAAAATTCGATTTAAAAGATGTTTTGAAAACTAGAAAGAGAGGAGAACAGAGATCTTAAAACAACCCCTGCTCGTTTTGAGTTATTGGTCACGAAAAACGAGGACAAACAGAACTGGACAGACAGGAAAAGCCGCGAAAACAGAGTGTATAACACTCTGTTTTTCGAGGAAATTCGTGTACTCTCAAGGGCAATTTGGCTCGTAAATATTTGTCTAACGTATAGATGGATGTTGTACGGTTAATTTGGAACAAGGAACTCGAATTTTGATGGAGGTTTGAAGGGAGAACGAAAGGTTTCAAAGAGGACACACAAACTGATTCTCAGTTTGTGAGTTGGTTTTGTCGAGGGTTTTTGAGAGGCAATTAGGGTTTGTTTCTGGAGTTTAAAGCTTGTAAGTGACGGTAGTATGTATGGAGAACTTAGAGGAATGAATGTATGGTGAAGGGAGGGTATTTATAAGGAGTTAAGGTAGGGTTTTAGAGGGGAGAGGCAGACGGGCTCATTTGCGCATAGCTGCTGTCCAGCAGCTTTTGTGAGGGTTTGAGAGGCTTTGTGACGGGTTTTCTTGGTGGTTAAGGTAAGGTAATATGGGTAGGATACTAGGGTATGGGTTAGGGTTAATGGGAACGGGTTTTGGTGGTGTTTGGAGCGGGTTTTGGGCTCGGGATTTGGCACGCAAAACAGGGGGCTGCTCGTGTTTTTGCGGGCTGTTGGGGGGGGGGGTGTTTGGGATGGGATTTGGGCCGTGGTTATGGGGTTCGAACTGGGGTTGGATGGATAGAGGCCTAGGTTGGTTAGTGTACTCGAGATTCGTGCCAACTCGCAAAGAAAACGGGCTCAAAAACCGAGCTATAATCGAGCTCCAAAACACGTGTTTGAAACGAGTTTTTTTTCGATTTTTAAATCGATTTTTCAAATCAATTAACACATTAAAATAAATGACTTTTCAAATCAAATACACTCATAAACTGATTTTTCAAATCAAATATTTATTTTATTTTCAATAAAATAAAGTTGGGAAAATAAATTCAAAATAAAATAAAATAAATTGAATTCACCTAAAAAAGCTTTAATTTAAATATCATTTAAATTAAAATACTCCGTCGACAACGCTCATTCTACATCGTAAAACGAACCCAAATAATGACAATGACAACTAAAGAATACATGTGTCCTATCATCATCGGGTGTTTGTCGGGTTCTCTATAAATTCCAATATCGACGGATATGGGTATCTACAATGAGTTCTTTTCCCATTGACAAATTGGTTGTTATTGTTGTTGAACCCTTGCCTTGCACTTGTGGATTCCCAAACTCCATTCACTTGCTCATAACACTCTTCTTGGATGGGTGAAATCAAGGGACACCCAATTGGAGTATGCCCTTGTTCCCCACATAATTCTCAAGACAAGACTTGTTTCATGCCGGAGCTTGAAGGTTTGGAGTTCGACAAAGCCATTTGTTGAGTCAATTTATCTAGCATTCCCTTAACCTCAACATTCAACACTGAACTAGGATCCTTGTTCTTCCCCTTCCTCACTTACCAATCACTTCCCCAATCCATAGTCCGTGATGCCATCTCCTCAATTAGCTCCTTGGCCGCTTTATGCCCCAAAATGTTTAAGGCACCTTTTCCCGACCCCGCATCCAGTGAAAGCCGAAGGTCTTGGGTTAACCCCTTGAAAAATTATTCACTAACTCGGCTTCAGATATGCCGTGGTGGGGGCATAACTGTTGGCGTCTCTTGTAACTCTCCCAAGCCTCGTATAGTGTTTCATCTTCTTCTTGAGTAAAACTTTGTAGTTCACTCTTAACTTTTGCCATTCTTGAGGGTGGGAAGTACTTGTTCAAAAATGCCGAAGCTAACTCATCCCATGTCTTGAAAGAATCCGCGTCACAATTCTTTAGCCAATCCTTGGCCGATCCCCTAAGTGAACGGGGGAACAACCTAAGGCGTACCGCATCATCGGAGAACCCATTCATCTTGTACATGTTGCAATTCTCAAGGAACTCATTGAGATGGTCATTAGGGTTTTCCAAGGGACCTCCTCCAAATTAATTGTCTTTGACAAGCTTGAGCAAGGCATTTTTGATCTCAAAGTTATTAGCTTGAATCCTTGGCCTTTGGATGCTTGGATTTACTATGTGCTTAGGAGCCATAGTCTCTCTTATCGGAACCGGTTCATCTATGATGTTAGGTTCTTCTACTTCTCCAAATGGATTCTCAAACACTTCAAAGGTTTCTTGTTGATCACTTTCTTCTACCGATGGTGTGTCTAGTAAACATCTTCTTCTTAGAGAATTTAGTCTTCTTGCCGTAGCCTCAATTTGAAGATCAATTGGGTAAGTTGGTTGACCTCGTCTTTTTCGCCTATTCATACAAAAGACCTACATAATCCAAAGAAAAGGTTAGTAACAAAAGGACTTGGTCTAAACATGAACTAAACCAATTAATATCTTGCCTTTGCTCCCCGGCAACAGCGCCAAAAACTTAATGGTATAAGTTTTACCTCGCAAGTGCACGTATCGTTGCACTGGTAAGGGTTGAACACGAGGATAACATTAGATTACTAATCGTTACGTTCAATGGTTTAGCCAAGTCAAATTAAAACGGGTTTGAGTGTTATCTAACAACTAATCTAGAATAAGAAACAAATGAACTAAGTGAGTACTAAGATTAACCAACAAGCAATTTAATACGGGTTTTAATCAATAAATGAGAGGACTAGGGCGTGACTTCAACCACCGACACTCGTGTTTCACAACTTAATTTCATTATTTATTTGTCTAGGGGTACTAATTAGGGGGAAAGGCCTCTAATTCGTCTACTAACTCCCTCTCGGGCTCATAGTAGGACACTAGTCACCCCGACCTACCTCCCTCCCGGGTTCGTAAGTCGAAATCTCCAACACAACACTCAAATACCCGAGAACATGCGCTATTCTAAAAGTACCCAAGTATTAGTCAAGGTCATTAAGTCTACGATAAATCCGGGTCATCGCAACCTTTCTCCCAAAGGTGAAGTTCAAACCGATAATTAATAGGCACCCTCCTCAAGTGCTCCCTCCCGGGTTCAACTCGAATTGGCAAAAGGACTAAAAAGGGTAGTCTAGTCTTAACCTAATCAATTCCCATTGATGGACAAGGGTCAAGAGTCTACTATGGTCCCAAATAGAGGATGAACAAATCAAATCCTATAACTAATCCCGACTAATCCCCCTATACAACCACCCAAGTAGAATTAATTAGACAAAACATTCATGTCGGGGTTTAATCACACCCTAGTAGAATGACTACTCACGAATCATAGTTATTTTAGCAAGTCAACTAATAAAGGGGGATGCTTTAACAATAAACATGGTAATATTATGAATTCTATGATAGAACATGCAAACACTATAAGCAATAAGGAAATCTAATAATAAAACTAAGAGTAGATGAATTAACTCAAAAAGAACCAAACTTTATCAAATCTAATCAAAGGCACAAGCTTTATGTGAATAACTCCAATTAAAAGCATGAACAACAAACAAGAGAGAGAGAGAGAGAGAGAGAGAGAGAGAGAGAGAGAGAGATTTTGACTAAACTATCGAAAAACAACAAATCCCAACAACTACTAGCAAAAAGAGATCTAACATCAACTGTTGAAAGAAATTGATGAACAAAGGAGAAAAGAGAAAAAGGAAAGAAGCAATACCAACTATGTAAGGTTGAATAATAATGAAGAACAAAGTAAGAACAATAATATTAATCTTGATTGATGAAGAATGATTGACAAGTTACAAAGGATTTGAGTTTTTCTCTCCTAACCTTAAAAATGTCTTCTCAATTTAGGATTAGATCCCTAATTTTTTGGAAAAGTAGCTATATATATCAAGTACAAAAAGGTAGGTGGAAATACAACAAAAGGCAAAAACTACTTCCGAGTGAGAAAATTGTACCTTGGCGGGTACAATTATACCCGGTCAGGCCAAACTTTACTCGGTCGGGTAAAACGTTAAAATAGGCTAAAAAAAGCTAAAAACGCCAAACGGGTGAGAGATACCCGGCCGAGTATAGTTGTGCCGGTCGGGTAGGATGTTGCCCGGTCGGGTGGGATTAACTCCCTCGACTGTAATTACTCCTTGTTGCTTCATTTCTTCAAGTAAATCCCGGTCCAACTCCGTCCCGCATGAGCTCCCGAGCAAGACACCTACAAGAAGGTCAACAAAAGCAAGTAAAATGGCTCGAAAACTCATATAAGCAAAGCATGGTAGGAGGGACACGGATCAAGCTAAAATCAGTCAAAGCGTCATACAAAACTAGCCAAGGGACAACAAAAAAGGGGTCCTAAGCTGTAATACCCCGTAATTTGATAAGTATTTATAAGAATAATTTATATAATTCGAATAATTAATTGAAAGGGCATTTAACTGAATAATTTCAAATAAGACGATAACTAATAATAAAAAAATAGATGAGTCGGGTAATATTGACTGAGGGGTTGACTTACACATGATAAAGGAGTTTGACTTGAGAATTTTAAGACTAATAATAATAATAATAATAATAATAATAATAATAATAATAATAATAATAATAATAATAATAATAATAATAATAATAATAATAATAATAATAATAATAATAATAATAATAATAATAATAATAATAATAATAATAATAATAATAATAATAATAATAATAATAATAATAATAATAATAATAATAATAATAATTATAATAATAATAATAATAATAATAATAATAATAATATAATTTATAATAGTAATAATTGTAATAGTATATAACATAGTTTCCTAATATCGCTCTATAAGACCTACCTTATCATTATAAATAGATGGTAAACCTCAACAATAGTCTTTATTATTCATCAAATATCAAAATAATTCACAAAAGAGAGAAAGGGAGAATAAGGAGGAGAATAGCAAGGAATTTATCGTCTTTTATCGTCTCAATGTCATATCTTAAGACAGTTTCATGTATACATGTTCACCTTCTTATAACTCGTATTATAGACCATCGTGGGACCTAACACAACCGTGAACTTGACCATTGACCGCCACGGTCTAACCAGACTCACCGTTGACCACCGTGGACTGACAGGAGGGGGGGAAAAACAGGCAGTTTCGTGGGTGGTTACAAAAGGGTAATCGGGTAATTAAATTGGATAATGGAACCCCTAATCTTGACCATTGTTGCCTGGGTTAGGGTTGGTAGGTTGTGGGTGGTGGAGTCATTCATGGTGGCGGTGGTTGGGTGGTCAAAGGCTGCGTCTTGTGTCGTGGTGGTCGGAATTTGGAAAAAATAGGGGAGTTTTGGGGGATTGTGTCAAACCGTCTTAAGATGGTATTTGTCATCGTTGTGGTTGCGTCGGGGTAAGTGGGAACCACCAGTGGAATCGCCGTGGACCAAGGGAGGCAATGGCGGTGGCTTGTGGAGGTTTGGGATCTGGTGTTGATCGTAGTGTGGTGTTTTAAACAAGGATTGGGTGTCGTAAAATAGGGGACTATCCCGTGTTCTGGAGGCTGATTTCGTGGGGTTTTTGGTGGTTGTTAGTGGCCCGTACTAGGGTGGCTTTGGGTGGCTTTTGTCGAGGATTGAGAGGAGAGTTGGGTGGTGGTCGTGGGTGCTGGAATAGGTGGTGGTAAGGTGGTATAAAACAGGTAAGAAGGGGCGTGGTTCAGGTGGGTTGTGAGTATTGTTGATGTTGCGACTTGGGTTGCTAGGGCGTGTTTAGGGCAAGGTCGTGTGGTCGGTTTAAGACGGAATTGCTGGCGGGTAGGGGCTGGTTGTGTACGTCATGGTGCAGGTTAGAAGTGGTAGGCTTGGGTGGTGTCGTCGGTGGTTGGAAGTGTCGGCAAAAGACGGGTTTAAGAGAGGGTGTTGATCATCATAGTTTATAATTGTGTTAAAGGGGTGTTGTGGGTAGGTTTTCACGGGTTACATGGGGTGTTTGGGGTATTTGGGTTTATTAATATTTAAGACGGGTTTAAACCATGTTATAACAAGGAGTATCGGGTTTGGTTTGTTTTGAAACGGGTTTTTGAATTATATTATACGAGATTATAATTAATGTAATTAATTGAATTATTTAAATAAAATGAATAATTAGTAATTATAATTATTATTTGTATTAGGTGACGGTTTTATTGAGGAACTTTATATGTTGACTGGATTGCATAATTGGAGTGCATAATGTTGGAATATGTGTCCTCCGACAATAATGCGATCACGACTGTTGATCATGTTGATCACATGTTTAAGTCTCATTACAAAGATTACAATTGGGAAGTAATATTTTTACTGTCAACTGGTCCATACATATCGGTAATGATTAGCTGACTAGAGTTTGACATTACTGTCGTGCGACGGTGGTGATCAGTTGATCCCCTAGGTCATACCTATAGGGCAACACTCTTAATTGATCATTTAATTAATCGTATAACGTTACAAGTTAATTAAATTACTTGAAGATTGACGGACGATTTTGGAAGTAAAATTTACGTATCGCATTGAAATTTGATTAAATGAGATACGATCTAAGTAATCGAATTGTATTATTACTCAGATAAAATTATTGTTTAAAGAAAAAATTGAAATTGAATGAATTATTATAAATACAATTTATTTTTATTTTTTTTTGGGAAATGTAAGTGATTATATTAATGCCCAAACAACCAAATTTGCCAGAGATCAACTCTAGCTCAATACAAGACTCATGCTAGTCGTGTTATCCAGTCTTGCACACTCCTAATACTGGATCCAACACAACTAGCTCTCAATTGCAGAATAAAAATCTTCTTCACCTGCTTTATAACAACAGCAGGCAAAGTCAATACATTTTCAAGTCGACACCTATTCCTCACCTGCCATATGCTATACATTACATGTGCCAAACAAGCTGCTACAATGTGCTTTCGCAACAAAGACCTATCCCTATGCCCTAGCCACTAAGTGATCACATTCTGATCAGGGATATGGGACCCCAACCAGTCTGCAATCTGCTGCCTGCAACGCTGACTGAAAGGACACAGGAAAAAAAGATGATCTATGCTTTCCTCAGCTGCTCCACATAGAAAACAACAGTTTCCAGGAATAATCTTCATCTTCCTCAGTCTATCCTGAGTGAGCAATCTGTTCTGCGCAACCAACCAGATAAAGAACTCATGCTTGGGGAGCATTATCCTATTTCTGATCCAAGGGTACCAAGGAACATCAGCAACATCCTCTGCCAGCCAAGAATAACCCAACTGTACAGTGTACTCCTGATCATTCCTCCTCCAATCATCATCAAACATGTGAGGTTCTAGCTGGTGCTTAACTGCACAAATGCGTTTCCAAGCCCAACTAGAACTTGTAGAAGGCTCATAGTCCTTCCATATCCTGTCTTTTATATAGATAGCATGCACCCAACGAACCCACAAATGATCAGCTTTCATCTCCACCCACCACACATACTTGGCAAGTAGAGCAATGTTCCACTGGTAGAGATTTTTAAAACCAAGACCTCCTTTTTTCTTTGGTTGACAGATCTGATTCCATGCTACCAAATGAGGACGTTCTTTATTCTCAGTACCATACCAGAGGAAAGCTCTACAGACAGTGTCAATCTTCTTTAGGACAGTTTTTGGGATCATGAATATTCGTGCCCAATAACTATGGAGAGCACTAAGCACTGCAGAAATAAGGACAACTCTTCCTGCATACGACAATTGTTTAGCCCCTATTCTCTGTATCCTCTCAGTGACCTTATCAACTAAGCACTGACAATCAAGTACCCCCAGTCTTTTAGGCATTACTTTGACGCCCAGATATTTAAAGGGAATACTACCTTTCTTCATACCAGTAAGCACCTCAACTGTCACCCACCCCATTGCAATAGAAACTGGATTTGCTACTGTTCATGTGGAGTCCAGACGCCAATGAGAAAGTACTGAAGGCCCTCATCATTAGAGTGATAGAATACAAATCACCCCTGCTAAACAACAACAGATCATCTGCAAAACACAAGTGGTTCAGGTTGAGCTTATTACATAATGGGTGGAATTTAAACCCAGAAAACCTGTGCAACACTCCAAACAGTCTACTCAAATAGTCCAAGCAAATAGTAAATAGCAAGGGGGAAAGAGGGTCCCCTTGCCTCAACCCTCTTCTCCCTTTGAAAAAACCAAACACTTCCCCATTCAGAGCCAAAGAATAAGAAGGGGATGACACACATTCCATAATGAGATCAATGCTAATCTTAGGGAATTGGAGATGGACTAGCATATCATGTAAGAAACTCCATTCAATAGAATCATACGCCTTTTGAAGGTCTATCTTCATCATGATTCTAGGGGAACAAATCTTCCTATTCTATAATTTGATGAGGTCTTGGCAAATTAAAATGTTACCCACAATATCCCTCCCTGCAACAAAAGCACTCTGAGAAGGGTGGATGATATCAGGCAATACACAGCTTAACCTTGAGCAAAGCACCTTAGCCATACATTTATAAACAGTGTTACAGCAGGCAATGGGCCTGAACTGAGTAACACTGTCTGGAACAGCAACTTTAGGGATCAAGGTGAGAGTGGTGTTATTAGCTTCCTTCAGCACCTTCCCTGAGCTAATCATATTTCTGACAGCACTGCAAATGTCTTTCCCAACAATGGCCCAAGAGTCCTTGAAGAACTGGCTGCTATACCCATCAGGACCTGGGGCTTTAGAACCAGGAATGGAGAACATTGCATTTTTTATCTCATCATCAGTAACAAACCTAGTAAGAATCTCTCTGTGCTCATCAGTTAAACACTTACCAGCCCTTATGACCCCCTTATGAACAGGAGTCACCCCATTTAAAGAGCCAAGCAAACCTATGTAATACTCCTCAAAGGCAGATTTGATTCCTTGAGGTGTAGTACACAGCTCCCCCTCTTTGTCTTTTATATGATAAACCCTGTTAAAGGCCCTCCTTCTCTTAATACTAGCATGAAAGAATGCAGTATTCTCATCCCCATTTTTTACCCAATTTTCCTTTGCTTTTTGAGCTAGAAAAGAATTCCTAGCCTTAGTGAGATTTACTAGATCCTGTGCACATTCTCTTTCAGCATTGCACAACTCAGGATTCAAAGGATCCTGTGAGAGCTTGTCTTGGAAATGCTTTAAGGACAGTTCAGTAACATGAGTAAGGTTCTCAATATCACTGAACTGTTCCTTATCCAGAGTCTTCAACTTCTTCTTTAAACCCTTCAATTTTTTGACAACTCTAAACATGGGTGTACCCTGAATATCACAATTCCACCCCTCCTTAACCACTTCAGAAAAGTTTGCAACCATAGACCACATATTAAAGTATTTAAATGCAGACTTCTTCCTTAAATGTTTCTCAGTCAGATTTATCACACACGGGCAATGGTCAAAAAGACCTTCTGGCAAGAACTGGGCCACAGAATCAGGATAAGAAAGGATCCACTCATCATTTACAATCACCCTGTCCAGTCTACTGTAAACCTTTGTATCATTTTCATGTTTGTTATTCCATGTGTAGTAAGAACCAGTCACCTTAAGCTCATGAAGGTTACACCCACTCATCATATTTCTCATGGGAGCAATCTCAGCCCATGTGACATCAGCACCCCCTATTCTCTCATCCACAGAAGTTATACTGTTGAAGTCCCTACAGACTAACCAAGGCCCAACAACAGAACCACTATACCCTTGAATACTCTCCCACAAACTCTCTCTTTCCTGAAGCTTATTAAAACCATAGACCAGAGTGAAAGAGAAAGACACCTTCATCATTTTATCATACACCTTTGAGTGAATACATTGCTCAGTAACATCTAAGATATCAACCTGATAAAGAGTTGGGTCCCAAAGTAACCAAACACGACCACCAGGGTGATGGCTGTTATTTGTGCAAAGAGACCAATCATTACAAATAGTATTTCTAACATTAATCCACTTACTCCCCTTTATTTTTGTTTCTAGTAAACCAAATAAGCCTAAATTATTTTGGTGAATAAACCATCTAATATCTTGTTGTTTATTTAGTTTATTCATACCACGCACATTCCAAAATCCCAAGCTACCCATTTTCAGAAATAGTAGCTTGGAACCCCAATTTCTTCCTACTTTCAGTTCTTGCTTTCTGCATTGATAAGTTCAGAGCATCCATGAAGGTAATTCCTCTAGGGGTAAAAACTCTAGGCTCCCCAGAATCATTCCTTAACAGCTTACTAATGAACCTCCTTGGCAATGACTGACCATTATCATTCCTTTCCTGTCCTATAGCAGGAGTCTCCACTATGAATTACTAAGTCGGTTTTTATATATGACGTATTTTTATTAATACGTTGATTTTTAATATGTTAAAAATACATAGCAATTTTATGTGACATGTGACATATTGACAAATTGACAAAAATAATATGGAATCCAGATTAACTATATGTACCGAAAATTAGAGGAAGATTAAGCTAATATTATGTTGATTATATTAGTGGAGGGCATGATGATTACCTACTAATCTAGCCTTGCATACCAATTGCTCATTGTGAATAACAACTAGAGCATGCATTGGCTCCCTCCCATGCCCCCCTTCCACCCGGTTTTGAGAGAGGAAAAACCACTTGGTTTTTCCTCTTATTTTTACCTAATATACACAAAATGTTTTGTGGTATTATTCATTTCTTCATTATTCTAAAATTTGAGTTTTAGAGAGATAAAAAGCTTCCTTCTTCCTCCTCCCATAAACCGAAAATATTAAGTGTCCTATAATATTTTTGGGTCAATTTTTACAAGATTAATATTGTACTAGTATTTATAATATTAATTTTAATTAAGAGTGAACTTTGGGTATAAAGCTTTGGGAGAGATCCTATACTTGGATCTTAGTTCTTCCACTAAGGAAAGCACAAGAACAAGAGAGAAAGGTGATCTCTCTTGTGCCCATTTAAACCGAAAATCCAATGTAAGTATGGATGTTTCTTCCTTATTTTGTTTGTAAGTTTGCATGCATAAGATCATTTAATTAATTTTATGACAAATTAAAATAAAATATATATGAGTATGTTAAGTATATAGATCTACTTATCCTTCAATCGGTATCAAGAGACATGGTTGTTTGTATGCAAATCGGTTAAAAGTTTTTCCGAGTTATAAAGATTAACATATAAAACTTGTATAATTTGTGTTATTATGATATATCACGAAATTAATTTATGCATGTTAAAATTTTTGGTCCTAAAATGTTTTTAGGATATTTTGGTTAATTTACGGATTTTTATTGTTCATATTATACAATAATGGCATTAAAATATGATTTTATGAGTAAAAATGTCATTTTCGGACTAAAATTAGCTATACTTCGTATTTTCCAGTGATTTTTGGATATGTTGTCAAATATATTATTTTGAGATAACCTGTAAATTGTCATAATTTTTGGACTTCTTATGCTCGAAAAATGGATTTTTCATTATTAAATTCGGATTTAGGTAAAAAAAAAGCTTAATATGAGATAAATTTCGAATCTGGTCATAGAAATTTAGTATGTTGTCACATGCAATTTTACAAGATGTGTGTAAAATAATAGGCTATATTGAAGTCTTTTTGCATGATTTATGGATTTTTGAAGAAAAATAGCATGAATAGTGACTTTATTAGTGAAATATTAATAAAACATACTCTATGACTAAATAAAGACATTATATGTTGCATTTTATTATCTTTTTCAGATCGAAAATTTAAAAGTTAATGAATATAATTTTTCACATGTTTTTATGATTATTTAGTTAAAACCGATAAACCGCAACATTGTTTTTCCTAATAAATTTCGAAATTTTTAACCTAAGTTTTTGAATATTATGAGTGTCATGGTATTTTTCCAGAATGTTCATGAGTTTAAATTTCAAATTTTGAATTTATTGAAATTTTGTGATTTATTTGAAGTTTATAGCTTATTTCTATATTTTTTAGTCCATTAATGAACAATTTTTAGAAATATGGGTTAATTATGGTCAAATAAATAGTGAAGACTATTTTTGAGTCCTAAGAGGTTAGGGTAATTAACTTATGCATAAATATGAATTTATGTAATTTTGTGATTATAAAATGTTGAGATCACGCAAATCCGTAAAAACCGAGTAATATACGATATTGGCTATTTAAAGGCGATTTAGTATAAAATTGGGCATGTTCATACATATTATAATGCTGCATTTTCTTTATGATTGTCATAATTTTAATTTATGTAATTTTTGAATTATGTAATTTTTAATTAGTATGGCCTTAGATTTTAATTTGTATTTCCCGAAATGTATGGGAATATCGATTCGGTTGTAATTTTATTGTGATCTCGTATCACCGTTTTGTAATTTAATAGATTTATTTTATTTTAGTTACAAATGTATAATAGGAAATTATGTTATTTGCTATGTAATTAAATTTATCTCGGAGTTCCCAAAGACGGATTTTTCCAAGATGGCGATACATAAAACGGTGTTACCTCGAGATGCGTGCCACAACCGAAGTTCAAGAGACCAATGGAGTTGGTTTCCGAATATGTAATAGTTAAATAGTTTTCTATTTTTAGGAAGGCCATACTAGGATTTATTTTTATGTTTTGCATTTTATTTATATGTCACATGCATCGCTAAATCGCCATAACTAAAACATGCATCATCATCTTATCGAGTTCATTGACCGTGTCAAATACAATTATCGTAGTTCACCGCTTTAGTTCACTTAAAACGTGCTAGATAATAAATTGACATGACCTCTCGCTAAAACAATTAGTTGAGACATAGCCTTATGATACCCGTCGCTGTGAGTACCAAAGATAAAATTTATAATCTCCTATTAAGACTAACCTAGGCTAGTGGTAACAGGGTCGAACCACAAGGAGGCAGTTGTAAATTCTAGTTGTTTTATGATCAGTCCGAGGTAACTATTATGGGGGTCGATTTGAATTGGTCTATAACTAATAACAATAAGAAGAAAATAAACTAAAGATATGATTTAAACAGATAAAAGAAAGGTACTAGGATGATCGGGTCATTATAGCTTCGGCGGCGATAAACTAAGTCGGTCCAATTAAACACGGGTAAGGCGGGAAATAAGAGGTCCTCTCGGTCCACTCCTAACAAATAGCATCTCTCGATCTCGCTATAGGTCCCTAATGTCACTAATGCTAACTTTCGTCCTGAAAAGTGACTAATGGTCTAAACTATACCTATCTTTCGATCTTAGCACAGTTTAGTCGAATTAATTGATGGTCAAATAACTTTCCCTATCTTTCGATCTAATGGGTCAGTCACAAAATAGGTATCTAATCTGTCGCATGCATTCGATTTGTTAAATACAAGATTTAAGACAATTAAAACGAGGGATAACCTTACAAGGTCGATCGATCGACCAACAAGGTCGATCGATCGATCGACACGCGGTTCAGCCGTGTCCAATCTAGTGCCGCCTATGCCATAAATCGCCTACATCCTAGCACTAAAGATTTAGCTACTCATGCTAAAGATGAAGACAACAATGAAACTAATAACAACTACTGAATTCATGCTTTAAAATAAATAACAACGATGATAAAACGATAATTGGCTTTGGGGCACTTAACTATCAAACCTATACTAACAATAAAAGCAAAACAAGAAACTCAATACTAGGGGCGGAAGAAATACCGAGATTCAAGAGGAAAGATTAAGAACAATGGCAGAATTTCCAATGCTAAAGTTGATAACCCAAAACCCTAACTCGGAAATAAGCTAAATTATTGTGATGTGAAAATTAATGTATTCTCTGATATATTATTCGATATGAAAACTAGATGCTGGTGTTACGTTATATGGCAATCAACGCAACAACTTCTTTCTAAAACCTAAACTTCACGGGCTTTCTAAATCTCGTCTGGAATCGAAATCTGGTCGATCGACTAAAGATGCTTTGGTCGATCGATCGCTCCTCAAAGAATGAGCTTCGAAACCGAGCCTTGGTCGATCGACTGAAGATGCTGGTCGATCGACTGGCTGAGCTGCTACTTGACTTCTTTTAACTCGTGGACTTGTCTCTTGGGCCTTGGATTGCGCACCAAGCTCGTTCTTTAAGCAATTCATTTGCGTCATTTGCAATGCAGATTACTCGGGGACGGATTTGGCTCGATTTCCGCTCAATTCTTCACATTTCTGCAATAAAGTACAAAAACACGAAAGTAGAGGAAAATAGGGAAATATAGGCATATATTGCACATTTGAGCTCTGAAATGCGTGTAGAAAAGAGTGTGAAACATCGTATTTTAGACACGCATCAAATCTCCCCAAACCAAACCTTGCTTGTCCCCAAGCAAGAACTAGACTCGATCTAACAACCTAATGGAACGAGTTCAATCTCAGAGCGATTTGCAAACTGTTAAACCTAAACCGATTTAATGCACAACCAACAATCAACTAGTAATGTGAATCATGCAAACGAGTAATAAAGTCGTCAAAAATCGCTACTTTGCACCCTTGACTATAGAGACTTACCAAATTGGACTCTCACGGGTCGCTCAAATCACTCAATTAAGCACGGATATAAATGTAAGATAGAAAGAATTAATTTTGTAGTGACCCTCACCTAACTACGACCTATGAGGACATGCCAGCAATAAAATATGAAAACGACCTCTACAACCGTACATATGCATTCCAACCAAACAGATGACCAATGACACATGCCGAGGTATATATGGGATATGTGAGGTATGGGTAAGATGAGGCAAAACATTTTATGGTAAAGTGGAGGTACAGGTGATCAAGCTAGTACCAAAACGGAACCATAGGACAATATCCAACTTCTTTCTCATAATCAAGTGAAACGGTGCTATAGCAAGCACAAAACTCACAATCTCCAAACTAACAGTAATCAACTAACTCCCCATAAGATATAAATGAAATATGGGAGCAAAAATCGCCAAAAGATAAGGATTAAATTATGCGAATTGATTTTCTTTTCGAATCACAGTCGATCGACCAAAAGGAGCAGTCGATCGACCCATTTGAACAGTACAGAACCTCTTTTCTTTTTCGAATCATTTTTTTTTTCATCTTCTTTTTTTTCTCTTTTTTTTGTTTCTTTCTTTCCTTTTTCTTTCATTTCATTTCCCAACTATCGTCTCAACAGAGCATATGCTACCAAAATCTGAGTAACAATCCCGAAAACACAGACTACTAGCTTGACAAGGGACAGGCTATGTGTAGGATGTAGTAAATAGGACAAAAAGGATATTTTTGGCATAGTGAAGCTTATGGGTAAAATGAGAAAAGGAAACCTCTACCACATGTGTCAACTAACCACAAACCGAATGCACACAGGTATTAAGTAGATCGAATTCATATTTATGCAAATTAAGGAAACATGTCTCATAAGGAGTACTACTCACATTCCTAAATGAACTGGTCATAGATGTCACCAGTTATAGGCTCTAAAACTCAGAAAATATGATGTAGGTTGCCAATTTTCAAAGTCGAGTCTCAAGTTCAAAGAAATAATTTAACGAAAACTCGTAGGTATGCATTTATGATTCTACTAATAACATGTAAGTCAAGCAAGGCTCGAGCAAAACAGTGCAAATGCAAAATCATCCTTGAAATACTACCGTTCCGACTCGACCTATATGCTAAAATAAACGTGCATTTTATGGAAATTTTTGAAATTTTTCAATTTTTATTGAATTTTTTGATATATGATGAAACTGAAATAAACAATGCAAACCAAAATTTAAACGTGAATGCAAACAAATGAATGAAGTGCGACGCAAAACCCTTCCCCAAACCAAATCGCACAATGTCCCCATTGTGCAAAATCATATGATGAAAGCAAAGAGAAATGGGAATTTGCGAGAAAAAGGAAATAAAAACACAATGACATAAGGTAAAGACTTGGGAACTCACAAGACTTTAAGCGCGAAAGGGAAACCTCCCCAAACCAAATGAGCTAGGAGGTTTCAAAGATGGCAAAGATGCTACCAACAAGAGTGCCTGAAAGACAGAAAACACCACGCATAAGACCGAAGAAAACAATTTTGAAGCGTAAGTATTGTGCACTAATGAGACAAAAGAAGAAATAGATAATTCGACGGAAAATAAATTGGAGTAGAAAACTCCCTTAGGTCCGCATATCGACCAAACACAGCAGGGGAGAGGTCGTGAACGAATATAGCAAAGAAGCGAGTGAGTCGATCGACCTAAAGGGGCGATCGATCGACCAGTGGCGAAACACGAGCTCTGTAAACTGCGCAATTCGATCGATCGACCAATGGTGCCGATCGATCGATCGAAAACACTCTTTACGATGTCTTATTTCTTCGTAATTGCTCAATGATTTGAGCTAAGAAGCTCTAAATACCTGCAAATGCACAATAGTACGCGCCCAAAATTGCGCAAAACCCAGAACGAAGTCTAAAACACTTGAAAATCCTAAGCAAACGAAATAAAAGCGAAGTTTTCGCGCACACAAAAGCAATAGAAAATAGTTCGAAAGCAATAAAATGAAGTTTATAACGAACTTGATCAACTAATAGTTGATCAAAAAGGACCACGGTATGGCCCACTTCGTTGGCTTCTGGCTACTAGAGGTAGCCTCAATGGTGCTCATCTTATCAGTTGCACCCTTCTTAGCTTGACAATGGAGAGAACTCGGTGATCGGCCGTCATCTCCCAATCAAGGACTCCCTCGGAATCATCGGAATCCAAATCACCCATCTCACCTTGGGCTGGCTCATCTTCCACTTCCTCATCAGTCCCATAGCTTAGGCATCCAGGACCTCCTCTTTGAATGATAGGCTTTGTCACAGCTGGAGTATCCAACGGCTCTTCCTTCCCCAAACCAGCTCCTGCATTATCTAAAATAACAAATTCTTCCTCCTTTTTGCTCCCAATCTGGGGCGGAGGGGTTAATACAAAGAGAGTAATAGGGACAAAGCGATTCGGAAGCACAAAGTACGATCTCTTTTCAGAGACCGTATTACAAGTAACTGGCCACATGGCGTCCTTCTTTTTAGCAGGTTGGGCAAAAATGATAGAGTGTTTCCCAACCTTGAAGGTCAAGGTTCCTAAACCGACGTCAATAACTGCACCAGCAGTGTGCAGAAATGGCCTACCCAAAATGATGGGAATATGGTCATCCTCAGGCATATCAAGGACAACAAACACTACTACAAATGAGCACTTGGGCCACGGCTAAATTCGTGGCGCAAGTACTAAATTTCCGTGGCTAAATCATTTTGCCACGGGAATACCTTCCGTGACGCAAGTGGCCGTGGCAAAGGGATAGCCACGGGAAAAACAAGAACGTGGCTATTATTGAATTTTTGGCCACAGATTCTCTCGTGGCTAATAACTCCCGTGGCCAAAGAAATTTCCCGTGGCGAAAAAATAATTCCCGTGGCAAACAATATATATGAAAATTAAATAAATAAAACGTAAAATAATTTTTTTATTTTTCACAATGGGTATTTTATCATATACGAAACCGTGGCAATCTAGGTAATTGTTTCGCTAGTTAACTTGATTCATTTGAACGTTATTTCGTTTCACGAGTCATGCATTTGTGAGCATCGGAGAGGCTTCCCAGGAGGTCACCCATCCCAACACTACTCTCACCTGAGCACGCTTAACCGTAGAGTTATTTTGATGTGCCACCGAAATTGAATGTTACCTTTGTTGATATAATTAGCACTTTGAATCCTTTTAAGTTTATTTTTTTCTTACAAATCTTACCTTTAGTACTATTTAATTACATAAATGTTAAATGTTTTACAATTTTTGCGGGAAAAACATTATTTTGGCCGAAACAATTAAATTTTCGACATTAACCTCCTGATTAATGATTTTGACATCATTTTTTTGCCCAAGTCGGAAACCATTTTCTCCAAAAAGTAAAATTAATTGTGTTTTCCTAACATTTTTTTATTTCTTTTGTTTATCGACATACTTATTTTCATTTCTCATGTACTCATTTTTTCGTATATTTTTCTTCGCAAATTCTATTGTATAACAATTGTACCTGCGATATGAAAAATGAGACCATTTTTTGGTAAAATAATTACCGCTTTTTATAATTAAAGGTCTTTTTCCCCAAAGTGATCACTATTAACCAAAAAATGGTCACTTTTTTACCCAAAAACCACGAAAAAGATTATTGTACAAAAGAATCGCTTATTTTCCTAAACTGATTTCTCTTTGTTATGATTTGTCATTTTTTTTCTTAAAATTTTCACATTATTTGCACATGTGACCCTAAATTATTATAATTTATATATATTTTTCCGTGTGATGCGCTCATTTTCAATGAAAAAAAATTTCAAATTTTTTTTTCTTAGCAAGTTTAATTTTACGTAAATTTTTCACGGTACCCTCGACTTTTGACAGATTACATATGGTACCCTTTTTCTAAAGTTTTTACATATGCTACCTCTGTATTTACGTTTTTCAGTCTCAGAATACCCTTTGACAAACTTCCGTCATAACGTCGCTACTCATATGCCTTGTGACGCCTTTTTTTGTTATCTAATACACTATCAATTCGTCATCTAATAATACCTAAATCCTTATTTTGTCTAATAAACTAACATTTAGTACCTAAATAATATAACAATAACAACATAGCATGCACAATTACTCATCAAATTACTTATAGGAGTAAAGACGTTATGATGAAATTTCCCCAAAGAGTATTCTGGGAATGAAAAAGGTAAACACAAGGGCAACATATGTATAAGCTTAAAATAAGGGGTACCATGCGTAATCTGGCAAAGTTTGAGGGTACCATGGGAAATTTCCGTAAATTTTATATCAAATTCAAATTTTTCTATAAATATCCTATAAATAAAGTTGGAAATAAAATTTTGAATGAAACAGTTTAACAATATATTAATTTTGGATTTTGAAAGATAGATGGTAAATAACATTTTTATTCAATTTATTATGCTATATCTTTAAATGTGATACGATCATTTAAGATTATTATTCAAGATTATAAAGTTTAATTTAAAAAAGTAAAAGAAATTCACGACTTTAATAAATAGAGTATATATTAAAACAATTTTTTTAAAATTATCAATATTTTGAAAAACCTACAAAACATAAATGTGATCTGTAAAAAATCAAAAAATTAGACGATAAACTTTTCTTTGCTTGCATATAAGTTTATAAAATTTTAAAATTTCTTATTAAATTAAATAAAACAATAAAAAATATTAATTAAATTAATCAAAGTGTTTCTAAATTTTTATATTCAAATGTATTTTCATATTATTATATTTGATTAAACTTATTCAGATTTAAGTCGGAAAAGATACTCGCCACGGGTGTTTGTTGTTCGTGGCTAGAATAATATTTGCCACGGAACAATTCGTGACTAAATAAAATTTCGTCACGGGTGTGACATAGGCCGTGGCTAAAATGATTATTTGCCACGGGTGTAGCCTAATTCGTGGCGGAAGTGACTTTTTGCCACGGGAAAAGTTATCCCGTGGCATAAATTTGTTTCCAAAATAATGAATAAGTTTTTTCCGTGGCTAAGCAAAATTTAGCCACGAATTATGAGTTCCCGTGGCATAATTCGTGGCGCAAGTGATGATTTGTTGTAGTGAAAGTCAACAGGGAAGAAAAACTTCCCTATCTGGACGGGTATGTCCTCTAGGACTCCTATTGGCTCGACCGCAGATCGGTCAGCCATCTGAACTGTCATCTCTGTGATAGCAAACCGGGTCAACTTGAGTTTCTTAGCTAAACTCAAGGGCATGACACTTATACTGGCCCCTAAGTCACACAATGCCTTCTCAATTGAGAAGGTACCTATGCTACAAGGGACAGAAAAGCTGCCCGGGTCCTCTAACTTAATGTTGGGAAATGTGTCCTCAACAATAGTGCGATCACATGATTTAAATATCATAATTAAATCTCATACTAAGAATACGTGAGGGATGATTCTTTATACGATCGGTACCGTCATTAATCGGTAATGATTGGCTAACTAGAGTTTGACATTACTGTCGTGTGACGGTGGTGGTCAGTTGATCCCTTTAGGTCACACCTATAGGATGAGGCCCAAATAGATATTTAATTAATTGTATGTGATACGAATTAATTAATTCCTTAATTATGGGAGTGCAATTTTGCGTCTTATTTTAATGTGATTAAATAAAGATCAAATTTAGTAATTAAGTGTTATATTACTAAATTAGTTGAGGTATTAATATAAGTTTTGAGGTAGAGGTAATTAGTTAATTAAAGTTACAAGAAGTTGTAATTCTAACTAACTAGTAATTATGGGACCCATTATATGATGATATAATGGTAGTATACTACTCAAAAAGTGGAGTGTATATTATATTATTAATTGTAATATTTAAGTGTTAAAATGATTACATTAATAATTAAATATGTAAGATAGTTAAACATATGACTTATAAGCATTTGTGGGACAAATGACAAAAGGCAAAAATGGTCCATAAAAGGACCAATATTTGACAAAGACAAGAGCAAAAGATGCTCTAGTTTGTCTTGTTCATTTGTTATAACAATGCATGATAGTGACTTGTGCATGGCATATCTTACAAAGATAAAATCCTACACACTACCTACACAAACCAAGAGCAAAAAAACAAAAGACAAAAGATTCCTCTTTTGTCCCAAAGCCACCGGTTTTGGCTTGATAAAATGGGCATTTGGTTGCTCATTTTATCACTTGTTGTTTTTGCTTAAAAATTGAGATATCTCTCTAGCTTTCTCACATGCAAAATTCATAAAAGCTCTCAATAAATACTAATACACAAGATCTATTACTAGAAGTAGTAATATAAGAATATTAGTATTATTAAGGTAATATTTCTACTACATATCTAGTTAATATTAGTAGAGATTTTTGGGATTCATCTTGGGTGCAATTTATTGGAGTGGCTTCTAAACTTGGAGTCTTAGGAGGATCATCCATTATTATTAGCTCAAGAACAAGTGAAGGAAGGTGACCTTACTTGTGCCCAAATTTTCGAACCATTATACAATGTAAGGAACATTGTTTTTCTCATAAATCTTTCATTTTGTTATGCATGCACTAGATCTAAAGAACAAATAATTAACAAGTTAATTAGTTCACTATTAGAGGAGTCTAATAATAGGTATATGAACCTAACAAGTGGTATCAGAGCATAGGATGTTGCATGCATAATCGGTTATTGTTTTTCCGAGTTAAAAGGTTAACATATAAAACTTAAAAAATTTGTGATTTATAAGTATAAGCCACGAAATCACCATGCATGTTATATATTCTGGTCCTAAAGTGTTTTTAGGTCATTTTTATGATTCATGGAAATTTATTGCTCATTTTAAGGATTTTTGGTCATTTTATTACATTTTTATGACTAAAATGGGAATTAAAATGCTAAAAATAGTTAAATTTCGTTTCTGACCTTGGAAAATTTATATGACCTCACATGAATATTTTACAAGTTGTGTGTAAAAGGACGAGTTAATTTGATTAATTTTGCATGATTTATGATTTTTATGAGATAAAAATGGATTAAAAGAGGTAAAATGGTTAAAAATAGTTAAATTTCGAATTAAGCCATGATCTTTTAATATGATGTCACATGCAAGATTTACAGAGAGTATGTAAATTTCTAGATTTAAATATCTTCTTTAGCATGATTTATGGATTTTTGAGTAAAAATGGCATAAATAGTGGCTATTTTAGCAAAAATTAGCTAAAACGTATTGCATGGCTTGAGAAAATTATTTTAAGTTGCATTAATATCCCACTAATCAGATCTAAAGTTGTAAAAATTATTGTAGTAATTTTCGGATACTTTATGTATTTTATGAGATAAAACCGATAAAATGCAACTATATTTTCTCAAAATTAATTCGAAAATTTTAACCATGGTTTTTGACATTATGAGGGTCATGGAATTATTCCAGAATGTTCAAAAATTTAAAATTCAAATTTTAAAACTTTTATGATTTAATTTGGATTTATTACATATAAATGATGATTTTAAGGTCAAAAATGAGCATAAAATTAAATCAAGTTGAATTATTGTCAAAAATTTAGTGATGACTAATTTTTGAGTCCTAAAATGTGTTAGGATAATTAACTTGAGCTTAGATGTGATTTAAGTGTTAATTAGTGATTTTAAAAGGTTATTATCACACATTTCCATGAAACCGGGTTATATATACGACATAAGTTAAATACGGCGATTTGGCACATGATTTTGCATGATAGGTACATATTATAATGCTGCATATTTCAATTGTTGAATGTCTTTTATTTATATAATTTTGAATTATGTAATTTTATCTTAGTATGGCCTTAGTTTTAATCGATATTACCCGTAATGAAAGGGAATATTGATTCGGTTGTAATTTAATGTGATCTCGTATCACTTTTATTTTTATTTTTATTTCATTAGTTTTTCCATTTTACAAATGTATAATAGGAATAGCTTTGTATTTTTATTATTATTTGTAATTTTGGAGTATCTTCAAAGACGGTGCCATTCGGAAGGGTGATCCGACAAAGACGGTGTCTTGGGAGGCGTGCCAATTGAAGATTCAAGGGACCAAAGGAGTTGGTTTCCGAATATGTAATAGATTATTTGATTTTCTATTTTAGGAAGGCCATACTAGGAATTTTATTTATTGCTTTGCATTTCTTTTAATATGTTACATGCATTGCCAAATCGCCATAACAACACATGCATATCATATCGAGTCATCGACCGTGTCAATTATAATTATCGTAGTTCACCGCTTTAGTTCACTCAAAACGTGATAGATAATAAATTGACAAGACCTCTCACATATTAAAAATTGAGAAAAAGCCTTACCAAATAGTAGAAACTCATGAAGTACCAATTTCGCAAGGGAGTTAATCCGGCTTCACCGTAATACAAACCTTGTTACGTTGGCGAAGTGGGGTAGTAAAAAGTTATTACATCGAAATTTGGATTGAGCTCAACGGAAGTATTGTTGACCGTAGTCGCATGTGTTCCGGGCTAAAGATGAGAATTAGAGTAATTTTTATCGACCGAGAGTTCTAAAAGTAGAATCGATTAAAAGGTTAATCTACCGAGTTATATTAATAAGGGATGAATCGGCTCACCGTGCCCAAGTTGATATGAATTTGGATCTCGGAATCATTTATGTAGTTGGGTGGAGGTCACTATATAAATGCAATACTTGTAGTTAAATTTACGAGTATTATTAAAACGATAGATGTATATTAATTCCTCATTTCCTATTTTGTAGTCAAATTTGTTTTAATCAACTGCAATGACAACTCCAAACGCGTCCGCATCCACTAGTTCCACCCCGCTTTCCAATGTGTCATGGCTCCGATCCTTCATGGATCGATGTAAGTTAGAAAAGAATGGGTCCAATTTCGCCGATTGGGATGCACAACTTCAATTGGCCGCGCAAGGTGACGACAAGCTTCGTTACCTTACCGAGGCATCTCCCACCGAACCACCTAATACTAGGTCCGCCGCTAGGCAATCCTATGAGGATTACCAAAAGGAGTCGGCCGCAATGAAAAATGTATTGATCTTTGCTATGGAGGCCGAACTCCAAAGAAGTGCTATAAAGATTAGCACCGCTCATGAGATCTATATGAAGCTTGTGAACATGTTTTCACGAGCTCCTAGGGTCATTCAATATGAGGCGGCTTCTGCATTCTTTGATCTAAACATCAAAGAGGGCCAAAAGGTGAGCCCACATGTGCTCAAGTTGATGGAGCATGTTGAGACCTTGAAAGCGCATAAGGTGGAAATTCCCGATGAACTCGTGATTGATCGAATTCTTCATTCCCTAAGCAAAATCAAAGCATATGTTCAATTCCGGGTGAATTTTAATATGCAAGATAAGAAGGTTTCCCTTGATGAGTTGCACAAAATGCTTGTGCAAGCCGAAAGGGACATGGGGCTAAGTGTTAGCACCACCAAAGATGTGCTCAATGTCAATCAGAAGAGCAAAAGAACCTTCAAGAAAAGTGGGAAAAAGGGAAAGAAGCGAACTCCCAACAGGAACTCAGCTAAGACTTATGAAGCAAGCACCTCCAAGCCCAAGTACAGTGCCCCATCCGGGGACAAGTGCCACTATTGTTGTGGTGTTGGGCATTGGAAGAGAAACTGTTCCAAGTATCTTGGCGACATCAAAGCTGGAAAGGTTACTCCAGTAGGTATATAAATATCCCTATCTTTTATGTTTCAATCTCAATTAGTATGTGATACAAGTTGTGATGATTACCCTTTTTATTGTAAATAGGGCCTCCTCCTAGCAAGGACAAAGGCAAGGAAAAGCAAGTCTAGAGGATCACGAGGGAAGCTAGAGTAGCCGACCATGGTGATGGATCAATGGAAGCTTGGCTTTTAAATTTGCTTTGTCTTTAATTTTATGATGAATTTCATGTTTTAGAACTATTTTGATTTCCTTGTGTGACTTGGAAATTGGTTTGTATCCTTTGAACACGGGTTGTATTTTGGATATTGGTGATTTGGTTTTCAACCCAAATCACTTGTTTTATTATGTTAAATTGTTCTAAAATCATCATCATTAAATTACTTGCGTAGAGAAACATTAGATAAACAACTTAAATTGATTGATTAGACGATTATGATGATGGGATCATTATATGTCCATAAGCTATGAATCTGATTCTCCTTATGTTTTTGTTACTTAAAGTAACAACTTATTTATATAAGATCAATTCTAAAGTTGTAATGAGTTTTTGAATTCATCAAGTAGGGAATTCATGATAGTAATTGGACATATTATTCTAATTGGATGGTCAACCGTGAGATACCTAGAATAGAGAGTCTATTAAACCATATTACATGAATCAAACTACCATGTTTGGGATGGCCTTTTTGAAGGCTAATACATTATCTTGGATAAATCCCAATACACCGTAAAATATATATGTTTGTGACTCACAAAGCTATCTCTCAAGAAATTAGGTGTATTTCTGAGAGATAGAGTGGGAGTAGAATGTATCGTCACAAACATCTCTTATAGTTGTAATGTTACTTTGTGAAAGTAATAGAATTATAGAGTGGGAGTTGGTATTGAACTATTGTCTATGAAGATAGAATGGAATCGTAGTTCAGTGGGAGTTTATCGCACATGTCTTTATTGTTTAAAAATATTACTTTGTGAAAGTGATAGTATTATGACCATGTTACATTTGAGCCGAAGCATTACAATCCGAAAATTGTTGCTCAAGAGTAGATTTACTTTAAGGCGCGGGTCTCCTCAAAAGTAAATAGAGCTCCAGAGTACTTTAATGCATAAGATTTACATAAAGATGTTAATCAAGATAAATTGTGTTAGGAATTGCCACATTTCATTTTATGAAGAATGGCAAATATAAATTCGCTTTTCTAAAATGGGAATTTAGAGAAGGAAGTGTTTGTAACACGAAACCTTGGATGGAGATCTAAGAATCCTAACATATTATGCGCAGCTATCTTAAGTGATCACAGGATGGTCTTAAGCAAGCATTAAAGGATTATATTTTTCGTTCATGTGATTATAGTGAATTGTTTCATTCACATGATTGAAGTATAATGATATACATGAAGTTAAGTGGGAGCTATAATGGTTTATCCATGTCTTATATGTTGAAGACATATTACTTATTGAGTATTATGTACCAATGCTCTCTTCTGGCAAGAGTAATTGGAAGACTTGGAAAGGGATGCAAAGTATTCTAGATTTTGAATCTATGTGAGAGAAAATTGGCATAGAATTGAGAGTCTTATGAAGATAAGTTCTTTCGTATCTGTTTAACATCAACAAAGTTGAATGGCTTATTCATGATGATGAAAGTGGAATTGCTATGATGGAATCATAGTCGTTCACTGAACCCATTAAGTTGTTGATTACATGAAATCGATTACTAATGTTTCCGCCATTAGAATGATTTTGTATGCCAACGGACGCACCTGCAGTGATGTACCATTTGCTAGGTACATTATGAGTCAATAATAAGTTAATTCATATGATGGGCTTGTGAAAGCCTTAAAGTACAATTGATGACTTGTACACATGTTTGGATAATAAACTAAGTCAAAGTGTTGAAGGGTTGCACCAACTTTAGTTTCCAAGCTTAAAAGGATTAGATGAAATCCTATGCTAATGTTATTAACTAAGGAGTAAGAAACTAAGAAATGTGTTTTAGTTTCGCGCATTGCAAATTCTACAAAAAGAATCTAAGTCAGTTGTGATAAAATGGTCAACGTAAGGATTAAGAGTGAATCCCTCTACAAATGACTTTATCACAAGTTATGCGATAACAGTGGGAGCTTCTTTCAAGTTAAAGAGCTCGGGTCTAGTATGAAGTCTAGACATATATTTAGAGAAATTCATGTCATTAAGAGATGACATTGATGTCATTAAGAGATGACATTGAATGGAAAGGAAATAGCAATTAAAAGGTTGGAATACATGGATATCAAGTATATCCACTTGCCAAGCTTGTATTGCATTTTAACTAGTGTTTTAATACACTAGAGATTATAGAATAAGAAGTAGTAATAGTGTATTGACTATTCATATGTGATAATCACATTTATCGTTTGAGTTTTATTAAACTCACCCGCTACCTTGTCGTGTCCGAATGGGTTGTAGAGACAAATTGAACCCCATTGAAGTGAACTGGATTGACATGGTATTCGCCCCTAGTTACTTATATGAGGTGACGTCTCGAAGTGACTAGAGTGTGATGCGATTGATGGCAAGTTCAAGTGCCATAGAGTCATATGGGATGACTAGTCGATCACATAGGCAGACTGTATGGGACAATCTGTCGGGCAGTGACCGCTTATAGAGTTCTGGTAATTCATAAAGCTTGGTCGTGGCAAGAGCTACTATAGTATTCTTATGAGTCAATTCTTTTGACTAGAGACTATTCGCCCAAGTTGGCACAACTTCTGATTAGCTTTGATTTATACTCTACGATTTCGTAAATGAGGTCAAACTGGGTATATTTTGGGTTATGATGGACTGTGGCTGAACGAAGGGAATAGGGCGATAGGAATTGTCCACCCCTTGTCAGGGTTGTTTGAAATCTCAAGGCCACTCGAGGAGTAGTTAACTGGAAATGCGTGGCCACGCTCGGAAGGTACCTATGATTGATAATTCCGGTCAGACAGTTAATCTCCAGATCGAGAAAACCACTCAAGATATGATCAAATGTAAGTACGACCTGCAAGACACCTTGCATTGAGTGGGAGATTGTAATAGGACAAGAGAATTGGTGACGCACACTTGTCGAGGACAAGTGGGAGATTGTTGGGAAATGTGTCCTCAACAATAGTGCGATCACATGATTTAAATATCATAATTAAATCTCATACTAAGAATACGTGAGGGATGATTCTTTATACGATCGATCGTGACCGTCATTAATCGGTAATGATTGGCTAACTAGAGTTTGACATTACTGTCGTGTGACGGTGGTGGTCAGTTGATCCCTTTAGGTCACACCTATAGGATGAGGCCCAAATAGATATTTAATTAATTGTATGTGATACGAATTAATTAATTCCTTAATTATGGGAGTGCAATTTTGCGTCTTATTTTAATGTGATTAAATAAAGATCAAATTTAGTAATTAAGTGTTATATTACTAAATTAGTTGAGGTATTAATATAAGTTTTGAGGTAGAGGTAATTAGTTAATTAAAGTTACAAGAAGTTGTAATTCTAACTAACTAGTAATTATGGGACCCATTATATGATGATATAATGGTAGTATACTACTCAAAAAGTGGAGTGTATATTATATTATTAATTGTAATATTTAAGTGTTAAAATGATTACATTAATAATTAAATATGTAAGATAGTTAAACATATGACTTATAAGCATTTGTGGGACAAATGACAAAAGGCAAAAATGGTCCATAAAAGGACCAATATTTCGGCCAAAGACAAGAGCAAAAGATGCTCTAGTTTGTCTTGTTCATTTGTTATAACAATGCATGATAGTGACTTGTGCATGGCATATCTTACAAAGATAAAATCCTACACACTACCTACACAAACCAAGAGCAAAAAAACAAAAGACAAAAGATTCCTCTTTTGTCCCAAAGCCACCGGTTTTGGCTTGATAAAATGGGCATTTGGTTGCTCATTTTATCACTTGTTGTTTTTGCTTAAAAATTGAGATATCTCTCTAGCTTTCTCACATGCAAAATTCATAAAAGCTCTCAATAAATACTAATACACAAGATCTATTACTAGAAGTAGTAATATAAGAATATTAGTATTATTAAGGTAATATTTCTACTACATATCTAGTTAATATTAGTAGAGATTTTTGGGATTCATCTTGGGTGCAATTTATTGGAGTGGCTTCTAAACTTGGAGTCTTAGGAGGATCATCCATTATTATTAGCTCAAGAACAAGTGAAGGAAGGTGACCTTACTTGTGCCCAAATTTTCGAACCATTATACAATGTAAGGAACATTGTTTTTCTCATAAATCTTTCATTTTGTTATGCATGCACTAGATCTAAAGAACAAATAATTAACAAGTTGTTTCAAGTGTGAGGTATATGAACCTAACACTTAAGGGGCGCAGTGTGAGAAAGATAAGAACAAGACTCCTTGGTGAGTGCGACAGTGTGCACTGTTTCAAGTGACCGCTTTTTTGACAACAGTTGTTTCATAAATTTAGTGTATGCGGGTACTTGGTTAACTAACTCAAGGAAGGGGACTTGCACATTCAGACTACGGATAACTTTCTCAAACTTATTGAAAGATACCTGTTCTTTGGTCGGCACGAGTCTCTCCGGATATGGGGCTGTAAGGAGCACCTTAGCCCTCTCTTCTAAGTCGCGTGTGCCGGTATCCTTGGACTTAGGCTGAAAGTCCTTCACTTTCTCTTTGTTGAAGCTAGATCCCTCCTCAGACCGTCTCAAATGAGACCCATCGACCGTCATTGGATCGAACTTGAGCCGGATCGACCCATCAAAGACTCGGTCCGCCCCTAAAATCTTCAGATCGTGGGTACCCCGAAACAAGTGATCTCGTAGGTTATTTGGCATTAAAGGACGAGATTCTTCAATATCAAAGATGATATGGGTCGATCGACCAACCTCCTCGATCGATCGATGGTATGCACATTCCGAAGCTCCTGGAACCCGTAATTGATCGATCGACTAGGTATATCGATCGATCGATTTTCCTGTGACGTCTTTTTCTTTGAATTGTTCGTTGAAGCTTTCTCTTGGCTTGTTTCTGGCTCATCTTTCTCGACAGCATCCTCAACCAAGGCAGGACCATCAAGGGTGGACCCGCTCCTCAAGGTGATGGCATTTAGGGTCTCTTTTTGTTCGGGTTGAGTGGGTAAGTGTCCGGGAGCTCGAGTGTTACTTTTGCTAGCCAACTGAGCTATTTGGCTCTCTAGTAACTTCATCCCGGCCTCTCTTGCTTGGGACTCCTTCAGCAACAAATTCTTCAGCTCGAAAAATTCAGAATTTTGTGATTGTTGTTGTTGCGGCACATAAGGAGGTTTCTGGTATTGCTGTTGCTTTTGATGAGGCGGCACATATGGTTGTTGCTGCTGCGGGTGTTGGGTTGGATTTTGGACATTTTGGCTTCTCCAACTCAAGTTCGGATGCGGTGGCTCGTAGTAGGTGTTGTTCTGCCTATAGTGTTGAAAGGCAGCACAAGATTCAAAGGGACTAGGGCAGTTCTTCGAGACATGGCCCTCAACTCCACACCTTTCACAAAGGAAGGGACCGTCTGACACAGCATTGACTTGGTATATCCCACCCTTAGAGGCTCCTCCTAGCTCATACTTGTCAAATCTCGCGGTGAGAGCCTCAAGTGCAGCAACAGAGGAAGATTCAGCAGCTCTCCTCTGGTTCCCTCTCGAATTCCCATACTCGGCCTTGTGGGTAGCTAGATCGTCAATGATCTTCCACCCCTTGGTTGCTCCCAAATTTTCAGCGAATCTCCCGTTGGCTGCAGCATCCAAAATGGCCCTCTGATCGTCGTACAACCCATTGTAGAAATGATTGCACAAACTCCACTTAGCAAACCCATGGTGCGGTATGGTTCGCACCAACTTCTTGAATCGGACCCATGCCTCATGGAAATTTTCATCTGGCCCTTGCTTAAAACCCGTGATTTGGGCTCTAATAGCGATCGTTCTTGAAGCAGAGAAGTACTTCTTGTAGAACGCCAAGGCCAATGTATTCCAATCAGTGATCTCCTGAGCGGCTCGGTCCAGATCTCTATACCATTCCCTTGCAGCATCGCGAAGGGAGAAGATGAACATTGTTTCCTTGATCTGGTCCTGGGTCACGCCAGTTGGTGGAGGAATGGAGCAGCAGTAGTCTATGAAGGTCTCCATGTGCTTAGCTGCATCTTCGTTTGCAGCTCCCCCAAACTGATTTCTCTCAACCATAGTGATGTAGGCAGGCTTTGGTTCGAATTTCCTGGCATCTCCTGGTAATTCGAACCCCTTATATAGGTTGTCGGCTGTCGGCTCAGAAAAACTAGCTATACTTGCTTCCTCGGCCATGACTGGAATTTCCGGAGAAGTAACTGTTTCGGCTGAAGAGGTGGGTGAAGACTGTTGGTCTTCCTCAAACAGATCGTGCTCGAGATAGCTTGACAGAGTACTCAGCTCTTCCTCTGTCGACAATATCCTTCGTGCTCGTCTCAACCCGCGCAAAGATTTCTCTATCTCAGAGTCAAATGGTAATAATTCTCCACCCTGTGACCTGCACATAAGATGAAACTACAACAAGAATATAAGAAAAGTTTAAGGAACAAAAGTCCCTTAAACTGAGAAAGACTGAAAATAAAAACAACTAAAATTAGGACTATTGCCTCCCCGGCAACGGCGCCAAAATTTGATACCCGTCGTTGTGAGTACCAAAGATAAAATTTATAATCTCCTATTAAGACTAACCTAGGCTAGTGGTAACAGGGTCGAACCACAAGGAGGCAGTTGTAAATTCTAGTTGTTTTATGATCAGTCCGAGGTAACTATTATGGGGGTCGATTTGAATTGGTCTATAACTAATAACAATAAGAAGAAAATAAACTAAAGATATGATTTAAACAGATAAAGGAAAGGTACTAGGATGATCGGGTCATTATAGCTTCGGCGGCAGTAAACTAAGTCGGTCTGAATTAAACACAGGTAAGGCGGGAAATAAGAGGTCCTCTCGGTCCACTCCTAACAAATAGCATCTCTCGATCTCGCTATAGGTCCCTAATGTCACTAATGCTAACTTTCGTCCTGAAAAGTGACTAATGGTCTAAACTATACCTATCTTTCGATCTTAGCACAGTTTAGTCGAATTAATTGATGGTCAAATAACTTTCCCTATCTTTCGATCTAATGGGTCAGTCACAAAATAGGTATCTAACTGGTCGCATGCATTCTATTTGTTAAATACAAGATTAAAGACAATTAAAACGAGGGATAACCTTACAAGGTCAGTCGATCGACCAACAAGGTCAGTCGATCGACTGACACGCGGGTTCAGGCCGTGTCCAATCTAGTGCCGCCTATGCCATAAATCGCCTACATCCTAGCACTAAAGATTTAGCTACTCATGCTAAAGATGAAGACAACAATGAAACTAATAACAACTACTGAATTCATGCTTTAAAATAAATAACAATGATGATAAAACGATAATTGGCTTTGGGGCACTTAACTATCAAACCTATACTAACAATAAAAGCAAAACAGTAAACTCAATACTAGGGCAGAAGAAATACCGAGATTCAAGAGGAAAGATTAAGAACAATGGCAGAATTTCCAATGCTAAAGTTGATAACCCAAAACCCTAACTCGGAAATAAGCTAAATTATTGTGATGTGAAACTTAATGTATTCTCTGATATATTATTCGATATGAAAACTAGATGCTGGTGTTACGTTATATAGCAATCAACGCAACAACTTCTTTCTAAAACCTAAACTTCACGGGCTTTCTAAATCTCGTCTGGAATCGAAATCTGGTCGATCGACTAAAGATGCTGGTCGATCGACTGCTCCTCAGCAACAGTAGCTTCTGGAAACCGAGCCTTGGTCGATCGACTGAAGATGCTGGTCGATCGACTGGCTGAGCTGCTACTTGACTTCTTTTAACTCGTGGACTTGTCTCTTGGGCCTTGGATTGCGCACCAAGCTCGTTCTTTAAGCAATTCCTTTGCGTCATTTGCAATGCAGATTACTCGGGGACGGATTTGGCTCGATTTCCGCTCAATTCTTCACATTTCTGCAATAAAGTACAAAAACACGAAAGTAGAGGAAAATAGGGAAATATAGGCATATATTGCACATTTGAGCTCTGAAATGCGTGTAGAAAAGAGTGTGAAACATCGTATTTTAGACACGCATCACCTTACCAAATAGTAGAAACCATGAAAACCTATTTCGCGAGGGAGTGCACTCGGCCATCCCGGGGTACAAAACTTGTTACGTAGGGGAAGTGGGTGATGAATGTCTATCCACCGAATTCGTGTTGATGAGGGTTTCATCGGCCATCCCGTGCCCAAATTAATGTGAACTTGGATCATGGACACATTTATTCGAAATTTGGATTGACCTCAACGGAATTATTCGTGACCGTAGTCGCATGTGTTCCAGGCTATAGATAAAATTTAGAGTAATTTTATCGACCAAGAGTTCTAAAAGTAGAATCGATTAAACGTTAATCCACCGAGTTATATTAATAAGGGTTCCATCAGCTATCCCGTGCCTAAGTTGATATGAATTTGGGTCTTGGAATCATTTATCTAGTTGGGTAGAGGTCACTAGAAAAATGCATAAAACTTGTTTAAATTATAAATTTTTACGAGTATTATTATTAAAACGACATTTGTTTTACTCCTTCTATTTTGTTTTGTAGACCACTTCTTTTTCTCATAACAAATGGCAACACCAACCTCTAACGCCACGTCTCTCGCTAATACATCATGGCTCCGATAAACCTCCAGCATCAAGTTCCAGCCGATCAAGCTCCAGCATCAAGTAATCCCGAACATAGGAACTAGACACCAACCCGAGAACCGCGGCAGCCTTCAGCATCAAGTTCCAGCCGATCAAGCTCCTAGCCTCAGCCGAGTCTACCCTCATGGCTGTCTCCGGCCACGCCACCGCCTCAGTCCCGCACGGCAAGCTATAAATTATGCCGTAATCCTCCAACGAGACCCCAACCTCACCGAAAGGCATGTGAAAGGTAGAGGTCGTATCCCAAAACTAATCCAGGAAGGCTCGAACCAGGCTAAGGTTAGCCCGAATCTTCCTCCTCATTTTGTCTCTCCGAGCCTGTACCAAGGCACCAAACGCTCCTCGCTCGATGATGGTCCGCTCCTCTGCTGACAGTTTCTCATAGGCCCCCATCATCATTGTGTAACCCGAGAATGACCTGATGTTCCCGATCTCCTATTTTAATTCAAACCAAGAGCTATCTTTAGCTCGAATGAAAGGGAAAAGGAATAGCAAATAGAAATGAAAGAAGATGAATGAAAGAGTGATGAGTTCGAGTTACCGATCTTCACCGTCCTGTAGGATAGGTGACCCTCCGCAGCCTAGATAAGATGCCTGCTGTCCCAAGTCTCAGCCCACTCTGGTGCTCCCCTCAGCTGGTGACCACCTCTTCTGATGTTGGCCCGCCTCGGGAACTCCTCCTCCTCAACAACCTCCTCCTCCTCGACGACCTCGTCCTCAGCAACTGCCACTACGACAGTGAAAGCCTGCTCTAACGCCTCCTCAAGCGTACGAGAAGGGTCAAGAGTTGTGTCCACGTCCATGGGAGCTCTCCTTGACGTAGAAGCCTCGTCACCTGCAAAATTAAAGTGAATTTAGGCTGCGTCAAGTGACGACAAGCCTTAATTAGGGGATTTTTGAGTTTTCGGAGCTCCAAAATTGCTCTTTTTGGCCAATTTTCCCACAAACCCATCCGCTCATGTGGTAATTTGGGTCAAGTCAAGCCTAAGTTGAAGCCTAGTCATGGGTTCGAGTCGAAATTTCGACAGCATTTCGTTATAACGGCGATTATGCCCTAGGAAAGTGTCCTAAAAAAGCTGTCACAAATCAAAATTCCGAAATGGTAGGAAGTTTACCCATCATACAAGGATTCCAAATACCAAATTGCATCGCAAATGGGCAATCCTAAGGCTATTTTCGAAGCAATATACGGTTTAGCTGTGAGACCGTCTCAGTTTTACTTAAAATGGTCAAAACTCAACGAAAATCCAAAATAAATACATGGTTACGATCCTTATACTACCAATTATCCATTTCCAAGGTCAATTTTACAAGGCAAAATCATTTGGGGGAAAAGCCCCAAATTTTCGACCTTTTTAGGGTTGGAAACCCTGATTTTATCAATCCAATTTGATCAAATACGGAAGATTACTACAAGATTAATACACATACCTCGATTAGTAATGGCAAATGCAAGCTTTTGATCAAATTTTAGCAGTAAATGGTTGGAATTTGAGAGAATATTTGAGGTTTTATGTTTCGAAATTATGAAGACAATCCCGTGTTTCATCGAGTTTTTACTCAAAAACGCCACACTCAGGAAAAGATCCAGCAGGTGCTGCGCCTCTTCCAAGAGATGCAGCTCTGGCTACGCCTCTTCCTGAGTTTCCCTCCTAATGAATTTTTGAAGATTCGTTATAAGTTCGTTATTCGTGGGCCCATCTTTGGTGGGCCTCTTCCTTGGTGCCACACATCGTATATTTGGTTCATTTGACATTTGTTCTTCGCCCGGACCCGCATTTCCAAGCCAACTGCAAACTGTCATAATATTTATCTATTTTCCAAGACTTTGCTTGCCACAACGAGCGAATATTCTTTGACAGATATTTCGACACACCTCTATTCTATTCCCCCAGCGAGAGTACACGGACAGCCAATCGCCCCTCTCGAGACATGAAGATCAGTTCCCTATTATGCTCCTCCAGCGAGAGTAAACGGACAGACATTTGCCCCTCTCAACACGTGGAGATCAACATCGACCCCAAACTCTTCCGAAGTTTGTTTGAAGCCGACCCAAGCAGATTTCTCCTAGTAGTTCCAGACTACGTCCTGCTGCCTCTTCCAATATCGCGTTTTATTTCCCCTTGGAGTTTCAAGGAACTTTAGGTATGGTCTCTTCTTATGGATGACAAGCCTCCTTATGTAGTCTAATGGACTTTAAACGACCTTCCCCGATAGTCGACAGACTCTAAAATGTTCCCGACGACAGGTGCTTGGCTTAGACCCCTTGAGCTGCCTCGCGTCGCCATAGTCGTCACGTTGTAATCTTCGACTGACCTAATGGCTATACTTTGACTTTCACCTTGTACAAGCCTCAGTCAAAGTGGGGGCTCTGTAGATACTTCATTTCCGCACCTACCGCAAACAACCCGGTGATGATTGGGCCGCATGTTTGGTACACGGAACTATTTGTGACAGTTCATAAGTTTATCGTCATATGGTCGCTCAAACACGTGTGTCTACCTCATAGTCGCCATCTACGCGCCGACACGGTCGTTTTGGCAGTAATTAGAGTTCATTTGGAGTCCGGGTCAAAAACTGTCTTCATTTTTCTAATAGCCGTTTAAAATGCCGAGTCAGAATGTTCTGCAACGTTCCGAATATTTCTATTCCATATATTTTCAAATCTTTTAATCTTTGGTAACATATATCCCGAGATTATCATATAAAATATTAAGGAAATAAGATTAATCCTCTATTCCATAATAGAAGCACGGAAATCTTTCTTCCGCATGAGGAAACCACTGAGGAAAAGACGCAACAGGTGTTGCGCCTCTTCCCAGAGACGCGGTGCTTGTTGCGCCTCTTCCTCAGTCCTTTTCTGTGTATTTTTCGTATCTTTTCGAGATTCACTTCCAAAGTTTCTCCGAAAACCCTAATTTCCTCCGTGTGATTAATATAAATAGAGAGCTTCGGTCTCACATATTTCTCACGCGAGTGTCCGCCCTGCTCTTCTCCCTTTGCATTCTAGACCACGTTCTTACTTTTTGGCATATACGTGCTTGAACTTTCGACCACGTAAACTCGGATCCTTCTGAGTACCAGCCTCGTTTTGCATGACCGACCAATTTGACCAACTCCACAATCAATCAACTTAATCAATCTTATTCGTTTTCCTCCTAGAGGGCACTTTCTTCGTACATTCGAGTCGAGCATCACTAAACGTTAACTTAGTTCATCTCGTTTCGTCAAACATGTAAGTCTGACGGTGTATAGTTCTTATTTTATTATTGCTATTTATTTTTGTAATCACAATTGTAAGATTTATGACGAAAATACACTTAAAACCGATTTGTAAAACCTTGTTTTAAAACCCTTTTTACGGATTATCAACCGTCGAGAAAGGACGCAGCAACTGTTGCGCCTCTTCGAAGGGACGCAGTACCTGATGCGCCTCTTCGTGAGGCTGCCGCAGTTCCTTCTTCCTTTCTTCTTCCTTCGTCTCGCTTTTGTTCATCCTATTGTTTTTCACTTTGTTTTCAATTGTTCATGTTTCTTTTAACACAACAATTTGAGTATGATAACTTTAACCTGTAATTCAATAATCTTTCATCATCATTAATTAATCCATCATTAAAATCCCCGACTTAAATCCCTTATAATTCATATTTCTGGGTTTTCGTCATTAAAATCAATTCGGGTTTATAGAGGTTCGATTCCTCAATGTTGAATCTCTGGAATTCACTTTTGATATATTTCATCTGTTATTTATCGTTGTCATCATTAATTCGTCGTTAATAACTTATTTAACCTAATTAATTCAATTAATTCGATTAATTTATATTTATAATAACCTCATTAATCTTGTATATAATTCATCCTAATTAGTTTTCATCCATTTTTTATATGTAAATTATCTGTTAAACCACTTCTATCCATGTCAAATAATAAAATCAAGCATTTAAAACTCCAACGAATATTAACGATTTGCAATTCTGGCTTCACAGCCAGAACTGAGCTCAGGAACAGACGCAGTGTCTGCTGCGCCTTTTCCAAGGGACGTAGCTCTGCTGCGCTTGTTCCGGGTTGAGTTCTGTCCCTGAACTCCCATTTCTGCCTTGACCTAGTTTATTAGTTTACGTATTAATTAACTATTATTCGTATTATCATCCATAATCTGTCCGTTTATTTATTCATTCTTTCTTTTCCCAAATTATCCATTTTAAATATATTTTCGACGTAAATCAGTTAACCCGTTGTAATTATTGCAATTTTCTTTATTGTATTTCTTTATCGTATCTCTTTATTATTGTTTGTATGCTCTCACATGTAATCAACGTTAAATCCCTACTTCGACTCAATGGCATGTTAAATTACGTGTTCACCGACTTAGTATTAATTCTCACATGCTTGGATTAATCTATTTGTTTGTTGCATTGCATGCATATAAATCGGCAACATATTAAGTATAGATAATTTCCCTAATCATTAGTAGAGGCCGCTACCGAGGCGGGCGAGATTAGGTGTTCGATCAAAAGAGCTTCCTAATACATACCCTCACCCCTTACTCCAGATCTCTGTGAACATCCGTGTTCATTGGCATCCACGAGAGTCATTCTAAAGATAGAAGGCTAAGGGTACCGAGTTCTTGGTGTTCATGTCACTAATTTGTGTCTTGACATGCCCCGAGGTATTCGAACGGTTTCCAACTTTTCACAATAAATTGGCGGCGACTCCACAAATGCAACAAAGAAAAGCTTGCTTCGCTTTTTCGCCCCCGTGGGACCGCGTCCACAACTTTAATGTTTACTTGAATGATATTATCTGATTGTATTGGTTGAATTATTTGGAATTGTGATGGATGATATATGATTGTTGGTTGGTTGTATTGAGATGATTTGATTATTGACTACCTCAGCTCGTGACTGAGATGATCTAATTATTGACTACCTCAGCTCGTGACTGAGATGATTATATTGATTATTGGGTTCCTCAGCTTCGTGTCTGAGATGGTAAGAAATTAAGTTGCTCAATTGTTTGCATTTTCATATCATGAGCACTTGCATTTGATACCTCAGAATTGGTTCTGCAGGACTTGTTTCTGGGATGATGAGACTACCTCCACTTCGGTTGGGATAATGAGATTACCCCGGCCAGGGATTGGCGGGATGAACGGGAGCGTCGGAGGATTGATCATGATCATGCATTGAATTTGAATTTAATATTGTTCTTGTATCCATTTATTGTTGTTGTTTGGCTATTCCTACTCAACCTCGTGGTTGACAATGTATTCGTGAACACCTGTGGTGAACCATAATGGGGAACAAATTTGACAGCTACTAATGATTATTTGACTTGGGAGCTTATGGGAAAGCTTGAGGTTTCGGCTTGTCTACCTAGAAGTCTAGATCACTTAGATTAGTTAATCACTTTATTTATTTCCGCTGCGAGTTGCATCTTATTTTATATTAAGTTTATTTGGTTAAATTGTAATAAACATGTAATCGCTAAATTTTAATCTAAAGTACTTTGGTTTGTTGTACTTTGTTATTCACTACCTCGGGAAACCGAGATAGTAACACTCTCATTTACTTGGGATGTCTAGCTAAAGGCTCCTGAATAAATGGGGATGTTACATGACTGTTTTGAGAGTTCATAAAAAGGCTATTGGGTATAGCATTGACGATTTATAAGGTATTAGTCCTGATTTTTGTATGCACCGTATTCATGTGGAAGAAGGTAATAAGCCAAGTGCACAAGGTCGGAGACGGTTAAATCCTCCAATGCAGGAGGTGGTAAGAAAAGAGGTACAAAAATTACTTGATGTTTGCATTATATATTCTATTTCTGATTTTAAGTGGATCGGTCTTGTCCAGGTCGTACATAAGAGGGGGGGTACTACAATAGTAATCAATGATAAAATGAATTAATTGCTACTAGACTTGTTACAAGATGGAGGATGTGTATAGATTATAGGAAGTTGAAAACAACTACTAAAAAAGACCACTTCCCACTTCCCTATATTGATCAGAAGTCAGAAAGACTAGCATGTCACAGTTATTTTTGTTACCTAGATAGCTACTCTGGATTCTTTCAGATACCGATTCATCCTGATGATCAGGAAAAGACCACCTTTACATGTCCATATGGTGTATTTGCTTATAGGAGGATGCCTTTTGGTTTGTGCAATGCCCCAGCTGCCTTTCAGCATTGTATGATGGCCATATTTTCTGATTACATAGAGTCTATTATGGAAGTCTTTATGGATGATTTCAGTGTTTATGGTACTGCCTTGGATGTTTGCTTGAGAAATTTGACTAAGGTTTTGCAACGCTGTGAGAAAAACAATCTTGTGCTCAATTGGAATAAGTGCCACTTCATTGTTAATGAAGGGGTGGTACTTGGTCATTTGGTGTCATGTAGAGGCATCCAAGTGGATAAATCCAAGGTTGAGGTGATTGAGCGACTACCGTACCCGGTTAATGTTAAAAGTGTGCGAAGTTTTCTTGGCCATGCAGGATTCTATCACCGCTTTATTAAAGATTTCTCAAAAATTGCTCAACCATTAACCCAGCTTCTCCATAAAGATGTCCCTTTTTGTGTTTACTGATGAGTGTGTTAAGTCTTTTGACAGGATTACGCGGGCTCTTATCTCAGCTCCAATAATCCAGTCTCCAGGTTGGAATCTACCTTTTGAGATCATGTGTGACGCCAGTGATTATGCTATTGGAGCCGTTTTGGGTCAAAGAAAAGATGAAGTGTTGCATGCTATTTATTATACAAGTAAGACTCTAGATGATGCGCAGATCAATTATGCTACTACGGCGAAGGAGCTTCTTGTAGTTGTCTATTCTTTAGACAAGTTTAGAGCCTAGATTATAGGTTATAAGGTGACTGTTCATACTGACCATGCAGCATTGAAGTACTTATTGGCTAAAAATGAAGCCAAACCAAGACATATTTGTTGGATTTTATTGTTACAAGAATTTGATTTGGATATTCACGATAAGTCGGGTGTAGAGAATGTAGTTGCAGATTATTTATCTCGTCTAAAATTTGAAGGAGGAGATTTATTGCCTATTGATGATTCTTTTCCAGATGACCATCTACTTGCTATTACTACGGGCACTCTGTGGTTTGCTGATTTTGCTAATTATTTGGTTGGAGGCATTCTTCCTTCTAACTTATCTTATCAACAGAAGAAGAGATTTATGCATGATGTGAAGCGGTATTTCTGGGATGACCTATATTTGTTCCGGGAGTGCCCTGATGGTATTTATAGACGGTGTATTCTGGAGGGTGAGGTACATGCCATCCTTTCTCACTGTCAGTTTTCTTCTTATGGTGGTCATCATGGTCCATCTAGGACTTTTGCTAAGGTGATACAGACAGGCTTCTTTTGGCCAACTATCTTGAAAGATGCTACTATTTTTGTCCGTTCTTGTTATGCTTGTCAAAGGACAGGTAATATTTTACAAAGGCATGAGATGCCTCAAACTGGGATCTTCGAGGTGGACATTTTTGATGTTTGGGGTATTGACAACCAAGGGTCGTTCCCTACATCTCATGGGAATCAGTCTATGTTAGTAGCTGTTTATTATGTCTCTAAATGGGTGGAAACCATTGCCACTTTGATGAGTAGTATTTTAGCCTATTTTACCCCGCATTTATACCTTATTCCGACTCGATTTTGCATGCTTAAATGATTAAAAAGCTCATTTTATTTACTAATTTATAATAATTAGTCGCCTTGATTATATTTAACAATTATTCGGATTTTTATAACATTAGCATTACTAATATTTTATTGTTTATAATTTTTAAGCGAGGCGGTATAATAAAGTAAAGATTCGAGTTAGAATAAAATGAGACGGCTCAAAGTATATCGAATAGAGCAAATTAGCAAGCAAAATGAAGAGCGGGGTCATCTTTGACAAAAGCCATGTGAAACACCCACCTGTCCCTGTGATTTGCTCGGCAAATGACAAATTCACCATTACCGATTCATCTTCATTCACCACGACAATCACCATCCTCTTCATTCGTGCCCGCTAGCAGCACCACCACCTGCATCACCATTCGTACCACCTGTCCATTCTGGACAATCCCAAGCATAAACACCATCATCTCCATTCTGCTCCGCCGTCAACAACCAGCAACACCATCACTTCCATTGATCACTATCGAGCAGCGGCGAACTCGACAACCGCCTTCTCCCACGAACCCAGATCGCACTGCCATGAGCAGGAACTCCTCGCATCAACCACAACCCTTCCTACGTCACTCACCCTGACATCATCAATCAACCACCGTGCACCACGTGCGCACGAGCGGCCATTTTCGCACCACCATTAAATTCGTTCATCAACTCGAACTCGGGTTTCGTTTACACCAATTGCTTGCCCAGCCGGTCAACCGACCGACGACTCCCATACCGGCTGGGAATACAAGAAATATTCCCCTTTTTGTTCCAGAGAACTCCCATACGGTCCGTCATCGGCAGCCGGAAGGCCGGCTCCCAACTCGCAACAACAACAAAACACAAATTGTGTTCCCAGACGGTCCACCGGCTGCCGACCCCTCCACTGGCTCAGAGCACATCAAAACACATCCCCTTTCTTCCGGAGAACCCCCAGCCGGTCACCTAGCCGTCGGACGGTGGACCGGCTCAACGCCCCTTGCTCTGATTTTGTCCGTCGTTTTCCCCATATCACCTTTTTCTTTGAGTTTTTGGTTTGTCGTGTATCATTAGTATTATTATCGTTGTTGGTTATCGTGTGTTTTTATGGAATGTTATTGTTATTATTATTATTATTATTATTATTATTATTATTATTATTATTATTATTATTATTATTATTATTATTATTATTATTATTATTATTATTATTATTATTATTATTATTATTATTATTATTATTATTATTATTATTATTATTATTATTATTATTATTATTATTATTATTATTATTTTTAATTATTATTATTATTATTACTATTACTATTACTATTACTATTACTATTACTATTACTATTACTATTACTATTACTATTACTATTACTATTACTATTACTATTACTATTACTATTACTATTACTATTACTATTACTATTACTATTACTATTACTATTACTATTACTATTACTATTACTTTTACTTTTACTATTACTATTACTATTATTACTACTACTACTACTACTACTACTATTATTATTATTATTTTTGTTTTTTTTGGGAAAAGTTAAGTATATATCATCAGGTAAAAATAAGAGTTCATGTACATCATTCGTAATCAGCAACAAAAAAGAATACATAGATCAATAAAGAATGAATGAATAAAACTAAGTCCCAAGAGCTTGAAACCATGTCTGATCCTTTATCTTCAAAGGCCTAGTATTCTGTTTCAAAAAACGGGTCTTGACTTCATCCATACTCAGCTTGACTATAACATCAGGACTCCTTACCACCATATCCAGTCTTACCTCATTGCGGATCCTCCAAATCCAGTAAATTAACGCAACATGGCAGGCACAAGCAAATCTCCTTTGTAGTTTAGTAACTCTCCTGCCTGCAGTGTACCAGTGAACCAGATCCTGAATTCTGAAATTGATATGCGCAGGTATTGTTCAAAGCCTCGATACAATCCTTAGCATACACACAATCATTAACTATGTGAGCATGACTCTCAGGTGAACTTGAACAAATAGGACAATTCTGATCAATCATGAGTCCCATTTTCAGTAGCCTATCCTTAGAAGGTAACCTCTGCTTCAGGTACTCCCACATAATAAACGAGCATTTAGGAGGATTAAGGCTATTCCAGCATAAGTATCTCCACTCTACCAGAGGCTTCTTCACCCTCAACCAGGTATACCCAGCAGAAACCGTGTAATCTCTAGAAGAGTTGAGCCATCTATTGTGGGTTAGGCTTGCTTAAAAGTCTGCATAATTAAAGTAATCTTCTTCCATGACCAACTACAATCTGTAGGGGCCAAGTAATCAGTCCAAGATCTATCTTTCAGATACACATGACTAACCCATCTCGCCCACAAATGATCTTTTTTGGTTTGCATGCCACCACACATACTTCCCAAGCAAGGCTTTATTCCAAGTCTTAGCATCCTTTATACGTAGCCCCCCTTCATCTTTAGGGTAACAACAATCAGTCCAACTTATATTAGGAGCTTTCTTATACTCAGACACTCCACTCCACAGAAAATTCCTACAGATGGCATTGATTCTATTCAAAATACCTGAGGGGATGAGAAAGATAGTAGCCCAATAAGAGTGAAGAGTAGCAAGAACAGAATTAACTAGGACTACCCTTCCAGCATAAGATAAGTGCCTGGCCCCCCATCCCCTAATCCTAGCCACAATCTTTTTAGTAAGCTTCATACCCTCATTTTTGGTCAACTTCTTGGATGAAATAGGAACCCCTAGATACTTAAAGGGAAGAGACCCCCTATGAAAACCAGAAACTTGCAAGACAGAATCAACAATATCAGAAGTGACACCATTGAAATATATGTCTGATTTACTCTTATTCAAGCTTAGCCCTGATGCCTCAGAGAAAGTAGAAAAGGCTCATAGCATCCACATAATAGAATTTTCATTACCTTTGCAAAATAATAAAAGGTCATCTGCAAAGAGCAGATGATTCAGCTTGAGATGTCCACATAAAGGATAGAATCTGAAGATTTCCTGTTGAGCCACCACTCCCAATATTCTGGACAAATACTCCATATAGATGGTGAAAAGCAAGGGGGAGAGAGGATCCCCTTGCCTTAACCCTCTTTTTCCTTGAAAGAAACCAAAATGATTGCCATTAACAGCCAAAGAGTAGGTAGGACTCGTCACACAAGCCATCGCCAAGTCAATAAATTTGGGAGGGAACTGCAGTGCTTTCATCATTTGCTTTAAAAAATTCCACTCCACTGAATCATAGGCTTTTTTTAAGTCTATTTTGATTAAACATCTAGGGGAGGCAGCCCTTCTATTATAAAGTCTCACAATGTCATGACATATAAGCACATTCTCCACTATATTTCTCCCTTTTATAAAACCACCTTGACTTTCACTTATAATATCAGGAAGAACTCTACTCAGCCTCTTACACATGACCTTTGACAGAGTTTTATAAATCATTTTGCAACAAGCTATAGGGCGAAATTCTAATACACTTCTAGGGTTTGCAACCTTAGGAATCAGTGTGAGAGTAGTAGTGTTAGCTTGCTTGAGTAACTTACCAGTCTTGAAGAAATCTTGGATAGCTTCAATGACATCAGTTTCCACAACCTCCCAAGAATCCTTGAAAAATTGGCTGGAAAATCCATCAGGTCCAGGGGATTTAGTAGAAGGGATAGCCATCATACAATCCTTAATTTCAGCTGCTGTAACAGGGGCCAGCAGCATACTCTTATGTTCATCAGTCACCAGAGGACCAGTCCTAACAGTAGGTCAATGAACATCAGAAGTAGGAAGAGAAGTGCCTAAAAGACTCTTATAATAATCAGTAAAAGCTGTCTCAATTCTCACACAAGTATTATATTCCACTCCATCAGCAGCCTTAATACTCATCACTCTATTGTGAACTTGTCTAGCTCTGATCATATTATGGAAGTAGCTAGTATTCTCATCACCAAATTTGATCCAACCCACTTTGGCTTTTTTACTAAGAAAGCAGTGTTGAATCTTACTGAGATGCATATAAGACTCAGCGGTATCTCTTTCAGCTTGAAGTAACTGTTGGTCAGCAGGGTTATTATGCATTTGCACTTGAATCTCCTCCAAAAAAGCTTTAGCTATACCAGCAGATTTCTCAACATCAGCAAACCCATTCCTGTTCAACATCTTAAGTGGTCCTTTTAAGCCTCTCAACTTGTTCACAAGCCTAAACATTAGAGTCCCAGCCACAGGCTTACACCAAGATTGTTGTACCACAATGATAACGTTAGGGTCCATACTCCATATGTTATAATATCTAAAATGAGACTTTCTTGTAGTCCTAGTACTTCTCCTGTAACACACACATGGGTTATGGTCAAATAATCCTTCTGGAAGAAAATGAGCATATGACTCTGGATACATCCCCATCCACTCAGAATTGATCAAAAACCTATCAATCCTAGAAAAATTTCTTGATGCAGGCATTTGCTTATTGTTCCACGTATAAAAAGCTCCCTGCCCCTTGATATCAGTTAATCCACAATAATCAACACATTCCCTAAAATCAGCAATCTCAGTCCAAATAATATCTCTGCCAATACGTTCATTATAGTTGAGGACACTATTAAAATCCCCACACACAGCCCAAGGCCCATTGTATCTATCCTTCATATCCTTAAGATGATCCCATAAAACCAGCCTCTCACCCTCATCATTGGATCCATAGACAACAGAATAGAGGAAAGTATCCCCTAAATCAATTTCCAAGACCTTAGTAGTAATCACCTGAGCATTTTTATGAAGAACTGACACATCAAACATCTGACGGTCCCAAATGATCAATACTCTTCCACCATGATGATATTCATTATTATTAATCCCCTTCCAATGACCACCAAGCTTTGCAAGAACACTATCAAAATCCTGACTCTTAATTTTGGTTTCAACTAAATAAGCCAATATTATTCTAAAATAAAAACTTTCTAACATCTACCTGCTTATTAGGCCCATTTATTCCTCTAACATTCCAACTTCCTAAACTATCCATTATTACATGATCCTGGTGGTTCCTCCTGTCTCCCATTCAATGACCCCACTGGACTGCTAGCTAAGGCCTCCACATAAGACTTAGAAGGAGACCCCGTCACCACACCTATGTGTTCCTGTAACACCCCCATACTCCAACTGCCTTACCAGGACCACTCAGGTATAAGGATACTACCATCTCGGTTACCCGAGGCATGATAATCATAAGACAATAACGAAACAACATTTAATAGTATAACTTTAATGAAAAGTACAAATCAAGCCAAATCCCAAAATACGGGTACAAGTTCTCAAACCAACTGTCTAATTAACTAAATGTAAAGTTTATTAAACGACTAAGCTATAGCGGAAGACTTCTATCATCCGACAAAGGGCACATCCCAAGAATCCCATGTGACTCAACTCAAACTCGCTCAATTCTCGCTCACCATCCCCGAATGGATCACCGCAGGTTTTACAAACAACAACACGGGGTCAGTACTAATCACACAATATATATATATATATCAACAATACGATAAACAGATATCTCACACCGTCACACACACACAATCACATCAGTCCCACCAATCTCAATCACCGACTGTCCACTGGACCAGCCCCGCCAGTGGGGGACCGCACCCGTACCCACCAAATCCCCGCTCCTCATAATGAGTGATAACCATGTCCATTAATGTGCACATCCCCTTCTGTGGCGGGTTCCACGAAGGGCGAAACTAGGGCGTGAAGCCACTCCCGCAAGTGACCCCACTCAGCCGAAGATACGCCTCAAGAACCAGACACAAACAATCACAATCAAAAAACCGTCACAATACAATTACTATATTATTCAATCAACCACAACACATCAACATCACATTATGGGACTAATACTGAGTAGGAAATCCTACCTGGAAAGCACAACTATCACACGGTCTCAACAGCTGTATCAAAAAGCCTCTTCTACAAAACCTCCTCCTATCATTCAAACACATAAACACTACCAAATCACAATCTACACAAAACCCCCCAAATTCCCATATTAGGGTTTAAACAACTTAAAGGAAATACCATAAAAACGGTACATAGGTCTTACCCTCGACGCAAGGATCTCAACGGTATAACGAACGATGAAAACCGACCTTCCAAACTCCGGGATTTGCTAACAATGCGATTAAAGTGAAGAACGTACTTTGCTTTCTCTCTTGACAGTAATTTAGGTTTTGAAAAGTGTTTAGATTAATGACAGAAAAGATTATATACCTTAATCGCATAATTAACAAAACCCGAGAAATAACTCCCCGTAAACCGGCTACTCGATCGAGTAGCTAAGGTACTCGATCGAGTGCCCCCTTACTCGATCGAGTATCCCAGTTACTCGATCGAGTACTCAACAAGTTAGAAACTATTTTAAAACGCAACTCACCCTTACTCGACAAAGTAAGGCCTACTCGGTAGAGTACCCAGAGACTCATAAATACGGAGTATTACAGTCTTCCCTCCTTAAAAGGAACTTCGTCCCGGAAGTTCAAACCACCACAAAACAAAGATACACCCAACAACACTCCCGACTCAACAACCAAAACAAAACTCAACATAAAACATGTTACTAACCCAAACTCATCCCGACAACCATACCGACACAACATACAAAAGGGTACAAAAACTCTTCGCGATCATCTCTTACCCCCCTAAAAGAAACAAGGTTACGTCCCCGTAACCATACATACCTGATCAAAAAGGAAAGGGTAACGCTATTTCATAGTTTCCTCTGGTTCCCATGTAGCTTCCTCGGTCTCGTGGTTAGACCAAAGGATCTTAAGCAACACTGTCTCACCACTCCTAGTCTTCCTACCCTTTCGGTCAAGAATCTGCTTAGGCACCTCAAGATATGATAAGGACTCATCTAGTTCTAAGCTCTCTGCCTCTAACATATGTGACGGATCACTCACATACTTCCGCAGCTGCGATACATGAAACACATTATGTACTCTCTCTAACGCAGCTGGTAAAGCCAGACGATATGCAACTTCCCCAACTCGCTCTAAGATCTCATAAGGCCCGATAAACTTCTGACTCAGCTTGTCTTTCTTCCCAAATCTCATTACCCCACGCATAGGAGACACTTTCAGAAGAACCTTGTCCCCATCCTGAAACTCTATATCTCGGCGATGTAGATCTGCATAGCTCTTTTGCCTATCCTGAGCTGCTCTCATCCGTTCCCTGATCATCTTAATCTGTTCAACCATCTCATGTACCATCTCTGGTCCTAAAACCACCGCCTCGGACTATCGTCCTAACAAATCGGACTCCTACATCTCCTCCTATACAAAGCCTCAAACGGTGCCATACCAATACTAGTGTGGTAGCTGTTGTTGTAAGAAAACTCTATCAAATCCAACCTCTGTTCCCAGCTACCACCAAAGTCCATCACACAAGCTCGTAACATATCTTCAAGAGTTTTGATCGTTCTCTCGATCGACCGTCTGTCAGGATGAAATGTTGTACTCATCTTCAAAGTTGTTCCCAACGATTCCTGCAACTCTTTCCAAAACCTTGATATAAATCTTGCATCTCTGTCAGACACTATGTCCTTAGGGACTCCATGTAAGTTAAGCACGTTCTTTCGATAGGCCATAGCCAATTGTGCTTTAGTCCATGTATCTTTCATTGGAATAAAGTGAGCTGACTTTGTCAGTCGATCCACTATTACCCAAATCATGTTGTTACCCTGTTGACTCTTTGGCAAACCCACGATAAAATCCATAGAAATGGACTCCCACTTCCACTCAGGTACCTCTAAAACTGAATCTTACCTTGTGGTCGTCGCTGTTCCCCTTTAACTCTCTGGGATGTCAAACAACGGGCCACAAACTCTGCTGTTTCTTTCTTCATCCCAGCCACCAAAACGTGTTCTTCAAATCCTTGTATAGCTTGTCACCACCTGTATGTACTGAATATGGTGTACAATGTGCCTCTGTCATTATTGTCTTTTTCAGCTCCTCATCATTAGGGACACACCACCTACCATCGAACCTCAAACTACCATCTGTATGAATGGAGAATCGAGACACTGTCCCTTTCTCTACTTCAGCTCTCCACTCATCCATCTTAGGATCAAACGCCTGTTTACCTCGAATATCCTCATAAAGATCAAGCTGCACAGTCAAATCTCCCATGGCATCTCCTTTCTGCATCATATGTATCCTAAACTTTGCTACCTCATCTCTCAACCTCATCAAAGATAGAGCTGTACACAAAGAATGTACACTCTTCCTACTTAAAGCATCTGCAACAACATTGCCCTTCCCTTCATGGTAGATAATTTCCATGTCATAATCGCCAATCAGCTCCATCCACCTCCTCTGTCTCATGTTCAACTCCTTTTGAGTGAAAATGTACTTGAGACTGTTGTGATCAGAAAATACCTTAAAGATTGCTCCATAAAGGTAATGTCTCCATATCTTGAGAGCAAACACCACTGCACCCAACTCCTGATCGTGAGTAGGGTAGTTCTCCTCATAAGGCTTCAATTGCCTAGAAGCATAGGCAATCACTTTACCGTTCTGCATCAACACACATCCCAACCCATTCTTTGAGGCATCTGTATAAACCTCAAAGTTCTCGATCCCTTCTGACAATGCTAAGATAAGAGCTGTGGTCAAACGCTCCTTTAATGTTTGGAACGCCGTCTCACAACTCTCATCCCAACGAAAATTGTTCTCTTTTCTCATCAATGCTGTCATCGGTCTAGCTATCTTGGAGAAATCTTTCACAAACCGTCAGTAGTACCCAGCTAAACCCAGAAAACTCTTGATCTCAGCAACATTCTTTGGTGCTTCCCACTTTGTCACTACCTCAATCTTCGCCGGATCCACAGCTACTCCCTCCTTAGAGATCACATGCCCCAGAAAAGCGGCTTTCTCTAACCAGAACTCGCACTTGGACAGCTTAGCATACAACTCCCCTCAAAGTCTGCAACACAATCCTCAGATGCTCCTCATGCTCCTCCTTAGTCTTGGAGTAGACTAAGATGTCGTCGATAAACACCACCACAAACTTATCCAAAAACTGTCTGAAGATCATATTCATCAAATCCATAAACACTACCGGTGCATTAGATAACCCAAACGGCATCACCACATACTCATAATGGCCATACCTCGACGTGAAAGTTGTCTTCGGTATGTCCACCTCTCTAATCTTCACCTGATGGTACCCCGACCTCAAATCAATCTTGGAAAAGACTGATGCACCACTCAACTGATCAAACAAGTCATCTATCCTTGGCAAAGGATACTTGTTCTTCACTGTCACTCGGTTCAGCTCTCTATAATCTATGCACAACCTCAAACTCTCATCTTTCTTTTTCACAAAAAGGACTGGTTCTCCCCACGGCGATACACTTGGTCTAATGTATCCCTTCTCTATCAGATCATCTAACTGCTTCCTAAGCTCCTCCATCTCCATAGGACCCATCCGGTACGGTGCCTTAGAGATTGGCCCCGTCCCCGGTTTCAACTCAACTGTGAAATCTATCTCTCTCTTCGGTGGCAACCCCGGAATCTCCTCCGAAACACATCCTCAAACTCTCCCACCACTGGTATCTGATCAACCGTCGGACTCTCTATCCGGTCATCTCTCACATGGCACAAGATCAAAGGACATCCCTTCCTCAGATAAGACTTCAAAGTAACAGCTGCATTCAACTTAACTTTGGGTTTGACCAGAAACCCACGATAAGACACACTAACACCCTTAGGACCTCTTAAAGACACTTTCTTTTGATGACAGTCTATCTTAGCTTTATACTTTCCCAACCAATCCATCCCAACTATCATCTCAAAACCGCTAAAAGGAAACTCTAGCAAGTCTACAGGTAGATCAACTTGCCAAACTATCATAGGTACATCCCTATACAACCTCCCACATGATACAGACTCACCCGAAGGTATAAAAACTTCCCCACTAACAGACTCATATACCCTCAAACCCAACCGTTTAACATGACTCGAAGATACAAACGACTGAGACGCCCCCGAATCAAACAAAACAAAGGTATGAATACCGTACACAAGAAAAGTACCGGTGATAACGTGTGCATCATCTTCAGCTGCTTTCTTCTCCATCATGAACAGCTTTCCACTGGTCTTCTGTCCACCTCCCTGGACAGTGCTGGCTGATGTGATCGGCTTAGCACCTGACCCTTGATTGTTGTTGTTGTTCGTCGGTGGTTTCTGATAAGAATTACCGTCGTTGCGGTTACCTCCACTCTGATAGCTCTGACTTCCCCGGTTTGCCCATCATCCAGTCGGTCATTGCTCGCATAGCTCTGCGTAGGTCTCTGGAAAGTTCCAGGTGCACTTGTGCACTCATGTATCTTGTGGCCTACACCACCACAACTATAGTAGGTCACTCCCCAACTACCACTAACACTTCCACGGCCACGCCCAAAGGAAGCCCCAGCACTGAATCCTGACCCAGAAGAAAACCCCTTAGCTTGATTGTGGTTGCCTTTCTTGTGACTAGATTGGCCTCCACCCTCACTCTCAGCCTCTCTTTTCTCACTAACTCTCTCCTGAGCCATCTCCACCAACCTCTCAGCTCTCCCGGCCCTCTCATAAGCTTCCTTAACATCAGTAAGGACTCCCACGGGTAACTTGTCCATGATCTTAGGGGTTAACCCCCTCTCAAACCTCAGCGCCAAATTCTCCTCACTCAAACCCATATCCTCAGCATACCTAGACTTCTCATTAAACTACCTGTAGTCCTCGGCCACAAACATGTTAGATGTCATCTTAAACCCATCGAACTCCTCTCTCAACTTACTCCTCGCATGCTCCCGTACGAACTCTTTTCTCATAGCCTTACGAAAATCTTTCCAAGGTATAGCAGGTAAACCTTGGTTCGCATACAACTCCTTAGCACTCACCTTCACCGTATCCCACCACTTGCCAGCTGCCTCCCTCAGGTAGAACGCAACTTGTTCTACTCTCATCTCATCAGGATAGTGAACCAAATCTAGTATGTTCTCCATCTCTCTATGCCAGTTATCAAGAAGGTTAGGCTCCCCGACCCCTTGTACTCTTTCGGGTTAAACCTCGCTATATAGAGGCTGATTTTAGAGTGATCAACCTCCTTCTCCTTATCCTTATCCTTATCCTTTCCTACAGTCTTTAAAGCCTCCGTAAGAGCATCCTGATGCTCCAACATCTTAACGATATCATCTATCTTCATAAGCTCAGCTCTCGCATACAAAGCATTCTTCTTGGGCGGCATCTTGAAACTATATCAGAAAAGGGGTGGATATAAACATACGTACCAAGACCTTAAAACACGAAAGCAAACTGCCCAGGACATACTCGATCGAGTTCCCTAACCTACTCGATCGAGTAGCAGGCTACTCGAGCGAGTGCCCATCATACTCGATCGAGTGCCCCGACTCCAGACCCAAAACAGACCTTCTGACCTCTAACATACTCGACCGAGTAGCCCGACTACTCGATTGAGTGACCCCCTACTCGATCGAGTGCCCGAGGTACTCGATCGAGTGCCCAAAAACACGATTCTGGATTCAAAATCGTCAAATACCCACCCGATCAAGTCAGTCCCACTCGATCGAGTCATGCTAACTCAAAAACGCTACCCGCATATTATATCATATTCCAACATTATAAACAACTTTATAGATCCCAACATTATATCATAACTAAGCATATAATGTTACACAACTTTTCATACAATCAATGAAATAACTCTATCATGTTATTAAACGCCACATAGTAAACATGCATCATGCTTCTCATTCCAACAACAGTTCTATATATCTCATCAATCTTTCTTTCACATTCTCAACTTTCTTCTCCCAACATCCAACAATTACACATACTTCATCACATCCACACACAAGCTGACAAACAACGCATACGACCTCGACTTACACCCCCCATGTGACCGGTTCAAAATTGTAGGGCAAATTCACGACTTCAGGACGTCTCCCAAGTCATTGCATTAGCTCCTACAACCTTTACCCCGGGTTCATTTTAATTGACTCCCTATATTCATTAGATTCATTGGTTACAGGTTTCAGGATCGTCGCTCTGATACCATTTGTAACACCCCGATACTCCAAGTGCCTTACCAGGACCACTCAGGTATAAGGATACTACCATCTCGGTTACCCGAGGCATGATAATCATAAGACAATAACGAAACAACATTTAATAGTATAACTTTAGTGAAAAGTACAAATCAAGCCAAATCCCAAAATACGGGTACAAGTTCTCAAACCAACTGTCTAATCAACTAAATGTAAAGTTTATTAAACGACTAAGCTATAGCGGAAGACTTCTATCATCCGACAAAGCATATCCCAAAGAATCCCATGTGACGCAACTCAAACCTCGCTCACCATCGCTCACCATCCCCGAATGGATCACCGCAGGTTTTACAAACAACAACACGGGGTCAGTACTAATCACACAATCTATATATATATATATATCAACAATACGATAAACTGATATATCACACCGTCACAAACACACACAATCACATCAGTCCCATCAATCTCAATCACCGATCGTCCCACTTTGGACTCCAGCCATTACGCTAGTGGGGGACCGCAGCCGTACCCACTAAATCCCCGCTCCTCATAATGAGCGATAACCCTGTCCATTAATGTGCACATCCCCTTCCGTGGCGGGTTCCACGAAGGGCGAAACTAGAGCGTGAAGTCGCTCCCGTAAGTGACCCCACTCAGCCGAGGACACGCCTCAAGAACCAGAGACAAACAATCACAATCAACAAACCGTCACAATATTATTACTATATTATTCAATCAACCACAACACATCAACATCACATTATGGGACTAATACTGAGTAGGAAATCCTACCTGGAAAGCACAACTATCAGACGGTCTCAACAGCTGTATCAAAAAGCCTCTTCTACAAAACCTCCTCCTATCATACATACACATAAACACTACCAAATCACAATCTACACAAAACACCCAAATTCCCATATTAGGGTTTAAACAACTTAAAGGAAATACCATAAAAATGGTACATAGGTCTTACCCTCGACGCAAGGATCTCAACGGTATAATGAACGATGAAAACCGACCTTCCAAACTCCGGGATTTGCTAACAATGCGATTAAAGTGAAGAACGTACTTTGCTTTCTCTCTTGACAGTAATTTAGGCTTTGAAAAGTGTTTAGAATAATGACGGAAAAGATTATATACCTTAATCGCATAATTAACAAAACCCGAGAAATAACTCCCCGTAAACCGGCTACTCGATCGAGTAGCTAAGGTACTCGATCGAGTGCCCCCTTACTCGATCGAGTATCCAAGTTACTCGATCGAGTACCCAACAGGTCAGAAACTATTTTAAAACGCAACTCACTCTTACTCGATAGAGTAAGGCCTACTCGGTAGAGTACCCAGAGACTCATAAATACGGAGTATTACAGTTCCTGCCTAGACACTTGCTGAATAACATGAACAGGGGTAATCATATTGGAGTTATGATAAGTTATCCCCCCCAAATGGCACCTCAGGGACTGGTACCACAAGTGAAATCTTCACATTAACAGTAGGCTTCGGAACAACTCTCCAGACTTGTTTAGGAGGCTTATGTACTGGTGGCTTCTGTGGGACTAAGTTCTTCTTGCACATACCAGTACTATGCCCAATCCCCTTACAACTATCACACACAGAAGGCTTCCATTCATATTCCACCAAAATAGTCACCTCTTGTCCATGTTCATCCTGGAACATAAGTTTATCAGGGAATTTCTGACCAATCTCTACTTCCACTAACAATTTGGCATATCCCAGTCTGGTTTTATCTTCTGTGGCTCCATCTCGTTTTTAGAATTTTCCCAGCAACCCCGCTAATTTCTCAAGACAGGTTTTGCCCCAAAATTTGAGAGGTAACCCACAAAGGCGCAACCAAATTGGGACAAATTGAACCTTCTCCTTACGCAGACTACACTCCTCAGTCCAGGGCTTGACAATTAAGGGTTTATTGTCATACATAGGGAAGCCTTGCTGAAGCACAAGAGACTAACACTCTTTAGTAGGGAAACGAACCAAGAACACCCCATTAGGGAGGAAAGAAATTTTGTCATATTTATAGACCCCCCATAGCTTCTTAACTAACCCCTCAAGTAACGCCCATGGCGGGTTACTGCCTAACACATAAGAGACTACTGCAGTATCCCAGAAATTCAACTCATCTGCTACATCCTCCTTGGTAAACTTTTAAACAGGCGCCTCGGACTCTTGAGTAATCGAAGGAGATTTAGTTTTCTTACCAGAGACTTCAATCCATTCACGAGCATCCTCAGTAGAATCAGTTTCCGATCCAAGTTCATCATCCACAATGGTATCAAGATCGAGCACCGGGATCCCCACGATCTCACTAACCTCTCGAGTTTTTTGAGCATCAACAGATTGCGGAATCGCAGGTCTTCTCGTAGATGATGAAGGCAAATCAATATCTAACCTTAACGCACAACAATTAGAAAATGAAAGTCGTTGTTTAGCTTCAGATCGTATCTTACTTTTTAATTGGGATTTTTTTTATTGATTTTCCTTGCCATGTTTGCAAGGTAAACTCTAGAAATCAGGAGAGAAGGTAGAACTGTCTCTCTCTAATCCCATTGCTTTTTTGTTCTGCTATAACTTGCTTACTATTATTATTATTATTATTACTACTATTATTACTATTACTACTATTACTACTACTACTACTACTACTACTACTACTACTACTACTACTACTACTACTACTACTACTACTACTACTACTACTACTACTACTACTACTAATACTACTACTATTACTATTAGTATTAGTACTACTACTACTACTACTACTACTACTACTACTACTACTACTACTACTACTACTACTATTATTAGTATTACTATTACTATTACTATTACTACTACTACTACTACTACTACTATTACTATATTAATACTATTTCTACTACTAGTACTACTATTACTACCATTACTATTACTATTACTGTTACTACTATTACTATTATTATTACTATTACTATTATTATTATTATTATTATTATTATTATTATTATTATTATTATTTGTAAATGGCTGTGAATTTGGGTTGATAACATGTAGATTTGGGTGTTTTGTTGGGCTTCACATTCTTGAACATGAAGTGTTTGTAGAATTGCTCCTATGGAAGTTTGAGTATTTTCTCACATGTTTGGTTATCTTGGTGTCTACACTAGTGGATGAACAATCTTGGTGTGTAGTCTATTAGATGATCCTTGTGTATGTGTGTGACGAGTTTTAGTTAATCACATGAAAGTTGGTTAATGAGTTATAGGTATCCTAAGACATTAGATATAATTCCTTGACTATTTGCATCACTCACTTCCCATGTTTACCTTGTTTCATGCCCAATAACCCAAGTGAACCCGAAAGCTCTAGTCTTACTCGTATTGATCAATTATACTTTCATTTTAGCATACTTCTATATCTTACTTGCACCTTAGTTTATAATCAACCTATCTCACTTTTGTTTGCCTAAAATAGGATTTAAACCAACTAAGTATATACCCCCGCCATCTTTGTGTTCGACCCCGATTAAATACTACTTTTTATTTGGGTTTTATAAATTGAGTTTGATTCCGGAAATGACGACTAAAATCCGCGTAATCAAATGGCGCCGTTGCCGGGGATGGCGTTAGGTTATGCTCAGTTAGTTAAAGTCTTAGCTTTAGTCTTAGTTACTTGTTGTTTGTTTTAGTAGTTGTGTGGTTCTTCTAGAGTGTGTGATTTTTGCCTTACCCTAGTGTGTAAAAGCACTAGGAGTCTTACGGTTTGTCAAGTGCATGCCTAGGAGGAACCATGTAATACTACGATTTTCCTAAGCCTGGTATTCGGCCGAGTATGGCCTTCTCGGTCGAGTAAAGTGTGTCGTGTATCCTGTTTGGCAATTGCCCAGGAACACTCGGCCGAGTATGTGGAATACTCGACCGAGTAGAGGGTACTCGGCCGAGTATACTCTATACTCGACCGAGTATCCGGTCTGACGAGTGTTTTTCCGCGGTTTGATTTGGAGATGGTTAGAATTATATAATACGCGTAATTAGTATCTAATTATATTTTTACAAAACCTAAACACTCAACGACACTTTAATCCTCTCCAAATCTCCCCCGATTGTGTGGATCGTTCGTGAGTCTAGTTCACCTTACCTTGCGTCGATTATGTCGGTAAGCCTCTGATTTCGTAAGTTCTATTAATTTGTTTTCTTTAGGGTTTTGCCCTAAATTGTGATTTGGGGGGGGGGGGGGGGAAGGGGTTTTGGCATGTGGTAATTGGAATTATATGATTATTGTGTGTAGGTGACGGTGTCATGAGGAATTGCTATTGATTGCTTGTGTGTGCTTGGATTGCGAAAAGGTAGGTTTTCCCTACTCAGTTGTGCTTAATTGATTTGAGATGCTTTATTGTAATACGTATGATTGTGGTTCACTGATCATCGCTGAAGTGTGGTGTGGTGGTGTTGTGATGGTTGTGATGGTGTTGTGATGTTTGTGGTGGAGTCACTTGCGGGAGTGGCTTCACGCCCTAGTTCGCCCTCCGTGGAACCCGGCACGGGAGGGGATGTGCACATTAAGGGACAGGGTTATCGCTCGTAGATGAGCGGGATTTTGGTGGGGATTGGCTGCGGTCTCCCACTGGCGGCGTGGGCCACCTATTGCGATGTGTAGTCTGGCAGGGCTACACACCTCGGTGTGTAGTCGGTTACTGTGTGAGATCGGGAGACCGGGGACGGAGGATGATCAGCTGGTTACTTTATGCACTTGTCTTATTTTAACTATGTAGAACTGACCCCGTTGTTGTTTTGTAAAATTTGTGGTGATCCATTCGGGGATGGTGAGCATATTGTGACAGGTGATGCATTTGGTGAGCTTGGGGCGGTCAAGGGAGAGTCACCACGCCCGATTAGTTATCACCGTCATGAGTCTTAGCTGTTGTTTGTGGTTGCTAGCAGTTGGATATTTCTTTTGTTGGATTTTGAGACAATGTAACTTTTATAATTATCGTACTTTAATAAATGTGTTTGGGACTATTGTTATTGATATTTACTAACCTCGGACAACCGAGATGGTAACAGCCTTTCATGTTGGGGTAGTCCTGGTAAGGTACCTTGGTAGGAGAGGGTGGTACAAAGTGGTATCAAAGCCAACGGTTCCGGCACCTAAAACTAATGAACCCAATGAACTTAGGGAGTCTAAATAAAATGAACTCGGGGAGAGTTGTTTGGAGCTACCGCAAACACTTGGGAGACGTCCTGAAGTCGCATTAAGGCCCTTACGATCTTAATCCGGTCACATGGGGGGGGGGAACTGTTCTGTGTCGAGTCATGTTTGTGAAGTACTTGTGGTATGAGTATTGTGCATGGTTGAATGAAATGACGAAGGAAGTGGAACGTTATAGCAGTTGAAAGATGTATCGGAAATTTATTGATAATAAACTTTGAGCATTGAATATATTGGCATGTTAAGTGTGTATTATGTGGCTTTCAAAAGGGTAGTGGTATAAGCGTATATGATCATGATGATGTTGATGTTTGGTTTGTTGGTAGTAGCATGTGATTATGGTCATGTGTCAGTATACATGAATGTCGTGTTTAATTTTTATGTGGGTATGATAAAGGTTCATCTATGTACTGGTTTCTTGAAGTACTGGGGTCGTTATTGTTTGTTTTATTCATGCTTAAGTTGTTTTGTTAAGTGATGTGGGTGATGTCGTCACTCATCCAATCAAACACATTTATAATACTCAACATACAACTAGTTAGCGGTAAGTCGAGGTCGATCCATGGGACGGTGTGCTTTGGGTTCTAAGTCTATCTATCTCAATTTATGCTAGTGTCACAATTTGGTTGGGTTTGTAGTTGTGTCTAGACTAATGCAAGCAATAAAGTATAACAAGCAATAAAAGGAAAGATGTAAACAAATGGTTAAAAGTGCTAGGATATCATGGGGTCATAGGGGATTCATGGTGTTGATCATACAAACATGTTTACAAAGTTGCAAGTAACTAATGTTGTGGAGGAACCGAGTTGGTTTATGTCTTACGGTTCATAAGAAGAGTTGGGTCCCGGAGCCGAATCGATTAGATTGTACAACACCTACAAGTCGACTTACTTTCCTCCTATTCAACTTCTATGCATGGTCTAACAAGACTCGAGTTGGTTTATATCTTCAAGTCAAGTTGAGCAGATAAGAGATGGTTGTAAATGCAAGGATTCATAGGCTTAGCATTTCATCAAACATAACATGTGCATAAAGTTGACATCACAACAAGCAAGCAATTAAATCATGTGAACATATTAGATTAAGCATGAATCAATCCCATGTTGGTTTCCCCTAATTACCTACTAACCCTAGCTAAAAGACTACTCACTCATTATCATGGAAAACATGTCATTAATGGTGTCAATCATCACAACAAGTATAAACATGATAATGGAAAGAAGAAATGAACAATAAAGATTAAAGGGTAAAGGAATTATACCAAACTTGAGGTGATCCAAATAATAAAGCAAAGAATAATAGAAGAAACTTGATTGATTGATGAAGGGTTGTCAATCCTCCAATAATAACCCAATAATCTTCAATTACCTAAAAGTAACAAACTTGAATAATAAACTTGAATAATAATTAAGTAGAGATTAATGTGAGATTTGTGGAAAGATTAAAGAGTGATCTATTCTAATCTACTCCTAATCTAATCTAAGGAAGGATTTTTCTAGCGAAAAAGATGTGTGTAAGGATCCCCCCTTTGATTATTTACAAGTGGGGTATTTATAGTAGAAATTAGGTGGATGCATTAGGGTTAACTAAGGGCTAAACTAGTAATTACACTTTTGAGTTTAGAGCAGGGAGACGCCGGTATTTTTCGAAGGAAGGGCGTCTTTCTTTGAAGCTTGAAGAAGACGAAATTGTGCTGTGAGGGAATCCGGGCGTCTTTGGGTCGGAACGGGCGGATTGTAGCAGGGGAGGACAGGCGGATTTGGGTGAAGACGCACGTCTTCTGTAGTTTGGGGACGGCCGGATTCTAGAGAAGCCGCACGGATTGGAGTGCTATCTCGTTTTCTCTTCTATTCTTCCCTTTCCTTCACTTCCATTTTATTCTTGTGAGATTGGTCTTTAGTTCTCGCTTCCTCTTCATACTAGTCCATCAAATATTGTCAAATAGCTTCCGAATATGCACGAAAGACGGGAATTTTCGCCTTATTATCTTCTTTCCTACAAAACATATGAAATGCGATAGAAAAGCAAATAGGAAGGTTTTGACGGATAAAATGGCCTTAGAATGTTATAATAGTATGCAAAATAGGCTCAATTAGGGGACTAAATGTGCGCAAATAATGTTCACATCAAATATCCCCAAACCGAACCTTTACTCGTCCCGAGTAAAGAGGTGACAAAAACTAGACCTTTATTTAAACTAACCTACTAATATAACCGATATGAGACAATTAGCGGGTCTCACTCCGCCCCTTCAACTCACAACAAGACAACCATGAGGTAGGATGCCTTCTTGTAAGGCAAGGTGGGTCTTGCCAAAATGGCGACACATCCAATCATTAAAGCACACAAAATCAAGTAATGGATGCATCTACAAAAGGAATAGCCACTTCCTCATCAAGTGGCGGAGGCAACTAATAGAGAACAAATTTAAGAGCATATAATCCTTCACAAATACTAGTTCAACAAATTACTAAGGCTAAGAGGATGGCACTAAATCACCTCCAAATGGTGTTAAACTAGACTACTTTCGTCCTCAATTTCCAAATACTTTCGTCAAGAGCGATCGGATGGTTATGGAATGATGATCCCCATGGTGCTAGTAGCATATGACATGACAAGTCTCGAATTCTCTACAAAAGTAAAGGTCATGGATCGTCCCAAGCTCGACAAAGTGGCTTGACAAAAGGCTTTTTGGGAATGAAATGCTCAAATCTTTATAAACAAAGGGTGGATATGACTAGTATTCAAAATTTGACCTCATTTAACTTTCACATTTCAAAAATTTAAGATGGGGTTTGTCCCTTCCGAGCTAGTGTCCTTTACTTTCGCCAATCGCTTATTAGGCAACCGGTTAACCTCTAGACAATAGCTTTTCGGGGTGATAGTCACTCTGTCTTTGGGCGGTTGAATTCACAACCGTGTGGGGGCCCAATTTAATGGATCCCTCTCCAAAGCACATCGAAGTGGTACGCCTCCATCAAAATAACTAAAATTCTCAATATTACAACATTTCATAACATTTGAGGTTTCCTTAGCAATAAATTACTTCCACATAACAAAATCTTGGAAATGAGCACTTCAAACTTATTGATAGAAAAGTATTTTTGGTTTGCCTTACCACAAGGTCAATCAAGGTCACCTAGACAAGTTAACCAAGTCCACATCGCATCATGGGGTTGGAATAGGTGACTCACATGCAAACCCTTGACTAGGCTTTAGGTCATGGGTCAAAAGACACTAGTATGACACAACCTAGGGTGTTTTACAACCATTCTAGTAGGCAAAGTCTTAAGTTGAAAAAGTATTTGTAATGGCTTAGTTGCTCTTGTCAAAGTTCTCAATTAGGCACTTTTCAAAATATTTCATCTAAATGCAACTATATGCCATGATGCAACTATTATATACATCCTAATGCAAGTGATTCTATCAACTAATATGACATATAAACTAAATGCAAGTCCTAAGTTCACATTGTTATACCGCATCAATCAAAATAAAGCCACATAGTCATTAACATAAAGAGGAAAAAGGAGATTGGAAAGATCAAACCATGCGGTCTTCATGATCCTCATGTCTCGGATGTGGCGTAGTCAATCAATGTGAACAAGGGTAAAACAAACGCAATATATACAACAATATATACATAACTACACTACAAAGGAAAATGAACTTGTTTTTGGTTTTTGAAATTTTCAAATTTTTATGGTTTTTCGAAAATTTTCAATTTTTATGTTTTTTGGAATATAAATTCCCATCCTCCACTTTATTTTGGACATTGTCCTCAATGTACATGTAGGAGTAGGAATAAAAAGGAAATACATGTTTTTGGATTTTTTGATTTTATGGAAATTGAAATACAAATGCAATGATATGATATGAATGCATGCTCTAACTAAATGCAATTCTATATGACATATATATAACAAATGAATGCAATCTAAACTATATTATATGATGCATGATTTCTAGTATGGAAAAGGAATAGGTTTGGTCATTAGTGGCTATGCATGAATTCTAGTCTATATGCAACTATCTACATGAATCATGTGAGATATATTATAATGCAAAATAATCTAATCATGTGATATATATATTATAATGCAAACTATACTACATGACCTAACTAATGCAAATGAAATATGATACAAATGCATGCGAAAACTACACTAAATGCAATGTATATACAAAAGAAAGAGGGAGAGATGGGCATCATACACATGGAGGTGGTGAGGTAGGCCTCTTTCACTCGTCATCCTCATCTTGATCATAGCCATAACGATGAGAACTCCCGGCTTGGTCATACCCGCTTGCTTAACCCCAATACCCTCCTTGGTCAAATTCTCCTTCTTGACCCGAGTACCCTCCACCTTGGCTAGAATGCCCTCCGCCGTCGCGATCCTAAGCTTGGTTCCCTTGATTAGGGAACAAGAGCTCCGGTTGTGCCCAAGAGGGCTTAGGACCACTGGGGTCAATATACCCATGTTGAGCCATGTTATAGTATTGGGGGTAAAGGGCCAAGTAGTTGTCGACCCTCCCTTCATCTACCCCGAGGTCCACTCTAATCATGAGTGCCATCAAATCATTAATACCCGGGGTATTGAGGATTGCCGGCCTAAATTTGGTATACGGGGTAGGGTACGGTGGGATAGGTACATAGGAGGGTGGGCGAATAGGCCTTCCCGGTGCTCCACGAGGTATTTGGCGGTGCGGCTCTTCCCTTTGAGGGGGATTGTCAAGAATTTGGATATCAAGGAGGTAGCTTGGTGTAGGCGAGTATGGGCTCAGTCTTGGGTCAATGCCCGGTATCTTCCAACCTTCAAGGATCATTGAAGTGCATCCTTTGGTGTACCACTCTACACTCCCGTCTTGAGTGTAGTTACACCATCGGTGATGGTTGAAGATGGTGTGCTCATCAATCAAAGTCCTCCCCTCAAGAGGAGTATAGGTCCCTCGGGCATTGAACCCGGGACAAAGGTGGTGGGCCAAAATAGTAATTAGACCTCCCATCACGAAGTTCTTGAGTTGAGTGGTTCCTTGAGCAAAATCATTGAACCTAGTAAGTATCTCAAGTGGCGTATTGAAGTTATAACGCCTCACCGCTCGAACATTCAAATAGGATTCAAGGAAAGTTAAATCAATGAGAGTACACCTATCTTGTTCGTACCTCCCGTTGATGATACCGGCCACAAAGCGCTCGGTGAATCGAATCACCGGATGTTGGATGGCGAAGGTATAGCATTGCTTTGGATGGGTAAAATCCCTCTCGGAGATAGCTTTCCAAAGAAGGTTCACACCGAAATTATCGGGTTTTTCGGTATAGTTGGTGGGCACTTCAAGACCGAAAATGTAGGCGAATTCCTCGAGTGAAATATGATGGTCTAGGTTGCACAACCTAAACTCCATGCCCACATTGGTGTGGGTATTCGTTACAATGCGAAGGCTACTCAAGAATTCAAGGGGGAGACTAAGGTACGTCTCCTTACGGGCATGGAAAAGTTTCCCAATACCAAGACCATCAAAGAACATCTCGGTAGGGTACCTTATCTTAAGGATTTCCAACACCCTAGTATCTACGAATTGATTGGGTTCGTAGTTCTTACCTAGTAATTTGACGAAGTTCTTGCGGTGGTCATCGGATTGAAATAGGACCTCTTGGAAGTAGTCAAGTTGTTCAATTCCTCCCCTCATTATGGGTTGGGAGTTCCTTGGTAGCACTACCTCCCGTGGAACTGAAGAGGATGATCCCTTGCGTTTCTTTCCGGTGGATTCAACCAATTACTTAGCCTTTCCCTTGAGGTTCATCAATGGCGCCATTTGAATGTGGGGGAAGGGAAGTGTTTTTGATGGGGGGTGTGATTTTGAGGATGGGGATGAGTGTTTTAGGGTTTGATAAGGTGAAGAAATGAGGGAGAAAAGGGGTGATTATATAGAAGAATGGGGGAATCCGAGCGGATAAGGGTGGGCCTTGTCGGGTTTATCCGAGAAAAATGGGACAATCCGGGCGGATTCTCTTCTGGACGGGCGTCTTGCGGGAATAGAAGACGGGCGTCTTGGCCTGAATCCGGGCGGATTCTAATGCAGGGATTTTTCCAAGTTGAGAGCAGGAAGAAGACGGGCGTCTTGGGATTTGGGACGGGCGTCTTGGTCGGGACGGGCGTCTTGGATTAAATCCGCCCGTTTTCTGGTGCAGCGCAAGATCTTGTTTTTAGATGACATACGGGACGGGCCTCCCGCGAAGAATACAGACGTCTTTTTCCAGGACGGGCGTCTTGTGAAGAATCCGCCCGACTTCTGCTACACCGCCAATCATTCTTCTAACATGGGTCCTGGACGGGCGTCCAGGCCTCGGGACGGGCGTCTTCAGCTCCCTTTTCTTCTTTTTCTTTTCTTTTCCTTGCAATAACATACCCTTTCGCCGAGTTTCCATTCCTCCTTATCTTTTCCTGAAATTTGTTCATTAAAAATGTAAGATGACTCTCTCTCTCACCACTCTCATGAAAGAAATTAAATGCAAATGCAATAATGTACAATATATACAAAGTAAAGGGTCCAAGAAATATCTTACAAATGGTGGTTTGAGATAGAACTCCACCAAACTAGTTCAAATCGTAGAAGTTCTAATCCATAGATCTCAAGGCTCTTAATAAGAGATCAAAAGCTTGTGAACAAGCTCCAAATAAGCATAAATATGGGTTGCTCAACTTGAATATGAAATTTGGCCAAGGAAGCTTGTAGAATTTTCTTTTTCTTGCTTTGTCCTTGGCATTAGAGCTCTCCCAATGCTTCCAACGAACAATCCTATGATTCTTGTCAACACTAGGCATGAAGTGTGGTTCATTTTTATCCGTAGACTTCCACTTACCAACTTCTTCTTCAATCTTGGTGATGATGATAGCATTTTGATTTTTCAATCCTTCCAAGGTGGAAGGAAAATTTTCATGGCATTGATGATCGAGTTCCTTAAAAGTTGTCATCGTGAGCGCCGAATCTTCACAAGTGGCTTCACGAGCAATTTTCTCATTGAGCTTTTTCACCAAGTAGCTCTTGTATGATACTTTGGCCTTTTGAAGAAGATCTACCATATCCTCTTCTATGATCATTGGCTCCATGATAGGTGTCAAGTGGTCTTCATGAGGAATAAAGGAAGGACGTTCTTCTTCATGATAGGGTATCTCAAATGTCTCAAGGATAGGCTCCTCAAGCAAGGTGATATTATGAGTGCATCCTTTAGGCTCATCATCATTGCTGCTATCTTCATACGAATCATAGATGGGGGCTTCATTTAACTCTTTCTCCAATGTCTCAACATTCACTTCAAAAGACACACCCTCATACTCACAAAGGTTAAGAGTATTTGGCTTACTCAACCTCATGTCTTCCTCATCGAACACAACACTTTCATAGTCACAAGAGCTCAAGGAGATTGGCTCTTCCCATTTCTCATTTTCCATATCAAAAGTTACTACTTCAAATTCGCATTCATGCTCAATGTTCAAAGAACGGTGGTAAGGAGTGGTTACTTGGGATTCTTTCAATTGGGCAATTTGAATCTCCAATTCCTCACCTTGGGCAACAATGCCTAGAAGAACATTATCCCTCTTTTGACTCTCCTATAGCATTAGTTTGAAGAAGTTTTGTTGATCTCATCATTTGGAGAATCACATTTTGAATGGGTTCATCTTCTTGTTGTGGGTAAGTGTGAAAGTGGTTGTATCGTGGCAATTTAAACTCATTATGAAGTGGGTATTGGGTGGGTGGATGTTGTGGATATTGGATGTGATGATTTTGGTGGGAAAAATTGGGGTAGTGGTTAGGATTTTCATTGTACAAATAGTAAGGTAGGTTTGTGTTGACTTGCTCTTCAAACTCCCCATACCCATAGTCCAACTCAAAGAATCTACCACATACTCCATGTGTCAAGTCTTGAGCCATCATAGCTAAGACAAGGAAACAACTACAAGCATGGAAACTACACAAAAACGGTAAGAACAATCCTTGAGGAACAAGTTCCTCAAGATGAAAGCACAATTATAATAAACAAACAATTAAGAACTTAATCACATAGCACCATCCCCGGCAACGGCGCCATTTTGATGTGGCCGTGTCGTTGTACGCCCAATCAAACACATTTATAATACTCAACATATAACTAGTTAGCGGTAAGTCGAGGTCGATCCATGGGACGGTGTGCTTTGGGTTCTAAGTTTATCTATCTCAATTTATGCTAGTGTCACAATTTGGTTGGGTTTGTAGTTGTGTCTAGACTAATGCAAGCAACAAAGTATAACAAGCAATAAAAGGAAAGATGTAAATAAATGGTTAAAAGTGCTAGGATATCATGGGGTCATAGGGGATTCATGGTGTTGATCATACAAACATGTTTACAAAGTTGCAAGCAATTGATGTTGTGGAGGAACCGAGTTGGTTTATGTCTTACGGTTCATAGGAAGAGTTGGGTCCCGGAGCCGAATGGATTAGATTGTACAACACCTACAAGTCGACTTACTTTCCTCCTATTCAACTTCTATGCATGGTCTAACAAGACTCGAGTTGGTTTATATCTTACAAGTCAAGTTGAGCAGATAAGAGATGGTTGTAAATGCAAGGATTCATAGGCTTAGTATTTCATCAAACATAACATGTGCATAAAGTTGACATCACAACAAGCAAGCAATTAAATCATGTGAATATATTAGATTAAGCATGAATCAATCCCATGTTGGTTTTCCCTAATTACCTACTAACCCTAGCTAAAAGACTACTCACTCATTATCATGGGAAACATGTCATTAATGGTGTCAATCATCACAACAAGTATAAACATGATAATGGAATGAAGAAATGAACAATAAAGATTAAAGGGTAAAGGAATTATACCAAACTTGAGGTGATCCAAATAATAAAGCAAAGAATAATAGAAGAAACTTGATTGATTGATGAAGGGTTGTCAATCCTCCAATAATAACCCAATAATCTTGAATTACCCAAAAGTAACAAACTTGAATAATAAACTTGAACAATAATTAAGGAGAGATTAATGTGAGATTTGTGGAAAGATTAAAGAGTAATCTATTCTAATCTACTCCTAATCTAATCTAAGGAAGGATTTTTCTAGCTAAAAAGATGTGTGTAAGGCTCCCCCCTTTGATTATTTACAAGTGGGGTATTTATAGTAGAAATTAGGTGGATGCATTAGGGTTAACTAAGGGCTAAACTAGTAATTACACTTTTGAGTTTAGAGCAGGGAGACGCCGGTATTTTTCGAAGGAAGGGCGTATTTCTTTGAAGCTTGAAGAAGACGAAATTGTGTTGTGAGGGAATACGGGCGTCTTTGGGTCGGGACGGGCGGATTGTAACATGGAAGGACGGGCGGATTTGGGTGAAGACGCACGTCTTCTGTAGTTTGGGGACGGCCGGATTCTAGAGAAGCCGCACGGATTGGAGTGCTATCTCATTTTCTCTTCTATTCTTCCCTTTCCTTCACTTCCATTTTATTCTTGTGGGATTGGTCTTTAGTTATCACTTCCTCTTCATACTAGTCCATTAAATAGTGTCAAATAGCTTCCGAATATGCACGAAAGACGGGAATTTCCGCCTTATTATCTTCTTTCCTACAAAACATATGAAATGCGATAGAAAAGCAAATAGGAAGGTTTTGACGGATAAAATGGCCATAGAATGTTATAATAGTATGCAAAATAGGCTCAATTAGGGGACTAAATGTGCGCAAATAATGTTCACATCATTAAGAAAAATTGATTTGTATGAAAACCGATTTTGGAAGGGTTGTCTTAAAACTGTCATAAGTCGAGTTCTAGAAATGATATTGCTGTAATTCCATTTAGAGGTGATAACTTGTCTTCTTATGATTCTAATGATAGGTCACATGCCTGAAATGACCAAGTAACGAGTGGGATATGACTGTTTTACGAAAACTGGGCGATGCTTAGAACTGTGTTGGTACTCGACCGAGTAAAGTAATACTCGACCGAGTAAGGTCTACTCGGCCGAGTATTCCCAATACTCGACCGAGTAATCCTTCTACGACAATTAGGTTAGCTTGTGGAGTCGAACACTCAGCCGAGTAATATAGTTACTCGACCGAGTACCCTGTACTCGACCTAGTATGTTATTTACTTGACCGAGTACCTCAGTGGACGATCATATTGAATCGGTGGCTATGTTCTTACATTGTTTTGAGTCATAGGGTACATGCACATGTTTATTATGGGTCTTAAAGCATTCATTTATATATGTGATGGTCTTGATACGTAAGTTACCAGATGGTATGATATGGTGAATGCCGGCTTATGAGGGACATGTGTTGGATAAGGAAAACATGTGCTATATGTGGTTGTGAGGGGTAGTGGAAAAAGAAAGGGAAGATTGACGAGCTAATCATGGCAAGGAGCATATTTTGTGAGATATGTTGAGTGATATAGTCGTATGTTGAGTAATATAAAAGTAAGTGTATATGGTCAAGAGTGATGTAAGTTTAAAGAAACGTGAGAATGAAAGATTGCGATGAGGGATGCGAATAGTGGCAAATTGGGATGTGTAAGGATTTATGGAGGGAGATGATTAGGATTGAGTTGCTTAAGGATATATGTAATGAAAGGTTGTTGTAGAGGGATAGAGAAGAGGGGTATGTAGTGAACTTAGATGGAATTATGTCGCGACGTAGATTTGTAGATAGTGACTGAGTTTGGTAGTATGGATTATCAGGAGTTGAGCCTAGTGTATGATTCTTTGGACAATTAACGGTTTGGGGTGAATGGTTTGTTTTCTAGGGATACGAAAGAGAGATACAACTAATTAAAGAGTAACCGTTAGTTGTGGGGACTTGAAGGTGGCAAGTGTGAGTGAGTAGTATGATGAGAGAGGATGAGTGATAAAGAAGAATGAGAGGATATTTATATAAATTAATGGAATTTGAGTTGTGGAGCAAAAAGAAGGTAATCGAATTACTAAAGAGTTAGGTAGAAGAAGGTAGGAGATGATTTATTAATTGGTATTATTGGATGGAAGTAAGTTGGGAGAACGTTGATCAAAATTATGGGACATGAAAATAAGGAATCATGGAAAGGCACGATAGCATTATAAGAGGACGTGAGTTAATAATTATATAGGAATTCAGGATGACATATTAGCCGTCAGTTTTGAGGTATTTGTGGGATTTATCTGTATGCATCCCTTTATATTTAAGGATTATAACGAATTATAAAGTGATGATAACTAGTCATAAAATAAATTGCATAAACAAAATAGTAAAGGATTAGGAAATAACCTTCGGTCCTAGCTTTTATGGCCTATGAACAATATCGCAATGATATTCTCATATCAGTTGCACCCAAGATGCTCCGAGAAATGCCCCTCAAATTGCTAGAATGAGATCCCCAATTTTCTGTAAATATTAGGGTTTATTTGTGTGATTTTATGATGAGAGAAAATGATGAGCAAAAATTAGGTTTAGAAAAAAAAAAACTAACTCTCCTTATAACCGAGTTTATGGAGAAATAGGGTAGATTTTCTTTTTCCAAAAATCGGCCCATATGAACCGAAATAATAAGGATTAAAATCCTTATTTTCGGTTATTCCAAAAATGTATAAATGTGTTAAAGATAAACTGTCATCTAGTGAGGATCGAACCCATGACCTCTTGGTTTGAGTACCCTCACTATTACCTCTATGACACATTCATCTTGTTGATATTAAATATAACCGATTACATTTAATTACGAATTAACAGATTAATTCGTCCAAGCTAACATTACATACATTTAATTAAATATAACTTATTATATTCAATTTACGAATTGACAGTTAATTCGTCTCAACTAATATTATTTAATCTTCATTAAATAATTGTCTCATCAACACATTGACTAACTATTTAGTCATATAAGTTATCAATGTGATTATATTTCTATAACCACTTCTCTCAAACACATCCTATAGGTGTGACCTTTAGGGACCAGTTGATCACCGCCATCTGTATGATAATAACGTCAAACTTTCTAGCAAGCCAACCGTTATTAGGTAATCATTAATCAACTTATTAAAATACGAAGTATACCCTTGTGAACCTGTAAGAGATTTAGATTAGAGACACTACCCGACCTCCTAGGTTCCTCAGGAATATGAACCGTGTCATCAGTTGGAGGAACAAATTCCTCCATCTGTTCCTCGGTTGTTGGTTCTGGAATCTCCGACAGCTCGAAGCTTCTATTACTCGTCTTGTTCTCGATAAATTCTTTCTCTAAGAACGTCGCACTAGCCGCAACAAAAACTCGATGTTCGGTAGGCGAATAGAAGTAATGACCAAATGTTCCTTTTGGATAACCTATAAAGTATGTCTTGACCGATCGCGGGCCGAGCTTATCCTCGTGTCTCCACTTGACATAAGCCTCGCAGCCCCAAACTCGAATAAAGGACAAGTTAGGGACCGTTCCCTTCCACATTTCATATGGAGTCTTGTCGACATCTTTAGTCGAACTTCGGTTAAGTATAAGCGCAGCTGACAAACGAGCAAAACCCCATAATGAATCAGGCACTACCGTGTGACTCATCATGGATCGAACCATATCAAGTAAGGTTCGATTTCTCCGTTCGGACACACCATTTAATTGAGGTGTTCCAGGTGGAGTTAACGGCAAAACGATTCCACAGTCTTTAAGGTGTTGATAAAACTCATTTGAAAGATATTCGCCACCCCGATCTGAACGGAGTGCTTTAACCTTTCTATCCAGTTGGTTTTCAATCCTGTTCTGGTATTCCTTGAATTTCTCAAAGGACTCACTTTTATGATTCATTAAGTAGACATATCCGTATCTACTCAAATCGTCCGTGAAAGTGATAATATATCTATAGCCATCTCTTGCGGTAATTGACATATGTCCACAAACATCAGTATGAATGAGTCCTAATAGGTCACTAGCGCGCATTCCAACACCTTTGAAGGAAATTAGAGTCATTTTGCCAATGAGACATGATTCACACGTGCCATATGTGGAAAATTCGAATGCGGGAATAGTCCCATTATCGACGAGTTTCTTCACGCGTTTCTCATTTATGTGTCCCATTCGACAATGCCATAGATAGGTTTGATCTTTGTCACCAACCTTTAATTTCTTATTATTCACGTGTAATACTTCCGTGGTTTGATCTAAGATGTAAATTCTATTCATGGAAACTGCTTTGCCATAAATCATTTCATTAAAAAGAAAATACAGGTATTATCCTTTATTGAAAATGCAAAACCGTCTATATCGAGTACGGAAATAGAAATAATGTTCTTAGATAAACTGGGTACATAGTAACAGTTATATAAAATAACTCAAAACCACTATGGAGTTGGATTACATATGTTCTTTAGGTCCTGCAAATTATTACACAGATGAGAACCACAACCAGTATCAAGTACCCAAGTTCCGAAACTTGTATGGTTAATCTTAATCATATGAATATAAGATGACATACCAACAGGAACGATGCGGCCTGCTTTGATGTCCTCACGGTACACGGGAAAATTCCTCCTCCAATGTCCAATCTTGTGACAATGGTGGCACTCAATGTCACCGCCCTTGCTCTTTGCCTTGCCCTGTGAGCCACTAGTCTCACCGGGCCCACTCTTACCGTTTCCTGGCTTCTTAAACTTTGGCTCACCTACAGCTAGGTCGGCATGAGTCTTGCCCTTACCTTTACCCTTGTTAAAAATCGTGAGAACATCCTGCTTCACACTCCCACTCAATTTCATATTCTTCTCGGTCTGTACGAGAAGGGAGTGTAGCTCATGAGGACTCTTTTTCAAGTCATTCATGTAGTAGTTCGCTCTGAAAAGGGCAAAACCATCGTGAAGAGAATGAAGCATTCGGTCTATGACAATGCTCTCACTGATTTAACAAGCAAGTGCCTCCAGCTTCTCGACATTCTCAATCATGTGAAGAATGTGTGGGCTAACCGGTTGGCCCTTTTGGAGTTTCGCATCAAAGAAGCGACAGGTATGCTCATAAGTAACGATTCTCGGTGCCTTTGAGAACTCGTTAGTAAGCGTGGTGAAAATCTTGTTTGCACCCTGAGCAATGAAACGTCTCTGCAAATTGGTTTCCATTGCAAAGATGAGTACGTTCTTTATCGCACCCGCTTCCATAACGAAGTCACTATAAGCGAGTGACTCGTTGACTCCTGCATTGGGGCCTGGGTTGACCGGTATTGGCTCAGTTAAGTACTTGAGCTTACCGTCAGCAATGGCAGCATTCCGTAGTGCCGCCTCCCAGTCCGCAAAGTTGGACCCATCATTCTTCAGTCGCGTGGACTGATTCATGTGGTCCATGAAAGCTTTTAAGCCAGGACTCGCGATCAAGTGTGGCACTAGGCATTGGGATTGCGTTATTTCCAGTCATTTAGTTGTAACAGTATTATCAAAATAATCGTGTTCTATACTGCGAGAAGAAGAATAAAAATAATAAGCATGTGCATCGTTTATAATTTTAAGTCTAATGAACTAATGTCATAATGCGAAGACTCAAAACATTTATACAATTGTACTCCCTCAAGAATTATATAAATGATCTCATGACTCAATTATCTGTAAATTTATAAGCTAACCTCTTAGCTAATTCTACCGTTAGAATTCTTGGTCGATAAATTTCTGCAAATTCTATCTTTAGTCCATCATAATCACGAGAAACTCTTCGGACTATGATGTTGAGGTAAACTAAGTCAACACAACTACTTACTCAACGTAGAAGGGGTAATATTATGCCTACCGACGAAGAAGGGATTCATAGTTGTTTGCCCTTATAAAGACTAATCTCAATTTCCGTTTTAGAGGAAGATCCCATCAACTTAATTTAGATTCATTTTAAGTGAACTAATATCTAGCATGCGAGAATGAATAAACTAAGGTGATGGCTTAATGAAAATATGACATCTGTATGTCCATGAAAACTTACATGCATTGTATATGAGTCAATTTTCATGCAATTTAGTAGTAGGTGGTTTGGTTTAGGCGGAATATGATGCATAAACTATCATGTGAATGAAAAGCAATAGGAATGAAAACGTAAAAACAATAATAAAGTCCTAGTGTGGCCTATCCTATCAAAATGAACATTAAATACAAGTTTGGAATCCATCCTTGGACCCGAGAAGCTTGTCTCGATGTTCCATCTTGATCCATGTAGCGGGAGTGAGCTCCAATCTCCATCTTTAGTCTTCTTTGAAATTACAATAAATAAATTACATAATAGACCTATTTATTACATTCTAATTTCAAAACCCAAAACTAAATAAAAAATAAAAGGAGATACGAGATCTCATAATTACATAAAAAATTATGTTTCCTTCATTACGAAAACATAATTTGACTAAGGCCACACTAAGTATTACAAATTACAACCGATTGCAAAAATACGTAAATAAATTCATTAAACGATTCATTCAACAAAAATAAAATGCATCAACTAAAAATAAATTAAACATACATGACACAATTCCTTAATTATGTTGATTAATTTTATCCAAACCACCTATTTAACTTAACAAATTAAGTGACAATTCCTCAATTAATCACATTAATTTCAAACTTAATTCATAATAAACTTGTAATATGAATTTAATCCATCAATATTTTAAACTTCTTTAAAATAATTAGGTATCTTTAAATTTTGTGAACCGCTTCACAAATATTATCATACATTATAAATTTAATGTATAAAAAAAATTGGCCAAAACAAAAAAAAACAAAATCCTTTTTTTTTTCTTTTGAGTCTCGGCTGAACAGTAAATTTTTTTTTTTTTTATAATTTCAGCACGGCTAAACTAAAAACAGAAAACAACTTTCCTTATTTTGTATACGGTTTTATCTGTAAAAACCGAAACAAGACAATTTTTTTTTTTTAAATCTGTCCGCTGTGAACAGTAACCACGTGAACAGTAACAAGAAAAAAAAAATCTTTTCTCGGATGCTTTTCAAATCGGCATAAACAAAAACAACCGCAAAAAACTTTAATCGGTTTTTCAGGAGAAACCGAAAGAAAGAAAAAAAAAAACTGAAATTTTTTTTTTTTTTTTTTAAAATACTGTTCATCCGTGAACAGTAACAGAAACGAAAAAAAAAAAATTACCATGGCTCAAAAAAATTCCAGCCGATTATAATTTTTCGCAAACCCTAATTATTGTTTACAAACAATTTTATGAGAATCATCAAAATTAAAATTCGTGGCCTTGGCTCTGATACCACTTGTGGGATTTATCTGTATGCATCCCTGTATATTTAAGGATTATAACGAATTATAAAGTGATGATAACTAGTCATAAAATAAATTGCATAAACAAAATCGTAAAGGATTAAGAAATAACCTTCGGTCCTAGCTTTTATGGCCTATGAACAATATCGCAATGATATTCTCCTATCAGTTGCACCCAAGATGCTCCAAGAAATGCCCCTCAAATTGCTAGAGAAAATGATGAGCAAAAATTAGGTTTAGAAAAAAAAAACTAAATCTCCTTATAACCGAGTATATGGAGAAATAGGGTAGATTTTCTTTTTCCAAAAATCGGCCCGTATGAACCGAAATAATAAGGATTAAAATCCTTATTTTCGGTTATTCCAAAAATGTATAAATGTGTTAAAGATAATTTGTCATCTAGTGAGGATCGAACCCATGACCTCTTGGTTTGAGTACCCTCACTATTACCACTATGACACATTCATCTTGTTGATATTAAATATAGTCGATTACATTTAATTACGAATTAAAAGATTATTTCGTCCAAGCTCACATTACATACATTTAATTAAATATAACTTATTATATTCAATTTACGAATTGACGGTTAGTTCGTCTCAACTAATATTATTTAATCTTCATTAAATAATTGTCTCATCAACACATTGACTAACTGTTTAGTCATATAAGGCATCAATGTGATTCTATTTCTATTACCACATCTCTCAAACACATCCTATAGGTGTGACCTTTAGGGACCAGTCTATCATCGCCATCTGTATGATAATAACGTCAAACTTTCTAGCAAGCCAACCGTTATTAGGTAATCGTTAATCAACTGATTAATATACGAAGTATACCCTTGTGAACCTGTAAGAGATTTACAAATGTTATCACACTAATTTGTGGAGGACACAAGCTCCAACAGCATTAAGGGAGTAAGGAGCTAGCAGAGTGTTTATACGATATGAGATTTTGGTGGAGGGTTAGGTTACGACGCGATAAAGGATAGAATTGGAAATAATGATGAGGTAGATTTTGTTGATGGATTTGATGTTCGTTATTTGGGATGATAATCAAAGAGAGGAAATAGATTGTTATATTAAGAAGTGATAGTAAGAGAGTAGTCGCATGAAGGATGTTGGTGTCATAGTATTGTCACTTGTGGTTGAGGATGATGTATTAGGGAAGTTAGTTGTTCTAATGGCTTGATTTTGTGGAGACTGATTAGTATGTATGGTTGTGATGGAGTATAAGATGTGGATATATGAGGTGTTCGCTGGAAGTTGAGTACTGATGATATAGCTACGTTCGTTGGGTGGTGATAATTGTGTGTATAAGAGTATATGTTATGAAGGGCACCTGAGTTAAGTCCGGATGAGAGATATTCATTATCAAGTGGTAACTTACGTAATCAGGATTGGCTAGTTACATTCGATTATGGGCCCATGATATTTGTAAATGTTTGTGTGAGGTTCCGACCTCATGAGTCATGGTCTGGATAATATTCAGAAGGTTGGTATCTGTGATCCCGTTTATTATGTTGCGTCGTGATCTAATAAAGCTGTTTTAAAGAAGTTTCTTGCCAAGGAAGTTGTACCGAGCCAATGTTTATGTGATTGTATAAGTTGCGATGTCTATCGATGTGGTTTTTGTGCCAAGAGTGGCGATCTGGGCACTGTAATTCGTGTTGTGATACGAGTATTTTCGTGTTGTCATAGATTGTTGTTTGTGTACTGCTATTTCCTGTCAGTGTCGGTCGGGGCATATAGACCATTGTTTTATTTCCCGATGTTTCTTACCAGTGTCGGCATGGGAGTGAGAATAGAGTATGATACGAAAGAGAGTTGGGTGTGGTTCTGTTGTTGTCATGGTATAGTAATAATATTCTGTTAATGGGACACAGTTGTGAAAGGTTGTTGGAGTACTTTTGATCCTGTTTTAGATGAGGCATTGGTTGACATAGTTGTGGCAAGAGATTGTGGAGCATGTGTGGTATTGAATTGGAAATACATGTGGTTTAGCATCTTTTCTTGGGACAGTTAGTACGGAGTTTTGGGACTTAGTATCATGTCAAGTCAAGGGTGAGTTTTATGGTAGTAAAAGAGATGAACTTGGGAAGCTAATGTGAGTGTGTGTGATAATCGTGGATCGTGAATTAAGCTCATGGAGATGAGTGTATATGTATATAGTAGTATTTCGTTTTGCGGTAATGTGGAAGAGATGGAGTAATGGTAATACTGAGGATTTTATGATATATGTTATGTGAGTACAGAATAATTGGAGGCACGAGAACTGTGAGAAAGAGAGCCCTGGATATAGGAATGGTTGTAGGTCTTGAGGTTATAGTGGGTGATCGTTGACATGCGGTGGTAATGAGGATTATGGGAGGTATAGTAAAGGACCTAGTATTAGTGAGTTACGAGGACGTAACATTTATATTAAGAGGAGTAGGATGCGACAAGAGAGTTTGATGGTCATACAGATTGCAATTGGAAGTTTGAGTGTTGGTGTATTATAAGGATGGATTTGTGCGATGGTCGATTTTATTACAGGTAATGGCAGTGCTTGTAGTAGTACGGTGTTTAGGAGTGTGGGTAAACTTCGATAGTGTTTAATGGATTTAGGTGATGATGTTTATGTGTGTGGGTAAACTTCGAGGACGAAGTTTGTTTTAAGGGTGGTAGGATGTAACATTTTGTTTTGGTGGTTGATCTTGGCTGGTGGATTGTCTTGGTATTGAGTTTGCTTGTGAACGTTATAGAAGTAGGATAGAGTTGGCAACACTTATGTTGTGGGTATCCGATAGTATTATGGAGTTAATATTGGGAGACTATGTTGTAGTTGAGACGATATTGTGTGCCATGTTGTGGAAGGGAGCGTGGTTGGTGGAGTTAGTGTTAGGTGTCCATGTTTTATAGGTTGGGTTGGAACTTCGGGGACGAAGTTCTTTTTATGGAAGGTAGACTGTAATACTACGGTTTTCCTAAGTCTGGTACTCGGCCGAGTATGGCCTACTCGGTCGATTAAAGTGTGTCGTGCATGTATCATGTTTGGCTACTACCCAGGAACACTCGGCCGACTATGTGGAATACTCGATCGAGTAGAGGGTACTCGGCCGAGTATACTCTATACTCGACCGAGTATCCGGTCTGACGAGTGTTTTTCCGCTGTTTGATTTGGAGATGGTTAGAATTATATAATACGCGTAATCAGTTTCTAATTATATATATTTTTACAAAACCAAAACACTCAATGATGCTCTAATCCTCTCCAAATCTCCCCCTATTGTGCGGATCGTTTGTGAGTCTAGTTCACCTTTCCTTGCGTCGATTATGTCGGTAAGCCTCTGATTTCGTAAGTTCTATTAATTTGTTTTCTTTAGGGTTTTGCCCTAAATTGTGATTTGGGGGAAAGAGGTTTTGGCATGTGGTAATTGGAATTATGTGATTATTGTGTGTAGGTGACGGTGTCATGAGGAATTGCTATTGATTGCTTGTGTGTGCTTGGATTGCGAATAAGTAGGGTTTCCCTACTCAGTTGTGCTTAATTGATTTGAGATGCTTTGTTGTAATGTGTATGATTGTGGTTCGCTGATCATCGTTGGAGTGTGGTGTGGTGGTGTTGTGATGGTTGTGATGGTGTTGTGATGTTTGTAGTGGAGTTACTTGCGGGAGTGGCTTCACGCCCTAGTTCGCCCCTCCGTGGAACCCGCCACGGGAGGGGATGTGCACATTAAGGGACAGGGTTATCGCCCGTTGATGAGCGGGATTTTGGTGGGGATTGGCTGCAGTCCCCCACTAGCGGCGTGGGCCACCTGTTGCAATGGGTATTCTGGCAGGGCTACATACCTCGGTGTGTAGTTTTTTACTGTGTGAAATCGGGAGACCGGGGACGGAGGATGATCAGCTGGTTACTTTATGCACTTGTCTTATTTTAATTATGCAGAACTGACCCCGTTGTTATTTTGTAAATTCTGTGGTGATCCATTCGGGAATGGTGAGCAGATTGTGACAGGTGATGCATTTGGTGAGCTTGGGGCGGTCAAGGGAGAGTCACCACGCCGGATTAGTTATCACCGTCATGAATCTTAGCTGTTGTGTTTAGTGTTGGAATATGTGTCCTCCGACAATAATGCGATCACAACTGTCGATCATAATGATCACATGTTTAAATCTCATTTTTAAGAATACATGTGGGATGTATTATTTTACAGTCAACTGGTCCACACATATCAGTAATGATTAGCTTTCTAGAGTTTGACATTACTGTCGTGCGACGGTGGTGATCAGTTGATCCCCTTAGGTCATACCTATAGGGAAATACCCTTAATTGATTATTAAATTAATCGTATGCCAATACCAGTTAATTAAATTGCTTAAAATTGACGGATGATTTGTGAGTGAGATTAACGTGTCTTATTATAATTCGATTAAACTAGATACGGTCTAAGTAATTGAATTGTTTTATTATTTAGATAAAATTATTGTTTACGAAACAATTTGAAATTGAATGAATAATTTATTATAAATACAAGATGTTGTAATTTATAATTTGATAAACCGTTTTGGTACAAGTAATTATGAATTACTAGTCGATTTTGTATATGACATATTTTATGAGTGTGTTGATTTTTAATATGTTAAAAATACATTGCAATTTCACATGTCAAGTAACATGTCACATAAGTCACAATTGACAAATGACAAAATAAAATGAACCATCCATTTTATGTTAAAAGTGCCGAAATAATGGAGGGAGTATAAGATTTATATTGTGTTTTTATTTTTAAGTGGAAAACACAATGATTAAATCTAACTAGTAGCCTTGCATACCTATTCCTTCTTGGGTAGAAAAACTAGCTCATTCATTGGGCACTAGTCACCCCTCCCCACCGGTTTTCCAAGAGGGAAATATAGAAGGTTTTTCCTCTATGATTCATTCTACTACTTCATAACATAATTTCTAGTGTTAGAAATCATTCTTCTCTCTACACATTGTGAAACTTAGAGAAATAAAAACCTCTCTAAATCATTCCTCTCTTGGCCGAAATATACAAGAGAGAACAAAATTTATTTTGTGTCAACTTTTAAGTAAGACTTGTATTATTTCTAGTACAAAATAATATTAGTTATTAGGGGTTCTTCCTTGGGTATTCACTTTTGAGAGAGGTTATATTTTGGACCTTTTGTTCATCCATTATTAGGAAAGCTCAAGAACTAACAAGAAGGTGATCTTGTTGGTGCCCTAATATCCGAAACCTCAATGTAAGATTGACACGATTTCTTCTTTTATCTTGCTTTAGTTTGCATGCATAAGATCTAGGATTTATTTTAAGACTAAATAAATTTGAACATATATGAATATGTAAATTATTGAGATTAATAATACTAACAAGCGGTATCAGAGCCTTAGGTTGTTTGCATGCAAATCGGTTTATAGTTTTTCCGAGTTATATGATTAACATACAAAACTAATTAATTTGGATTTATGAAGATAAACCTAAAAATAACCTTGCATGTTAAAAGTTTCGGGTCCTAAGTGATTTTTAGGTCATTTTGGTTTGTTTATGGATTTTATTGTTCATTTTATATAATATTGGCATTAAAATGTGATTTTTATGATAAAAATGTCATTTTTGGACGAAAAATAGCTAAACTTCGATTTTTTAACTGGTTTTTGGATATGTTTTCACATATATTATCTACTCATGGCGTGTAAATTTTCATGATAAAATGAGTTGTTTTGCCCGAAATATGGATTTTTTTAAGCTAAAATCGTATTTAAATGGGTAAATAGGTTAATATGAGTTATATTTTGAATCTGGTCATGGAAATTTAGTATGTTGTCAAATGCAATTTTACAAGATGTGTGTAAAATATTTGGCTATAATGCAGTCTTTATGCATGATTTATGAATTTTTGATGAAAAATCACATAAATAGTGACTATAATTAGTAATAATGCAAAAACATACTTCATGACTAAAGGAAAAACGTCACATGTTGCATTTTATCATATATTTCCGATCTAAAAGTGAAAAGGTGATGAAAATATTTTTTTCTCATATTTTTATGGTCATAATTGTTTTTTTTTTGGTAGAATGTAAGAATTCTATTAATAATAATGAGCTATTACACACTAATTTATCAACCAAACAACAATTTAAAAGAGTGCACATGGCACCTCTACACAACAATTCTGAAACATACTACTCAACTACTTATAGAATTCCAAATCAACTTCTTTTTAGACTTGTTCTTACTCCCAATACGAGACTGGACCTCATGTTTAATACGAGCTCCAACAACCTCTGGTCGCCATACCACCTGCTGGAACCTGCAGTGATTACGTGCCCGCCATATATGATATACTAGTGCCATCACTACCAAGGAGATGAAAGTCCCCCTATTCTTGTCTTGAGCCTACCACCAGCTCAATACTTGCATCTCAGGTATTTCCAAATTACTCCATTCTTGTACCTGCTTCAGACATTTCCTACTGTAAGAGCAAAGGAAGAACAAATGGTCGTGGCTTTCATCCTCCTCACCACACAAAACACAAACTGTTTCACTGCTCTGAAACAACCAATGAATCCTATCCATAGTTAGAAGACGATGCTGAACAAACAACCAACTGATAAATTGGTGCTTAGGGATACCATCAGTAATCCAAATATGTCAATACCAGGTGACATTACTTGCTTCATTACCAAGCCATTTATATCCACTAGAAATCGAGTAAGAAGCATCTTTTTCTAACCAGTCATGCTGTATATAACCAGGAAGAAGGATGTCCTTAACTCTGCAAATTCTTTTCCAAGCCCAACTGCTGCTTTGGGATGGTTGATAATCAGACCAGGGCACACTTTTTAAGTAGGTACAATGCACCCACTTTACCCAGAGGTGATCTTTCTTATCCATCACCCACCAAACATACTTTCCTACTGCAGCCACATTCCACCTCCTGATATCACACACACCCAATCCCCCTTGTTCTTTTGGCAAACAGACTTGCTTCCAAGACACAAGAGCATTAGAATGTGAGTGAGCTTCCCTTTTCCATAAAAAATTTCTACAAGTACTCTCTATCTTAGCCATAACACTGGACGGAATGATGTATATCCTTGCCCAGTAACTATGAAGAGTGCCAAGAACACTTTTGATCAACACTAGCCTTCCTGCATAGGATAATTTCTTTGCCACTAATGCTCTTATTCTATCCACAATCCTTTCCACCAGAATGTTACAATCAAGTGCAGATAACTTCTTAGCAGAGATAGGCACCCCAAGATATTTAAAAGGGAGTTTACCTATCTTTAAACCAGTAACATTAGCAAATTTCTCCAGCAAACCACTCTCCAATCCACTGTCATACACATTGGACTTCATTTTGTTTATATGCAATCCTGAAGCAGCAGTAAAAGTAGAAATAGCTCTCATTACAGCAATCATGGAATCCCAATCCCCTCTACAAAAGACTAATAGATCATCAGCAAAGCAAAGATGAGCAAGGTTCAGCTTCCTACATAGTGGGTGATATTTAAAACTATCCAGTTCAGTTAATCTATTCAAAATCCTTGACAAATATTCCAAGCAAATAGTGAATAACAGAGGAGACAGAGGGTCACCCTGTCTTAGGCCTCTTTTGCCTTGAAAGAATCCAAAGAACTCTCCATTCAGAGATAGAGAAAATTGAGGAGTGGTAACACATTCCATCAGTAGATTAGTAAAATGACTTGGGAATTTCAGAGCTATAAGCATTTCTTTCAAAAACGACAATTCTATAGAGTCATAAGCTTTTTGCAAGTCTAACTTCATGAGTACTCTAGGAGAACAGACCTTCCTATTATAGAGCTTGGTAAGATCTTGACAAATAAGGATATTCTCCACAATATCCCTATCCTTAATAAAAGCACTCTGGTTAGAACTTATAATGTCAGGCAATATAAGACTCAATCTGTTGCACAGTACCTTTGCTATGCACTTATAAAGTGTATTACAGCAAGCAATAGGTCTGAACTGGCTCACATTTGTAGGGAAGTCAGTCTTGGGGATGAGAGTGAGAGTAGTTCTATTCAGTTGCTTCAAAAGTTTCCCAGACTGGAAGAAATCCTGAACTGCATTGATAACATCCTTTCCTGTCACTGCCCAAGTATCTTTAAAAAATTGTGAACTAAACCTATCAGGTCCAGGAGATTTTGTACTTGGAATAGAAAAAATATCCATTTTTATCTCTTCTCCAGTGACTGGCTTATTTAGCAGAGCAATATGATCAGCATTTAGCACATTCCCTTTTCTTACTGTAGGAATATGCACATGCTTCACACTGTTGCTCGTCCCCAGAAGTTTCTTATAATAATTTTCAAAAGCCTCATTGATATCCTGAACCTGTGTCAGAACATTACCATCAGAATCCTCTATTTGCACAACCTTATTGGCAACTCTTCTCTTTTTAATCACAGAATGAAAATAAGTTGTGTTATCATCCCCCTCTGCCAACCACTGTGCTTTAGACTTTTGTAGTATGAATGATTGTCTAGCCTCCTCTAACTGCCTATATCCCTCAGCAGCTTTCCTTTCAGCTTCAATAAGTGATGCATCCTGAGGTTGATTCCTTAAGTCAGTTTGAATAGAGTGTAGAGACATAAGCATAATATGAGCATTTTTCTCAATATCATGAAATTTATCCCTCTTTAATTTCTTCAGATCACCCTTCATAGCTTTCAATCTCTTCACCACAGTGTACATAGGAGTACCATAAATGCCAGCATTCCAGTGCTTAGTCACAATATTCATAAATTCAGGAGCCTTTGCCCACATATTAAAATATCTGAAATGAATGTTCCTCTTCCTAGTATCCTCTTCAAGTTGTACAATACAAGGGCAATGATCATACAAAACTTCTGGAAGGAAATTTGCAAAAGATTCAGGGAACATATTGATCCACTCATCATTGATCATAACTTTGTCAATTCTGCTATAAACCCTTTGTGATGCTTCTTGCTTGTTCGTCCAAGTAAAAAAAGATCCCACTACTTTGATATCCTCCACACCACCGTAGTGCACACAATCCTGAAAATGTTATATCTCAACAACAGTAATCTGAGACCCTATTCTCTCATTAGGAAGTAGAACGTTATTGAAGTCTCCTCCAATTAGCCATGCTCCAGTAATCTGCTACTGGTATGATTTCAGACTAGTCCATAGGTTCTTCCTATCAGCAGCCTTATTAAATCCATAGACAAAAGTAATCCAAAATTCTCTTTGCCTAACTCTATCAGTTAACCTAGCATGAATAGTTTGGGAAGATACATGCTGAATATCCACTTGATAAGCCCTGGGGTTCCATAACATCCAAATCCTCCCTCCTTTGTGACTTTGATGATTAGTGCAAATAGCCCAATTATTACAAATATTATTACTAACTTTCAACCAGTTATTGCTTTTGACCCTAGTTTCTATTAGACCAAACACATCTACTTTATTCATATGCAGGAATCGTCTTATATCCATCTGCTTTTTCACTTTATTAAGTCCTCTAATATTCCAAAATCCAATACTACCCATTACTACTAGTTTGGCCTGTATCCATTCCCACCTCCTTATTTCCAGTCACACTTTTTTTCAAAGATTGAGTTACAGCTTCCAGATAAGAGTGCCCCCCTGGAGTAATAACAGGAGAATGTGCTTCATGTCTGCTCAGATGAGATACATGCTGACCAGGAGTTAACACTCTCATATCCCCAATGACACCCACAGAAGGAGTAACTACAGTCTGTGTTACAGGTTCATTTGATTTCTTACGCCATACCTAATTGACCTTAGGACTCTGTTTTGGTGCTTCTTTCTTCCTACACTGACCAGTAGCATGCCCTATACTATTGCAAGTATTGCAAGTAATAGGGAGCCAATCATACTCCAGTCTAATTTTCTTTTCCACCCCTTCCTCATCCAAAAAACTAATTGATTCACGGTATCTTTGATTCACTTTCACCTCTATCATTAGACGAGCATATCCCAGGAAATTCTTCTTTTCTGTGGCTTCATCTCTTCTTATCACTTTTCCTATCAGTCCCCCAATTTTGGTCAGACGGTCCTTACCCCAAAATTTAAGGTCAAGCCCCATTAGTTTAACCTAAATTGGCAGATATTCCATTTTTTGTTTCACAAGTGCAGTACCCACATTCCACTCTTTTATCACAACTGGCTTGTTATCAAACATAACAAACCCATGCTGCAAAACCCGTTGTTGGATTGCCTTAGTCTTAAATCTCACCAAAAAAATTCCATTCGGCATAAACGAAACCTTGTCATAGTCTTCCTCCTTCCACATTCGCTTAATAAATCCCTCAAGAACATTCCAGGGAGGATTTACACCAACTACATACCCAAATTCAGAGGTAGACCAAAATTTTATCTCGTCCTTAACATCATCTACCGTAAGCTTAAGTAAAGGAGGTGCAGTTACCTTAGGAGTATTCCGAGAAACCTTCGTCCACGCATGTTCATTCTCAGGACTAACCTCCTGATCTGGTTCAGGGACGTCATCCTGACCCTCTTCACAAGTATCTTCCGGAGCATCATCAAATTCCTCATCCAAATCGTAAGGTTCAAGAGTTTCCACAGTAAACTCCAAAACCCTAGCACTTGTTCCATTACTCTGAACTTCAGCTACAACAGTACTCGAAATATCAGTCTCCTTATTTAATGGAGAAGAAGTAGTATTAATAGTACGAGATTCAGTAATTTTTTTATTTATTTTTGATGTATTTAATGCAGGTCTTTTTGCTTTTGCCATTTTCACAGATCCCTAAATTGATTGAGTTTTTTCAGATTTTTAAGAGCTTTCTCTCTCTAAATTCTCTCTCTTACTCGAAAGGAATTTTTGAACTTTATTTCTCTAGAAAACTAGTAGAAAAAAGGATGGTCATAATTGTTAAAACCGATAAACCGCAACATTGTTTTTCTCGATAAATTTTCGAAATTTTTAACCTAAGTTTTGAACATTATGAGTGTCATGGTATTTTTCCAGATTGTTCATGAGTTTATATTTCAAATTTCGAATTTATTTGAAATTTTTATAATTTAATTTGATGTTTATAGCACAATTTTGTATTTTGGGTCCATTTATGAACAATATTAAGAAATCAAGTTTAATTATTTTCAAATATTAGTGGAGACTAATTTTGAGTCCTAAGATGGTTAGGGTAATTAACTTGTATATAAATATGAATTTATGTAATTATTGTGACTTTTAATAAGTTAAATCACGCAAATCCGTTAAAAACCGATTAATATACGATATTGGCTCTTAATGGCGATTTAGCATAAAATCTAGCATGTTCATACATATTATAATGCTGCATTTTATTTATGATTGTCATATTTTAATTTTATGTAATTTTTGAATTATGTAATTTTACTTAGTATGACCTTAGTTTTAATTGATATTACCCGAAATGTATGGGAATATCGATTCGGTTGTAATTATTGTGATCTCGTATCACCGTTTTATAATTTAATAGATTTATTTTTATTTTTAATTACAAATGTATAATAGGAAATTATGTAATTCATTTTGTAATTTAATTATTCCGGAGTTCCATGAAGACGGTGCCACTCGAGAAGGCGATCCATCAAAGAAAGTGTTGCCTTGAAGTGCGTGCCAAGACCAAAGTTCAAAGGACCAAAGGAGTTGGTTTTCGAATTTGTAATAGTTTATTAGATTTTCTTTTTTAGGAAGGCCATACTAGGATTTTATTTTATGCTTTGCATTTTATTTATATGTTGCATGCATCACTAAATCGCCATAACTAAACATGCATTTTAAATCGAGTTTATCGACCGTGTCAATTACAATTATCGTAGTTCACCGCTTTAGTTCACTTAAAACGTGATAGATAATAAATTGATATGACCTCTCGTTAAAATAAACAATTGAGACTTAGCCTTACCAAAATGTAGAAACCATGAAAACCTATTTCATGAGGGAGTGTGCTCGGCCATACCGGGGTACAAACCTTGTTACGTAGGGGAAGTGGGTGATAAATGTCTATCCACCGAATTCATGTTGATAAGGGATTAATCGGCCCTACCGTGCCCAAGTTGATGTGGATTTGGATCATGGACACATTTTTTCGAAATTTAGGTTGAACTCAACAAAAGTATTCTCGACCTTGGCCGGATGTGTTTTGGGCTAAAGATAAATATTAATGTAGTTTTATCGACCAAGAGTTCTAAAAGTAGAATCGATTAAAGAGTTAATCCACCGAGTTATATTGATAAGGGATGAATCGGCCCTACCGTGCCCAAGTTAATATGAATTTAGATCTTGGAATCATTTATCAAGTTGGGTAGAGGTCACTAGATAAATGCAATAAAACTTGTATAAATTAAAATTTACGAGTATTATTATTATTTTAAAAACGACAAGTGTTTTAGTCCTTCTATTTTTGTTTTGTAGACCACTTTTATTTCTCAAAACAAATGGCCGCACCAAACACCAACGCCACACCTCTCACTAATGTTTCATGGCTCCGATCCTTCATGGATCGTTGTAAACTTGAAAAGAATGGGTCAAATTTCTCCGATTGGGATGCCCAACTCAAATTAACCGCCCAAAGTGACGTTAAGCTTCGTTACCTCATTGAAGCTTCTCCACCCGAACCTAATGCTAGTTCATGTGCCGCCACTAGGGAAGCATATGAAGCTTACCACAAAGAGTCCGCCGCTATGAAAAATGTGTTGATTTTTGCTATGGAGGCGGATCTCCAAAGGAGAGCCTTTAAAATGGGCACCGCTTATGAAATCTATTCCAAACTTGTGACAATGTTTTCGCAAGCACCGAGGATCATCCAATATGAGGCGGCCTCGGTATTCTTTGATCTCGATTTCAAGGAGGGCCAAAACGTTAGCCCTCACGTGCTCAAATTGTTGGAGCTAGTCGAGACATTGAAACTTCAAAAGGTTGAAATCCCCAAGGAGCTCATTGTTGATAGGATTCTTCACTCCTTATCCAAAGTCAAAGCATATGTACAATTCCGAGTGAATTTCAATATGCAAGACAAGGACGTGTCTCTTGAAGAGTTGCACAAGTTACTTGTGCAAGCCGAAAGAGACATGGGGTTAAATGTTAACCCACCTAAGGATGTGCTTCATATAAGCACTAAGAGGAAGGGGAAGTTCAAAAAGAATGAGAAAAAGGGTAAGAGGCAAGCTCCCATGTCCACCAAGGCAAAGACTTTTGAAGCTAGCACTTCCAAGACCAAGAAGGGTCCTCTTGATAAATGCCATTATTGTAATGGCGTTGGACATTGGAAGAGGAATTGTTCCAAGTATCTTGGTAACATCAAAGCTGGAAAGATCACTCCAGTAGGTAAATGACCATCCTTTCTTTTATGTTTCTAATTCAACTATGGTATTTTGATACAAAGTTGTGATAATGTATCCCCTTTTTATTGTAAGTAGGGCCTCCTCCAAGCAAAGACAAGGGAAAAGAGAAGCAAGCTTGAGAAATCATGAAGGAGCTAGGAGTAGCTACCGATGAAGCTTGGCTTTTATTGTCTTTATTTTAATGTTATGAATTTTAGAACTATTTTGATTTCCGTGTTTGACATGGAAATGGTTGATCTTTTCTAAACAATGGTTGTATTTTGGATTATGGTGGCTTGGCTTGCAACCCAAGTCACCCCTTTTATCGTATTTATTTGTTCTAATAATTCGTCTTTATATTCTTGCACATAGAAACATATGATCATCTACTTAAAGTGATCCAATAGACAATTATAATGATGGGATTCATTATATGTGCACAAGCTTGAAGCTTGTATATGATCAATTATAAAGTGATGTTGAGTTGTTGAACTCTCCTAAAGGAATGTCAATTACCAAGTAAACCCATCAAATCTAAAAACTATTAGTCAATGTATAAGATATTCCTCCTTCTACTTCAAAATCATTATTTGTGTCTCATAAACTATCTTTAAATATCTAGTGTATTTATTTTAAAGATAGAGTGGGAGAAAAATGAAGACACAAAGAATACAAAGAATAATTTGTATGCTTGAGTAATTGTGATCTAAAAAAGGAAGAACGATTTGTATACCAATATAGAGAGTATACTTGAATAGATGATATCTCTGGTCTTGAGTAGATGAGATCTACATGACAAAAGAGACCAAGTGAAGTAATCAAAAGAATATGTTCTTAAGATAACTACACGAGGAGACCAAAAGAAAGTTTTGAAAGAAAGTGACAAAAGAAAATTCTCAAGAAAAGGATTTTGTTAGTTTATGACCTAGATATAAATAGAGTTTCAATATTGATATTTACTTAAGAGCCTAAATGAAACAAAGTTGCATCCTTGAATATAAATGAGATTTATGAGTAAAAGTTGCAAAGATAGATATGCCGATGTCTACAAGAGCTAAGTTAATTGTTAACCACGCTAGTGTCATTACTTAACCTCATTATGAAAATGAAATGGTTAATCCTCCTTTCGAAAAGGGTATTTTGAGAAGGACGTATATTAAGTGGGATTTCACTTTTAAATAATGACATTGCTACGCATCATTATAAAAATGAATGAGTTAGAGATTAAAATCTCTTTCCATAAGTTAAGATTGAAATCTCTTCAAAATAGGTATTTTGAAAGGATATGTTGGGAACATATATGGTTTTAATCTTATTAACTTGGCAAAGCAAAATGTATTTCAATTCTTGAAATGTTTCGATTGAGTAGTCAATTACGAAACATGTGGAATTGAGTGGGAGTTTGAAAATATCATGTGAAGACATGAAATTTAGTGGGAGCAATCATCTTAAGAAAAAAAATTTATAACTCATTACTCATTGAGAATGACGAGCTAGTACTATCTTTCACAAAGAAGTATTTGAGTTTTCAATTCTGGATGAAAATGGACTAAAATGAATCCAATCACATCATAGGATGTTGGATAGGTATTGAGATATACACATCAAATCAACGAGAAACGTAGGTTATTCATATCGATGAAAATGGAATTACCATAAGCAGTCATGGTCATTCATTGAACCTAAGAATGGTTGATCACATGATTAAATATTACTAATGTTTCCGCCATTAGAATAATCATGCACATGTCCAATAATGAATCATATACTTAAGAGCATGATGAGTCATTGGTAAGCCATAGAAGAATCGTCATGAATTCTCGAGGAGAACTAATGAGCTATTCTAGTGTTTGACAGAACACTCTGTTATGTGACAAGAAGTTGCAAATATTGAAGTTCGAAAACACATAAGGATTTATGAAAATCCTAAGCTATTCAAGCTAATAGGAGAGATAAGAAGTTTGAAAAGATACTTGGTTATAGTAAGAAGTTACTCAAAACTAGTATTTTCAAATTTGCTAGGACTTAGGAGAAGTGCTAGGCTAATCATCTTGACAATTGTTACAAGATCCTACAAAACACATATACCTAGTACATTATGAGTTGAAAGAACACTTGACTAGTGTGAGTTATGTCGTCCACCATAATAAGGTTGTTATGTTATAAACAACAACAAAGTTCTTTCAAAATAAAGAACCTAAAACTAGTTTGGGAAACTAGATATGTACTTGGTGAGATTCATGCTATGTGAGACAACCATGAAAATAAAGGAAAATGCAATTCAAAAGGGTTGAACACATGGACACATAGTGTGTTAAACTCATGTTCCAAACGATTAGTGTTTACACACTTGCAATATACATCACAAGGTGGTAATATGGTATAGACTACCCGAATGTGATGTCCACATTTGTCGTTTGAGTTATTATTAACTCATCTTATACTTTGTTACATCCAAACGGGTTGTAAGGACAATTGAACCCCGTTAAAGTGAACACGGATTAGCATTGTATTCGCCCATAGTCATTTATATGAGGTGACGTCTCGAAGTGATTAGAGTGTGATTCGATTGATGGCAAGTTCAAGTGCCATAGAGTCATATGAGAATGACTAGTCGATCATATAGGCAGACTGTTAGGAACACTTTGTCGGGCTAATGACCGCTTATAGAATTCTGGCAAATTTATATAGCCTGGTCGTGGCAAGAGCTAATATAGTATTCTAATGAGTCGATTCTTTTGACTAAATACTGTTCGCCTAAGGTGGCACAGTTTTAGATTAACTTTGATTTATGTTACTAAGACCTTCGTAAATAGGGTCAAATGGGCATATTTTGGGTTATGATGGATGTGGCTAGTCGAAGGGAATAAGTGCGATAGAAATTGTCCACCCCTTATCAGAGTTATAACAATATCTCAGGGCCACTCAGGGAGTAATGAACTGGAAATGCATGGCCACGCTCGAAAGGTATCCATGGTAGATAATTCCAGTCAATCTGTTATTCTCCAGATCGAGGAAACCACTCTCGATATGATCACTTGCAAGTACGACCTGAAAGACACCTTGCATTGAGTGGGAGATAGTAATAGGACAAGAGAATTGGTGACGCACACTTGTCGAGGACAAGTGGGAGATTGTTGGAATATGTGTCCTCCGACAATAATGCGATCACAACTGTCGATCATAATGATCACATGTTTAAATCTCATTTTTAAGAATACATGTGGGATGTAATATTTTACAGTCAACTGGTCCACCCATATCGGTAATGATTGGCTGTCTAGAGTTTGACATTACTAACGTGCGACGGTGGTGTTGATCCCCTTAGGTCATACCTATAGGGAAATACCCTTAATTGATTATTTAATTAATCGTATGCCGATACGAGTTAATTAAATTGCTTAAAATTGACGGATGATTTGTGAGTGATATTAACGTGTCTTATTATAATTCGATTAAATTAGATACGGTGTAAGTAATTGAATTGTTTTATTACTTAGATAAAATTATTGTTTACGAAACAATTTGAAATTGAAATTGAATGAATAATTTATTATAAATACAAGATGTTGTAATTTATAATTTGATAAACCGTTTTGGTACAAGTAATTATGAATTACTAGTCGAATTTGTATAAGACATATTTTATTAGTGTGTTGATTTTTACTATGTTAAAAATACATTGCAATTTCACATGTCAAGTAACATGTCACAATTGACAAATGACAAAATAAAATGGACCATCCATTTTATGTTAAAAGTGCCGAAATAATGGAGGGAGTATAAGATTTATATTGTGTTTTTATTTTTAAGTGGAAAACACAATGATTAAATCTAACTAGTAGCCTTGCATACCTATTCCTTCTTGGGTAGAAAAACTAGCTCATACATTGGGCACTAGTCACCCCTCTCCACCGGTTTTCCAAGAGGGAAATATAGAGGGTTTTTCCTCTATGATTCATTCTACTACTTCATAACATAATTTCTAGTGTTAGAAATCATTCTTCTCTCTACACATTGTGAAACTTAGAGAAATAAAAACCTCTCTAAATCATTCCTCTCTTGGCCGAAATATACAAGAGAGAACAAAATTTATTTTGTGTCAAATTTAAAGTAAGACTTGTATTATTTCTAGTACAAAATAATATTAGTTATTAGGGGTTCTTCCTTGGGTATTCACTTTTGGGAGAGGTTCTATTTTGGACATTTTGTTCATCCATTATTAGGAAAGCTCAAGAACTAACAAGAAGGTGATCTTGTTGGTGCCCTAATATCCGAAACTTCAATGTAAGATTGACGATTTCTTCTTTTATCTTGCTTTAGTTTGCATGCATAAGATCTAGGATTTATTTTATGACTAAATAAATTTGAACATATATGAATATGTAAATTATCGAGATTAATAATACTAACATTTAGTTGCTAGCATTTGCATATTTCTTTTGTTCGATTTTGAGACAATGTAACTTTTATAATTCTCGTACTTTAATAAATGTGTTTGGGACTATTGCTATTGATATTTACTAACCTCGGGCAACCGAGATGGTAACAGCCTTTCATGCTGGGGTAGTCCTGGTAAGGTTCCTTGGTATGAGGGGGTGTTACAAACCATCAAGCTTTGCTCTTTAACTCCTACCCCGAAAGACTTTTTAGAGCCTTAAGGAATATGACCATTGTAAGGGTTAGAACCTCTTCTCAAGCAACCATAAACCAAGCAAATTCACCCATCCAACCTCTCATTGAAAACACAATACAACAACAACCAAACAACACCATTGATCCTCTACTAGAAAATCCTTTCCACAATTTCCAACTCCCAAATACTCCACCCCAAACACCCCCTCATATACCAAACCCACCACCACAAATGGCTTTATGTGATTACAATCACCTTAACCATAATGATGCTTGTAATCCAATTAATTTCGGCACCTTGGCTCCAAACAATTTTGAGATGCATCCCGCCCAAGTGGGCTTGATCGAAAAGGATTGTTTCGGTGGGCATATTGATGAAGATGCTCATGCCCACCTAAGGAAGTACAAGAAAAAGGTGGCCATGATGAAAACGAATGGAGTGTCCGAAGAAACTTTAAGATTGATGTTATTCCCATTTTCTCTAACAGACAAGGCGGTTCGTTGGTTAAATGTGCACCCTCTGAACACATTCACTACATGGGATGCCTTAGCCAAGGCGTTCCTAGCCAGGTATTACCCGTCATCGAAGACCGCCATGCTCCGAAACGAGATCCATGCATTCCAACAAGAGGATGGAGAGTCCTTAGGAGAAGCATGGGATAGGTATCAAGACTTTATTGCAAGTTGTCCTCACCATGGAATACCGGCTTGGTATATCACTCAAACATTTTTCCAAACTCTATTGCCAAGAACAAAAGAAATGGTGAATGCCTTCGCGGGAGGGGGGATTTGATCATTTGAGTGATGAAGAGGGCACGGCTCTAATCAAGAAAATGGTAGACTCCGAGGCAAATTATGGCACAAGAGGGAATATCTTGAGAACAAATAAGCACCCTCCCGAATTCTTAGTGAATGTGGAGACTAATGCTAAGCCTCATATGCTCACCAAAAAGCTTAAAGAGTTGAGTAAGAAGAAGCAAGTGAACCAAGTAAATCAAACTAACTCTTCTCATGGACCATCCATGGAGGAAGTGACGCAAAGATCAACATATAAGTCATGTGGAGGGATGGGTCACACTTATGAATTATGTGCAAATAACCATCATAACAACTTTGATGGGAACAATGTGCAAGAGGTGAATGCTTTCCAAGCATTTAACAATTTCTCCAACCGTCCACCTAGGCCCTCATTCAATAACAACAACCAAGGATCCAACCAAAACTTTGCCAACCAACCTCAAGCATACCAAGATTATGGGGGCAACTAAGGGAACCAAGGTAATCAAAACTTTTACCATGGAAACCAAGCCAACCAATGGTGACACGGCTGTCGCAACCCGATCAAAAATAAAACCAACTGGCTCTACTAATGCAGCAGAGGTAAGTCGGGTATCGTATCCACAGGGAGGCGGTCACTATCTACTTGTCATATGGTTTGTCTAATGTCACAAGATGGGGGGTTTGAGTATTTGAACTAAACTAATAAAAGTAAGGGATGAAATAGAAGATTGATCAGATAAAGAGAAATATGTCAGGATGTCGGTTCGCCATGATATTACACAAATCAGCTAATGGTGAGGTCAGTCGGTTTGATGTGAGAAGGGAAAAAGAAAGGTCCTTTCGGTCCGCTATCCGCCCTAAAATACTGCTAGCTTAGCTTTCACCCTCACTAATGTAATCTAGTGTCCGTAGCAGGTCTATTCATTCCAATATTTCGATCTAGGTCTGAATTTAACCAGATTAACTAATTCAGTTGCATCCATTCAACCAAACGATTATAGTTATATTGCTAATGAAATAATTCTCACATTAAAACCTTTTAAACCAATTAAAGCATCATCGATTAACTATCATGGCTCCCCTATTCCTAGCATTAAGGGATTAGCTAAACATAATAATGGGCAAAGCAGTAGAGGAAAAGATAACAATAGCAAGCATAGTATAAAGATGAAAGGAAGAGAATTAATACTAGAATAAAAGGGAAGAAAGAATTACAAAAGTTCAGATCCGGAAAGTAGAGGAACAAAGTAACGATGAACAGTAAAGAGTTTTTTCTGGTGAAAAGAGTTTATTCCTAAACCTAATGACGTCTCTCCTATTTATAGGGAAGATATTTATTTTCCTAAAATACGATGACAAGATTTTAAAATATTGCCTCACATAGAAAAGTACTCGATCGAGGACTTTAGAACTCCTCGATCGAGTAACTCCAAGCAAAAACCTCTCGATTGTAGACTTTAGGTACTCGATCAAACACTATCAAAAAGGCACCATTCGATCGAGGACATTAGGTACTCGATCGAGTACTTTCCAGCGCACAATTCCTACTTCGCGCACCGAACTTCAAATGGCTGCCATTTCTTGGTTACTTGGGCAAATAGAGCGTTTTCGGTGGCGTTGGAAATATAAGAGGATAAGCTTTCATCTCCAATTGAAATACCTTTAATATCTGTTTTAGAACTCGAGATATGGCTCTTCAATGTAGGCATTAGTAATTTAAAGCTCTTCCTTTGCTCGCCTTGCTTCCTTACTTCTATGCGCATCTCAAAATAGTAGTCTCCAAGCTCCGACAAGTTATGCAAGGAGTAACTACTCACAATCCTACATGAACTTGTCATAAATGACACTAGTTTTAAGGCTCTAAATCTTAGAATATATGAGTAGGTTGCCAAAATCTTAGGTCAAGTCTATTTGTTCAGCTGTATTTTAACATTAACTCGTAGATATGCAGAAGACAAAGCTAAATATATTAATTTATGCAAGGCTTAAGCAAAAGGAAAAATTATAGTGCAATTTCATCATCGAAATACACCGTTCCGACTTAACCTATATGCTAAAATTAATGTGATGTTTTTGAATTTTTTCGAATTTTCTAATTTTTATGAGATTTTCATATTTTTGAAATTAAAAGACAATGGAAGTAGAAAATTAAACATGATAACAGAAATGCAATAAAAACAGTATGCATACACAGATATGGATGTATATACTCTCCCCAAACCAAACTGTACGATGCCCTCATTGTACCCAAAAATAGGGAAAGGAAATGCAAACTAAAAAGGAGAGAGTGAAGCTGCGGCGAACTCACAAGAATACGCGAAGTGGGGACCTCCCCAAAATAGTTAGCAACATGGGAGGTCACTAACAGCTTTTTAACAGCGTCATTGGAAGTAAATCAAACGAATCTACCCGATGGTACATCGATCGAGAGGATATAGTACTCGATCGAATACACTGGGCTGCACAAGCGGTCGGTCGAGGAAATGAAATTACTCGATCGAAACGGTAGTTTCTGTGGATGGTTGATCGAGGTGGGCAAACGTTCGATCGAGGGAGTTAGTCACTCGATCAAGTAGAAAATCGCTCGATCGAAAGCTCCTGATTGCGTAGCTCTTAAGCGTTAAGGAAACACCTACAAAGACGCAAATATCAACCACAAATACGACCCAAAAACCAAGCCTAGATTGTTCACAGCCTATGGTTTGAAAACCATTTATTACACACACAACAAAAACAGAAATGTAAATCAACTACAAATTTAAACTCCGGGTTACATCCCGGACAGCGCTAGTTTCAGACAAGTCTCAGCTCGACCTTCTTTTCTTCATCCAGTTGCTCCAGTTAGTCATAATCAAAGCAACTCAAAGCTCTTAGCATTAGATCATAAATCTGCGCGTGTGCTACACAAAAGCATAAGTAGCACCAAAATAGAAAAGGAGCATAGGAGATCAATCTGAAGTACCGTCTCGGCCTAACAAATTTTTGATGACAAATATGGTGACATATTATTAACTTATTTATCCAACTGGGAGGGGGTGGAGTATTGAAACATAAAGCAGAAGTCACATTAGGTAATTTACTGTTAGTCATAGCAATAATCATGAAGTTATCGTTAATTACCTCAGGTCGGTTGCTCCTAACGTCGGAATCATTGATAAAAGAATATATTACCTCTACCGTGCTAGGAACATTCCCGGACTCAGCTACCTTCTCATTCCCCTCCTTTGTGGATTCTATACCGTATATTGCAGCCTCTAGAGCGTCCAGCTCGGCTTTTCAAATGGGGGGATTCACCATAACCATTGTCTTCTCCAAAATCGTCATCCGAAATGGACATAGATGACATAGCAACACTGCTCACAGCTAAATCACTCGATCGAGAATGAATAGTGCTCAATCGAGGAATTTATTCATCAAAAATACTCGATCGAACACTGGCATTAGTTTGATCGAGGTTTTCTTCCTCAGCCGTGCTCGATCGAACATTATGGGGTGTTCGATCGAGGTCTTCCTCATACAAACTGTTCGATCGAGTGGTGGAATCTGCTCGATCGAACTCCTCCTCATATAATGTACTCGATCGAACATTGTAGCTAGTTCGATCGAATTTTTGATGCTGAACCGTGGTGAAGTATTCGAGAAATTCTTCTTCTTCATTAACACCTTCAATTTCCGAGTCATACATATCTTCATCATCAGTAGACAACTCCGGTCTTTCATGGGAAAGACTACTTTTGGTATAAACAGTATATACCGTCTATGAGTCCCTAGAATCCGACTCGGCAGCTAATTGAGCTAGTTGAGAGTCAAGTAGCTTGAGGTGAGCCTCTCTAGATTTCTCAGTTTCTTGAGCTTGAAGTGCATGTGCCTTCACCTAAGACTTCAACTCAGCAATTTCTTTATTCTTTTTAACGGGAGGAGGGGTTTGTTGTTGCGGTGGCCAGATAAATGAAGGCTTTTGGTAGCCTCGCTGCGGAAACGGATGTGGCGGCACAAAATGCATACGATTAACTAGCTTGTGTACGCTGCCTAAACGCATAGACTTCGTCGTTCCCTGCCAAACAAATAACAGCATTGTGCCCTGCAGCACCACATCTCTCACAGTAGACCACCTGTTGTGCCATAAGATGGAACATAGGTGAAAGATCAGAGGTACTCAAGCCTTCCCTTTGATGATCTTTTACCTAGACCGGTCTAGGTAGGACCTGTAGGACCTATCAAAACAAAACATGGATAAAAGATAAGAATTGCCTCTAGGAATAAATTCCTCGAGGCTAAAGACAGAAAAAAATATAACAAGAAAATAAAATAGTTGCCTACCCGGCAATGGCGCCAAATTTGACACGGCTGTTGCAACCCTATCAAAAATAAAATCAACTGGCTCTACTAATGCAGCAGAGGTAAGTCGGATATCGTATCCACAGGAAGGCGGTCACTATCTACTTGTCATACGGCCTGTCTAATGTCACAAGATGGGGGGTTTGAGTATTTGAACTAAACTAATAAAAGTAAGGGATGAAATAAAAGATTGATTAGATAAAGAGAAATATGCCAGGATGTCGGTTCACCATGATATTACACAAATCAACTAAAGGTGAGGTCAGTCGGTTTGATGTGAGAAGGGTAAAGGAAAGGTCCTTCGGTCCGCTATCCGCCCTAAAATACTGCTAGCTTAGCTTTCACCCTCACTAGTGTAATCTATTGTCCGTAGCAGATCTATTCATTCCAATCTTTCGATCTAGGTATGAATTTAACCAGATTAACTAATTCAGTTGCATGCATTCAACCAAACGATTATAGTTATATTGCTAATGAAACAATACTCACATTAAACCCTTCTAAACCAATTAAAGCATCATCGATTAACTATCATGGCTCCCCTAATCCTAGCATTGAGGGATTAGCTAAACATAATAATGGGCAAAGCAGTAGAGGAAAAGATAACAATAGCAAGCATAGTATAAAGATGAAAGGAAGAGAATTAATACTAGAATAAAAGGGAAGAAAGAATTACAAAAGTTCAGATCCGGAAAGTAGAGGAACAAAGTAACGATGAACAGTAAAGAGTTTTTTCTGGTGAAAAGAGGTGATTCCTAAACCTAATTACGTCTCTCCTATTTATAGGAAAGATATTTATTTTCCTAAAATACGATGACAATATATTAAAATCTTGCGTCTCATATGAAAGTACTCGATCAAGGACTTTAGAACTCCTCGATCGAGTAACTCCTAGCAAAAACCTCACCATCGAGGACATTAGGTACTCGATCGAACACTATCAAAAAGGAATCATTCGATCGAGGACATTATTTACTCGATCGAACAAGATAGTACTCGATCGAGTACTTTCCAGCGCACAATTCCTGCTTCGCGCACTGAACTTTAAACGGCCGCCATATCTTTGTTACTTGTGTAAACAGAGCATTTTTGGTGGCGTTGGAAAGCTAAGAGGATAAGCTTTCATCCCCCATTTTAAGCACTTGAATATATATTATATAACTCGAGATATGGCTCTTCAAAGTAGGCACTAGTAATTTGAAGCTCTTCGTTTGCTCGCCTAGCTTCCTTACTTCTATGCGCATCTCAAAATAGTAGTCTCCAAGCTCCGACTTAATTCATCTCCTAAATAGTAGTCTCCTCTCCGGTTCACACCTGCAAATAATACAAGAGAAACCAAAGTAGACAATTCGGGGGACATTTGTAGCTAAACACTACACAAAATGCATAGAGATGCGTGCAAATATGTTACAAAATGCCTATATAAAATGCACGCATCAAAGGGTTTGGTCAAGGGTTCAATCAAGGATATACCAATAACCAAAGGTACAACCAAGGGCAAAATCACGGGTTTAACCAAGGTTACCAAGGGAACAACTAAACTTCCAACTTTAGAGATCAGGGATATGGCTTTTCTCTTCCAATTTCCAACCAACCTTTCAACCTAGAGCCACCACCTCAAGGAAGTAATACCATGGAAGATGCTAAATATGACAACTTGGTGAAGTTGATAGGGAATTTGGCAAGTAATACCCAACAACAAATCAAGAATCTTGAAGCTAAAGTTGCTTCTCAAGCTCTCATAAATCCCCAAAGACCACCGGGTGGATTTCAAAGACAAGGGCAAAATTCAAGGGATCCTATGAAGGCAAAGGAAGTCAATGCTATCATGATGGGAGTTGAAGAGGAAAGATAAGAGTCATATGGTTTGCCAAGTTAAAATGAGTTATCATACACTACTCCCTTTTCCATGGCTATAGAAATATTCCAAGAGGTTGACCATGACCCCGAAAAAGGGAGAATGGGAGGCTATGTGGTTGAGAAAATATTGACAATTCATGGTACAAGCTTGGATGTTCAAGTCCACCCGGATAAGGGAGAGATGGTTATGACTACACCAAGCACTATGAATGATGAATTTGTGCTTGAGGAAATTGTGGAAGCACCAAATGTGAAGGTAGAAGTTGAGAGGAACCCGGAAAAAGAAGAGATAATCGTGGTGGAAGAACACTCTTTGGCCAAGCAAGAACGGGCCAATGATACTTGAAGGTATGACAAGTTTATGGACTTGGTAATGAAAATGGAGACCTCCAATCCACCTTTGATGGAGATGCCTCATTGCTCCGAATTCCTTGAAGAAGTCATTTCTAGACGAGTGGACATTGGTGTCCATGAGCTTGATGCCTCAAGTGAGGAGAGTGAAATGTGGTCAAATCTAAAGAAATCCCCATCAAACTTGATGACCCAGGGAGTTTCTCAATTTCATGTACCGTTGGTGACCAAAAGGTGGATAGTGCTTTGTGTGACTTAGGGGCAAGTGTGAGTGTCATACCACTTGCCCTTGTGAATAGGTTAAATGTTACAAGCCTAGCACGCACTTCTATTACAATCAAACTTGCTGACGGGACAATCAAATCTCCGATTGGGATTCTCAAGGATATCATGGTTCAAATTCGCATGCTTCCAATTCCTACTAACTTTGTTGTGTTGGAGATCCCTACGGGAAGACGCTCTCGTATTATTCTTGGTAGGCCATTCTTGGCCACGGGAGGAAACGTCATAGATGTCAAAGAGGGGTGATTGTCATTCAAAGTTGGGGAGGAAAAAGTTGAATTCAAGCTACCACATCCTTCAAAGAAAAATGTGATTCAAAACATGTTTGCCGTGGAAACATTAGAACTCCATGAGAATGAAGATGAGAACATGGAACTCTTGATTGATCATGAGCCGATAGTTGATTATGAGTCTCCGGCTAAGTTCATTGAAGAAGTGAATGTTAAAGATAAATGTGGAGAAGAGGGCAAGACTTGGGAAATGGATGTCGATGAATTTGAACTTGCCATATTCTGGGAGTTGAGGAGCGGTGAGAAAAACTATGATGTTCATGGTTTTGACACAAGCTTGGAAGAAATCGAAAATCTTCTCTTGGAAAATGGTTCTATCCATATGGAGGATCAAGAAAGGAAGGACAAAAATGACAACATCATGAACCTCAATGTTGAGATGCTTGATGACCTCCTAGCCCAAGAGACCCCAAAGACGATTGATGCAATGTCGATGATTGATGATAACAAAAGTGAGAGGGAGTTGAACATTAGGGTTGGAGATGCTCACCTCGATATCCTCCCTCCCGGGTTTGTTCCATGCGCCAATTTTCCCCCAAAGAAAGTGCCCAAATCCAAAAAGAAGAAACCAAAAAGACGGAGGAAGAGATCGAAAGGAAAGAGGGTATATGACCCTAGTGTTGACAAAGACAAGAAGAAGCTTGAGGAAGAGGTGGACCGAAAATGGCAAGAGGTTCAACATGCCATGTGTAGGTTACATGATGTGATGACAAGGGTGAAAGGAGCTTGTTTTGTTGGTAGTGAAAATGGTGGAAGGTTGGTGGGATCTCGGGATGTTGACCCCGGTTGATTAAAGCCTCCTTAATGAAGAGGTTTGGTGGAGTTACTTAAGAACCACCGCATTGTATATATTCTCCTTCTCTTTAATTAAGTTTTTACCGTATTTTACATTTAGCGACATGGTCCGAATAGGAGTTAATCTAAATTATCTCTCTTTGCATTCATATAGTATAGTTGCATCATATTTCAATTCCGCATATCGAATAGATCATGCATTGCATAACTATTTGAAAATCACAAAAAAAACTGAAAAAATTGAAAAATTTCAAAAATATGTATTTACCTTTCGAATATCCTCCACAAATTTATTTCCATCAAGAATTATGTAAATAAATAAGTGTGAGGAGGACATTCCCATATTTTAAAAATACAAAAAAAATGTTATTTATTTTCAAATATTTAAAATCAAAAAAATATGTTCTTTTAATTTTCTATTCTCTCCCTATACTTTATTCCATTGAGGACAATGTAAATTTTAAGTGTGAGGAGGAAAATATCCACCTTGTGAATATTTGTTTATATTTGTTTATATTTACTTGTTAATTTGAAAAAAAATATAAAAAATTGCCTAAAAGTTGAAAATTTTCAAAAATTCCAAAAATATTGCATTGTTTATATTACATATATTGCATTTGTCCTAACCGTTTTGATAGGCAACACATGAATCATCGGAGAAGACGCTTGGTAATCTCTTCCAATTCTTTCTCCTTTATCCTTCCTTTTCTTTTTGTAAATATAAGCATGGAGGAGGACAGGATATGTGATGTGGGTGTTTTCTTTGGGAACCATTTTGGATATGCGTGTGTTGTTAGTGTGTTATTAGGACTAGATCTTGTACGGATTTAGATTAGACATGTATATACGTGTTCACGCTTTTATTCACGTAGCTTGTGCATATGTGTAGTTTGCATCCATACACGTTACATTTCGTTTGTAAATATTTGCATATGGAGTCTAACTTTAGAGGGCATATGTTGCCAATGATGATAATTTGTTTTGCCCGTGTCATTTCCCTTTTAATAGCTCGTATCTCTTGATGGCACATGTTAGGGTTTTTGCTTGCAAAAACCCGGAAGTCTAGCTTAACAACCAAGTTGCGACCACCTTGTGAGACCGTGTTAGACCAGAGACTTGACCTAAGTTCGACATAGCTACTAAAATGTGAGGATAGAGCCTCCAAATGGCCGGTCCATCAAACCGGTCCCGTTTAGGTCTTGAGAGTAGTTCTCCTTACGTGGTATGTTATGTCAAAACGCATAAGTACGGTACGCATTCCTTACTGTAGAAGTGTCGGTGTGCATGTTGAGACAATTTTGTTCAAATAAAGTAGCCTCTCATAGCCAAATAAGCTTATTTTTAACCCATTTGATCATCTTTCCCTTTTGTTTACCCTATTTGTGCCTAAGCCTTGGCATTTCATTTGCCAATAAAATAACTACATTCCATAAACACCTCACCTTTGTTGAGTTGTTCGTCTTTGTAGTTATTTTGCGGAGTATAATTGGGAAGGAAATGTGATTTTTGTTGAGGTGAACGGTCCTAAATATCACAAAAGTGAAATGTAGCTTGATAGTTGGCCAATTTTTGCACTATTAGGAGGGTTACAAGTGAATGAAAAAGAAAGAAAAAATGAAGAAGAAAAACAAAATAAAAAACAATAGGAAAGAATGTATATTTTTGTGTTTAATAAAGGGTTGGTAATTTGCAAATTGAGTTTGTGTTTAATAATATTTTTGTGTTTAATAATTTTTGAAAATGGAAATTTTGCCATATTTTGTGGAAGAATTCCTTTGCATTGGGTGTGGTTTAGTGAATTGGTTAGATGTGGCGACTAGTTAACCAGTAGCCTCATATGTCTTAAAACGATGCTTGCACCAACCTCTTTTCACTGAACACGAGCCCCATTACAACCCGATTGTCTCTCTTGTATGTGCATCATTTTGACATTTCTCTTGCGGATATTGGATGGGGTACCATATTAGAAAGCGGGCATGCTTCGCAAGTCGAGTTAGGGGAGTGATTTTGGTTACTTTTTGTCACAAAAATCACCCGGTTCTTCAATGAGTGTCTAGTGAAACCCGTGAGAGCCGGTCTTGTGTCTCCTTTGGTCAAGGGTTTGATATGGAGTCGAATCTTTGTGTGTGTCGTGTCATTCTTGGGAGTATAGCGAAGTACTTCCCTTTAATTTCCCGCCTAGAATTTGTTTCTTACTGTTAATATAGGTTGCTTGAGCTAGAATTAGAGATAGACACCTTGGTAAGACCTGGAGACGACATTCTCCACTAATGACCCTTTTAGTTCGAATTTTGAAAGCAAAACGGCCGCTTAGATGACGAAAGCGGTTTGATATTTGTGATGCATCTTATATATTGACTTGTGCTTAATTGATTGTTGCATCAAAAAATTTCCGCAAGCCCCCACTTGCCTTGCAAGGAGGCACTTTACCCCATGAGTGTTTCGTTTAGAGTTGAAGGGACGGACAAGGCCCGTTAATTACCTTTCATCGGATATTAGTAATTTAGATAGTGCTTTTACTTTACGGGTCTTAGATTAATTTAATGAGCTTACTCGAGGACGAGTAACGTTTAAGTGTGAGGATATTTGATGAGTAGTATTTTAGCCGTATTTCACCCCGCATTTATACCTTATTCCGACTCGATTTTACGTGCTTAAATGGTTAAAAAGCTGATTTTATTTACTAATTTATAATAATTAGTCGCCTTGATTATATTTAATAATTAATTCGAATTTTTATAACATTAGTATTACTAATATTTTATTGTTTATAATTTGTAGCGAGGCGGTATAATAAAGTGAAGATTCGAGTAAGAATAAAATGAGACGGGTCAAAGTATATCGAATATAGCAAATTAGAAAGCAAAATGAAGAGCGGGGTCATCTTAGACAAAAGCCATGTGAAGCACTCTCCTGTCCCTCTGATTTGCTCGGCAAATGACCAATTCACCATTACCAATTCATCTTCATTCACCACGACAATCACCATCCTCTTCATTCGTGCCACTACCTGCATCAACATTCGTACCACCTGTCCATCCTGGACAACCCCAAGCATACACACCAGCATCTCCGTTCTGCTCCGCCATCAACAACCAGCAACACCTTCACTTCGATTGATCACTATCGAGCAGCGGCGAACGCGACAACCGCCAGCTCCCATGAACCCAGATCGCACCGCCATGAGCAAGAACTCCTCGCATCAACCACAACCCTTCCTCCGTCACTCACCACGACATCATTAATCAACCACCGTGCACCACCTGCGCACGAGCTGCCATTTTCGTACCACCATCAAATTCTCTTCAACAACTCGAACTCGGGTTTGGATTTACACCAATTGCTTGCCCAACCGGTCAACCGACCGATGACTCCCATACCGGCTAGGAATACATGAAATATTCCCTTTTTTTTTCCAGAGAACTCCCAGACGGTCCCTCACCGGTAGCCGGCAGGCCAGCTCCCAACTCGCAACACCAACAAAACACAAATTGTGTTCCCAGACGGTCCACCGACTGCCAACCCCTCTACCAGCCCAGAGCACATCAAAACACATCCTCTTTATTCCAAAGAACCCCCAGCCGGTCACCTAGCCGACGGACTGTAACACCCTCATCTACCAAGAAGCTTTAGTAAGACCTTCCCTAGTACATAATGGCGTTACCATCTCAGTTGCCCGAGGTCAGTACTAATCAAATGTCGATAAAAGAACAATTATATTGATTACAAGTGATTTAACCAAAAAATTGATACAAAAGATACAACTCAAGACTACTATCAGCTATGTGAAACTATCTCTGCCATGACTCATGATAGACTCGCTCCTCCAAGCACCCAGCTAAGATCCATACATTAACCTGCTAAGACTAACTGCTCACCATAGTGGATCACGGCAGACATAAAACAAAGAGACAACACAACAAAACCACGCAAGGTCAGCAACTGAGGTAATAAGTAAAAAAGCAGACTCAACACAATTACAGCAATACACACACACACACACACACCACCTCCTCCAACCAACCACACACCTCTGACTGCCCGTGGGTCCAGTCCTGCCTGTGAGGGACCGCAGCCATTCCCACCTAAGCCCCGCTCATCTTTCCGAGCGATAACCCATTTTCCTTAATGTGCACATCCCATCTGTTGTGGGTTCCACAGAAGGCAAATCAAGGGTGTGAAGCCAGTCCCGCATGTGACTTCACTCAGCCGAAGACGCACCTCGAGAACCACAGACAAACAATCACAACCAACTGTACAAACAACAGTCACCAATTCCTATTCCAATACAATAATCAATCGACCACAACCAACATCAACAACGACACCAAACCAACTATACAACAACAGTAGACCCATTAGACAATAAATAATACTGAGTAGGAAAACCTACCTTTAGCAAACCGCAGCGATTCCGCGCACGACCGTAAGACAACAAGTAACCACCATAACCACCTATAACAACCAGCATAACCATCTATTACTACTACCATAACCATAACTGGAATCAAGGGAGACGATACTGATGATGACAACATACCTATACAAAGCATTCCGGCGTCAAGACCGCTACCCAACTCAAGCATCCCATCCCTATGGTTTCAACACTCTCAAAGGCCTCAAGGAGATGATGCATGGTGAAGGAGAAGTGGAATGACGACATTTAGGTTTAGGAAGAAAGTTAGAGAAATGATTTGGGTTTCACGATTTACGATTTATAATTCACCGCTGTAACCCCGTTACTCGACGAGTAATGCACTTACTCGATCGAGTGGCATCTACTCGATCGAGTTCTCAAATTACTCGATCGAGTAGCCTCCGCTAGATCGAGTAGCACACACTCCAAGGCTCACATCGTCACAAGTCATCACTCGTAAGGTTTCCGAAGGTCAAAGTAGGTATCTAAGGTCAGTCAACGTCGGTCTACGGGTCTCTAACAGGACGGGTATTACAGTCTTCCTCCCTTAAAAAGAACTTCGTCCCCGATGTTCGACTCATCCTCCCTCACAACACAAAGTCGAAGGAACCAAGGCAAACTACCACTATCCATCCGACACAGGCCAACACAACCGTTCATGAATACCACCCCGATATGATTGTTTATCAACCATCATCATCATCTACCTTAGCACACATTACACAACATGATTTCCTATCAAATCACTAACTTCCTATCAAATCACCAAACTTCCTATTAAATCACCAAGCACACCTTGTATACAAGAACGACCAACTCGACTATCACTTGTACTCATCTCATGTTATTACTCAAATTAAGCCAACACGACTATCTATTTATTCCCCCATCAATTACTTGCCAACATTCAGCTATTCATTCAAATCAATTACCCAGAAGCAGATCACTTACACACAACAACATGCCATTCCATTACCTTTACATTAATTCCTCTAAATTATTTCTATTACTCAATCATGCAAGAACGATTCAATTATTTAACAACTACCACACGATTACATAACAACTTTGTGGACAAATACTTGGAAACGAAATACAACAACATGATAATTTATTCAACAATTGTAAACTACCACTCAAGTGTACAATAACCACTACCAATTACTCAAACGACCATTTAAAACACTATAAAATTGCCATAAAATACTATAAAATTTTCATAATTACTATTTTCACATGCGACATTTCTCTTCCCCTCTTAAAAGGAAATTAGTTCCCGAAGTTCACCATCAAAACAACTTTAACTATTACACAAAGCGACAAATTCTTATTCCACATTGACATTACGAACAACTCGTGCTATACGTTGAGACTCACGACGACCATGATACATGACATTAAATAACTATGATTCATTTGTATAAAAACCATCGGCATAGTGAACCACATTGTTTTGTATGGATTTTACGCGGGGTGAAATCAGGTCAGGGTAAGTCTAGGTGGGGTTAACTAGCTCGTACTTATCTGTAAATATGCAGGACAGGGTACGAAATCAGAAAGGTAAAGCAAGATAAATAAGTATAAATAAGATAAGGATTTTGTACGTGGAAAACCCTTAAATGGGAAAAAACCACGGACACCAAGCCAGGAGAGGATTTCACTATATTATTGAGTAATTAACACAAAAGATCGCAATATAGCTCAAGTATTATATGAGAGTGTTGTATGCTAGAGTATGTGTTGTTATATGCAAATAATCTTCAAGTGCTCCTTATATAGTCCATGCTGAACGGCTGCCAGATCTTCCACTTTAATGTTAAATATTCCTCCTTAATTGCTCGGATTAATGAGCTTTATTGCTCTCTTAATTGCTGTCTTTTATTACCAAATCTTCCTCATTAACGCTCCAATTATTTTACCGAATATTGTCAATAATATAATCATTGAATTGGTCAAATATTGTCCTTATATTTTGACCGTCGTCCTCTCCATGGCTGGCGCCTGTCTTCTGTAATCCTAGTGGCCTGACGTCCTTATGCCCTGATGGTCAGGCCAGGGCGGAATACCATCCTAAAATATATGCGGATTTCCAGGGCTAACAATTGCCCCTTATCTCCTTATTTTCAATGGGCCAGGCTAGAAGTAAGGAGATAACTTCAAACTCTGGAAAACTGCCTTCAACGGCCGAATTGTGTCTAATCAAATCCTGTAACGGCTATTTAGCGGTTGTGATGCGTGTTGTAATTACTTTAACTCTTCAATAATTACTCTGCAAGTTCCGGTTGAAAAACCCTAAATTTACCGAGTATAAATAGCCTCCACTTCATTGATTCTAACTCCCCCAAAAGCCGATCATTTTCTCTAAAATCTTCATCCTCAAGTTGCCTTAATTTCCATAATTTTGATCTTCAATAAAACTTCAACAATGCTTCGAGAATGGTTGCAAAAACGAAATCTTTCAGGAGAGTGATGTCTCCTGGAACTCCATTTGTTTCCAATCCTGAACAAACCACCTCTGAAAATTTACCAGCGTCTTCTGCTATTCAACCTCTTGCGGTTGAAAAACCAATTAATCCCCCTCTTGAAATGATTTCTATCTTTCACAAAGAATTTGAATTTTAACCCACGAACTCTTTAAAAGATGATCACTCTCTTCCAAACCGTCTGAAACCCGAATTTGAAAAAGTCATGAAGGATAAGGGAATCATTCCTGCTGATTCCAAAGTCTGGATCCCTGAAAATTCTCCTGTCAGGGCAGACTGGTCATGTCTTTGCTGGTTCTGTAACCATGATTGGGCCTTTAGGGCAGGTTGTAAGCTTCCTTTCTCTCCACTTATGGTGGATGTCATTAAAGAAATTGGTGTGCCTTCCTACCAACTAATGCCAATGGTGTGGAAGGTAGTCTACTCTGTTGAATATCTCTGCAAAAAACATAATATTTCCTTCCATTTAAAGGACTTGAAGGCTTGCTATGCTGTCAAGACCAACACTCCTGGCCGGATCAGTTTCAAGGCTAGGCCTTTAGCCGCTCCTCTTCTCAGCAATCTGGATAGCGGTCATGACAAGAATTGGGCTGATGGGTATATGTTTGTCAGGACCAATTTTATAGGTCCTGATCTGGCGTATCTGATCTATGATGCCTGTGTCGGTGGTGAGTATCCATAATTTCTTTATCCTGCATGTTTATTCGTTAGTTAAAGAAAGTAAATAAATTTAGTTGACTTATACCTCTTTTGTTTGCAGTTGACGATTGGTCCAATGAGATCGAGTATCCTACTGCAAGCATCTCTCCTTTCCTTGCAATTCCTCAAATGGAGAGGACTTGGCCTCTTTGTTGTGGGGCTGGTCATCTTCCTCGTTGCCTGAAAGCTGAAGGTGATGCCAGTGTGCCCAGGCCTTCAAAAGCTGTCAGTGCTTCTACTTCAGGCAGTAAGTCTTTTTGTTCTCTATTTTTGTTTTGCTTTTCTTTCTATTTTGACCTTTTCATGACAGCCTGTCTTTATTGCTAATATAGTGTCTCGTGTTATAACTACTAGATCATCCACTCGCCTTGCCAGGTTTGGCATGGCTGACCTTTCTGCTAGGTTGGCCAAGGTCAAAGAGGAGATTTTTCAGGGAGGTGGCGATACTGGGCCTCTCATTGATTTAACTAAGTTGCCTGCTACTCCCAAGGTCTCATCTGCTCCGGTTGTTCCTGCTGAAACTAGTTCGGCATCCCTTAAGAGAAAAGTGGAGGAAGTTGATTTGTCTGCCCTAGTCAGGGAGGTGCGAGCCAGGGTGGATAATTTGGAGGCTGGCAGGGTGAAAATTAGTGACTATGCCACTTCCAAATCTGATGTCATGCTTAACCTTGATCCTATTGAGACTGCTACACAGGCGGTTGATTTAGTAGATCATGCTGTCAGTCTTTTGGCAGGTGCCTTGGCTTCTGTAAGAGAGGTATATAGCCTTTTATTTTTTGTAATATGTGTATATGTTTTATTTAAAGGTTTTTACTATTATGATATAATATTTATACTATTTATGTTTCTGTTCAGGGTGTTGTAGCTTGTCTCCACAATGCTTATCAGACTACCTCTTTGGTGGCCAGGATTGATCTTATAAGATCTGATTATGATAAGCTGATGTCTGAATTGGATTTCGTTCGGGCTGATCTGGCTTTAGGGACTGCTAACTTGGCAAAGGTGCAGGCTGAGAGGGACGCTGCCAAAACTGAGGCCACCTCAAGTAGACAGCTTCTCAAGAGGCACTGGACAGGAATGAGGACCTTACCCTGGAGAGCGATGATTTGGAGTTCAAGCTTGATGATGCTTCCTTCTACTTCTACATAAAGGGGAAAGTGGTTGCTATGTCGGAGCCTGTGGAGGCCAGGGCAAATAGGAGCCCTGAAGCTGAGATGTTGATGCTGATGAGGAGCAGGATGCTGGGTAATGAACAAGAAGTCGACTCTTCAGGGGAGCAAGATGTTGATGCTGATGAGGAGCAGGATGCTGGGGTTGAACGGGCCAAGGATGGAAGTGTTGATGCTGTCTCTAAAGGGGAGCAGTAATTTTATATTTTTACGGTATTGGCCCATCTAGGGGGGCTGTCCATGGAAAGACAATTTTATTTTCTTGTGTTTGGCTGGTCTGGGAGGTTATCCCTAGCCTTAACAATTATTTTGGTGCCTTTGCCCCAGGGGTAAGGGCTTTAAATATGATGGTAGTGACCTTCCTTAGCTCACTTTGTTTATTTCTTGATATCTTATTGCTTTCTTGTTTTTTGATTTTCCTTTGTCCAAAATGTCCTTAAACCTGCAAGCTTTATTTCTTCAGACCTATTAACCTGTTAAGTTTCTGAATTTGTTAACCTATTTTTTCAAATTTTTTTGTCCCTGTCTTGCGATTAAAGCCAACGTAAGCCATTCAACCACATATAGCTTTTACCATAGTGGTTGAAGGAGTGGGAAAACCGGCCTGTCAGGAGGGCTTATGTCCCCTGCCTGACTGGAGGGCTTGGTACTCGACCTGTCGAGAGGGCATTTAGACTGATCGACGGGATAAAACACCCTTGCACCGTCTTGCTGCGTCCAGCCGGTTGTAGATGTGTGCAACAAATAGTCAGGTCAGGCAATTATTTCATGCCTGATTGGTCCTGTTATTCACCGTATCTGGTGATGGTTACCAACGTCATCAGGCACAGAGGGGTGCAAAAATTAAAAAAGTACATAAATAAGAAGTTTAATGTGCAGTAGATTAGCCCTCAATCCTAAATATTTATGCATATAATCATTTATCATGTATAATTGTTCAGGATTCAGGTAAGATGAGAGAAATTTGGTTAGTTGCATATATAGACATGTATTTCACATAGAACATGTGAGACACATAACTTTTCAGGTAGCATGTCACGGTAAAACACTGATAGTAAAGATGTAATTTTTACCTGATCAGGCTAGGATATGATTTATACATGGACCAATTTCAAATGAGCTACATTCCAGGATCTTGGGATCATTTCTCCTTCTAATGTTCGGAGCCTGTATGCTCCTTATCCAATAATAGAGTCAATTAAATTGGGGCCTTCCCACGTAGGGGCTAGCTTACCTGCTGATTTTTCTTTCTTAATTGGGAAAACTTTTTGTAAGACAAGATCTCCTTCCTTGAAGACTCTAATCCTGACATTTTTATTGTAAGTTCTGGCAACTGTTTGTTGATATGATGCCATCCTGATTTTGGTAGCGTCTCTTAGTTCTTCTGCCAGGACCAGGTTGTCTTGCATGAGGCTGGTTTTTCCTTCAACATTGTTCAGGATATATCTTGATGTTGGCACCCTAACTTCTGCAGAGATGGCAGCTTTACAGCCATACACCAAAGAATAGAGTGTTTGGCCTGTTGATGTCTTTGGAGTTGCCATGTCTGCCCATAGCACTAATGGAAGTTATTCAGCTCATCTGCCTCGTCTTCTCTTAATAAGTTTCTTCTTTAAGCAGCTTATGACTACCTTGTTGCTAGATTCAGCCTGTCCATTAGCTTTTGGATATCCAGGGGTGGATGTGACCAGGTTGATGTTCCACTCTTGGCAAAATGCTTTAGTCTTTCTCCCCACAAACTAGGTCCCGTTATCACACACTATCTCTGATGGGACTCCGTATCTACAAATAATATTCGTCCTGATAAAAGATATTACTTCCTTTTCGGTTACTTGCCTGAAAGAATAAGCCTTGATCCATTTGGAGAAATAGTCAGTGTAACAACCACGGTAAAACAGGAAGATACATTAAGTTCAAGGTGGCGGAAACACCCTGACACCGCGGTAGCTACTAAATAAAAACTAAGTACTCAAATGAAGATACAAGGTCTACGGGGAATAAATACCCCTATAACTAAAAGAAATGAAAGTCTACAACAAGACTCAAATAAAACTAATAGAGTGCGCTAAACAAGGCGCTCGCTAGCTCACTCGATGCAACCCCAGCAAAAATAATAAGCAACCATCAACCACCTATCAGTCATAAGAATGATAGCCACAGTCAGTGGGGAGTAACTCGGACGTCCTCCCAGCCATATTACATCACGATAAAGCAACCAAGTAATTAAGACAGATCAATAATGAACAAATGACTTACCAATAAACATATAATGCAACTAAAATTATAAGCTCTTTATAAGTAAATCACACTTAAACTAATTAAATCAAATGACTCGTTTAATAAATGTAAACTTATTAAACATATATATTAAATCAGTTACCACTGAGTAAGGCGAAACGTCAAGGCAACCCATCACCGTTACCCTATCCCTATGGTAGGACTGCGATGAATATACGGTCCCAGTCTAAGTATGGCCACACTCTCGGGATTTTCACCCCGATTCGACAATCACCAAGCCTATAAACATTCGGGCTGATGATCCCATAGACTCCATATTAGCCTATAAACAACCGGGCTAATAGGACGACCCCGACCTGCCTAGACTGCCCATAAACACAGCTACTAGGATACAAGTGAAGCGGATAATATAAGACAATTCTGTATTACCCAAGTTGGTTAACTAATTTATAACAACCCGACCCACCACGGTCGTAACACAACCCAATAAGATGGGATATGTACCTTTGGGCCCATTACTTGTCCTCACTTAAGCCTAAAAGCACAAGGCCTTGTTACTAAGTGGTGAGTGGAATCCCTTATAAACATATCACAATCTCCTCAATTCCCCGATGTGGGACAACCTTACTCTCAATAACTTGGGGTGTTACAATCTCCCCCACTTAAAGAACACAATGTCCTCGTTGTGCCTCCAACTTGACTGCAGCCAAGCCCAGAATCCTCCCCCGCTAGGTGTGTGACCCGGGTACTCCCGATCACGGGCTCACCATACGGTCGCAGGGTCGCTCTGATACCATTTATAACAACCTGACCCACCACGGTCGTAACACAACCCAATAAGATGAGATATGTACCTTTGAGCCCATTACTTGTCCTCACTTAAGCCCAAAAGCACAAGGCCTTGTTCCTAAGTGGTGGGTGGAATCCCTTATAAACATATCACAACCTCCTCAATTCCCCGATGTGGGACAACCTTACTCTCAATAACTTCGGGTGTTACAGTCAGTCATAGCCAACATGAATACTTTATGTCCTAGAGCTACAGGTAGTTTTCCTACAATATCCATGCCCCACTTCATGAATGGCCAGGGTGCAGAGATTGAGTGAAGTAGTTCAGATGGCTGGTGTATTATTGGTGCATGAATTTGACAGGCTTCACATTTTGAACTGTTGAAGTTAGTGTCCTCCACAATAGTGCGTTTACATATAAAATCTCATTAAAGGAATATCATCAGGATATTTATTATTTGATTCTCGTCAATTGATTAGCGTAAATCGATAACGGTTGGGTGACTAGACTTTGACGTTATTGTCGTGAGACGGCGGTGATCAACTGACCCCTTTCGGTCACACCTAAAGGAACGGACCCTAATTGACAACTAATTAATTGTATGAGATACAATTTATTTAGTCCCTTGATTTATAGACTAAAAGGTTAGTCGATCCTTTTTAGAGATATTTCGAGTTACGAACTCGAGGCGCGGCAGTTATTATTTAATTATGCAATAATTAAATAATAAATTTTATGAGACGGGTTTTAGTTAATTAATTGTTAATTCACTAAAATTGTACTAATTAATTAATGTGATTAATATTAGTACATAAATAATATGTGTAGCGGTACACATATATTTACGGAGTGTTTTGGACAAAATTAATTGGGAATCATTTAAACATAACACGTTGTTTAAATAAATTTACACGTATTTGTGCGACAAATATAAGAACCATTATGGACCCGTAAATGGGTCATGTAAATCGTGTAAAGGGGATTGAGTGCTGCCTTAGTCATAATCATTCCACTTACACAATTTCACTTCCCATAATATTTTTGTTCTTTTCAAATCGATGCTCCATTGGGCATATTAAAATAAGACAAAGAAAACACTCCTCTCAACCTCACTCTACCCGGCCACCCTCCCCCCATATAGACCAACAATTGTTCTTTTTCTCAAAACTCACTTTTACACTTTTGCATGTGAAATAAAATTGTTGGTTTATCTCTCTAATAATAATAAAACCATTTTACTAAGATTTGTTAGTAAAATATGTTGGAAAATGTGTTCTCAACAGTAGTGCGATCACTGATTTAATATCATAATTAAATCTCATATAAAGAATACGTAAGGGATGATTCATTTATATAGTCAACTGATCAACATTAATCGGTAACGATTGGCTTGCTAGAGTTTGACGTTACTGTCGTGGGACGGTGGTGGTCAGTTGATCCCTTAAGGTCACACCTAAAGGATGATGCCCTTATCTGTAAAGTTGATTAATTGTATGACGATACAAGTTGATCAATTCCTTAAAATTGAACAATACACTTGTGAGAGAGAATAGTGATATCTTATTGTAGTGGGATTAAATAAGATTTATTTTAGTAATAAAAATGCTTTATTACTAAAATTGCTTATTGTTTGAGAAACGAAAGAGATAAGAATGAATGGTTAATTATAATTACAAGATGTTGTGAATTATAATTTTATGACCCATTTTATTTATGTGATCAAGTATTACTAGTCAATTTGTTGTATGTAATTTAATTAATTTGTAAAATGATATTTATGTGATAAATATGCATTAAATTAATTAATGACATGTAACATACTACATGTGACATATTGTGTGACAAATGACAAATTGACAAAATAAAATGGTAGTCCATTTTATGTATATGGACCGAAAAGAAGAGGGTTTAGTGGATGGTGGTGATTTATTTCAATAAGCTAAAACAAACATCATCATAACACTACTTACCTAGCCTTACATGCCTATGGTTTTGATAAGAACAAAAGCATAAAGGGAGATCCCATCCTTGGCATTTTATGCGTGCTCCATCCGGCCCTCCTCTCTCTTATTAAGAGAATTTTGTTCTCTTATTTTCATTCTTACACAACTCATGCACATTGATTCATTTCATGCATACCTCTCTCATACTTTGTTCATCTTTCTGCAAAATTTGAGAAATAATGATTCAAATTGTTGAATAAGATTACTAATATTATTAATGTAATATATGAGTATTAGTAATCAATTTTAAGGTAAACTGTTAACAAACGAATATCTAGCAAATATTATTTAGTAGAGATAAGGGATAATCTTGGGTGCAATCAAGAGGAGTGGCTTCTATACTTGAAGTTTTTGGAGCATCATCCTATTACTCATCATAGCTCAAGAACAAGTGATGGTAGGAGACCTTACTTGTGCCCACAAAACCGAAATTAACAATGTAAGGGACATTGTTTTCTTATAAATCTTTTATTTAGTTAGGCATGCACTAGATCTAAAGAACTATAAATTAAAATGTTAATTTGTTCACTATTAGAAGAGTCTAATAATAGGTATATAAACCGTAAAAGTGGTATCAGAGCATAAGGATGTTGCATGCATAATCGGTTATTGTTTTTCCGAGTTAAAAAGTTAACATATAAAACTAAAAATTTGTGATTTATAAGTATAAGCCACGAAATCATCATGCATGTTATATATTCTGGTCCTAAAATGTTTTTAGGTCATTTTTATGATTTATGGAAATTTATTGCTCATTTTAAGGATTTTTGGTCATTTTATTACATTTTTATGACTAAAATGGGAATTAAAATGCTAAAAATAGTTATACTAAGTTTATGACCTTGAAAATTTTATATGACCTTACATGTATATTTTGCAAGTTGTGTGTAAAATCTCGTATTAATTGGATTAATATTGCATGATTTATGATTTTTATGAGATAAAAATGGATTAAAAGATTTTAAATGGTTAAAAATAGTTATGCTTCGAACGGGCCATGAAATTTTAATATGTTGTCACATGCATAATTTACATAGTGTATTTAAATTTTAAGAATAAATTATCTCATTTAGCATGATTTATGAATTTTTAGTGTAAAAATGGCATAAATAGTGACTATTTTAGCATAAATAGCTAAAACGATTTGCATGGCATGAGAAAATTATTTTAGGTTGAATAAATATCCCACTTATCAGATCTAAAGTTGTAAAATTAATGGGAATAACGTTTGGATACTTTAGATGTTTTATGAGATAAAACCGATAAATTGCAACTATATTTTCTCAAAATTAATACAAAACTTTTAACCATGATTTTTGACATTATGAGTGTCATGGAATTATTCCAGAATGTTCAAAAATTTAAAATTTAAATTTTGAAATTTTATAATTTAATTTGGATTTATTTCATAAATAATATGATTTTAAGGTAAAAAATGAGCATAAAATTAAATGAAGTTGAATTATTGTCAAAAATTGAGTGATGAATAATTTTTTAGTCCTAAAAGGTGTTAGGATAATTAATTTGAGCTTAGATGTGATTTAAGTGTTAATTAGTGATCTTAAAAGGTTATTATCACGCATTTCCATAAAACCGGGTTATATATACGACATAAGGTAAATAGGGCGATTTGGCACATCATTTGGCATGATAGGTACATATTATAATGATGTATATTTCAATTGTTAAATGTTTTTTTATTTATATAATTTTGAATTATGTAATTTTATCTTAGTATGGCCTTAGTTTTAATCGATAATACCCGTAATGAAAGGGAATATTGATTCGGTTGTAATTTAATGTGATCTCGCATGACTTTTATTTTTATTAGTTTTTCCATTTTACAAATGTATAATAGGAATAGCTTTGTATTTTTATTCTTATTTGTAATTATGGAGTATCCTCAAAGACGGTGCCTTTCGGAAAGGTGATCCGACAAAGACGGAGTTCTTAGAAGGCGCGCCACTTGAAGATTCAAGGGACCAAAGGAGTTGGTTTCCGAATATGTAATAGATTATTAGATTTTCTATTTTAGGAATGCCATACTAGGAATTTTTATTTATTGCTTTGCATTTCTTTTAATATGTTACATGCATTGCCAAATCGCCATAACTATACATGCATATCATATCGAGTCATCGACCGTGTCAATTATAATTATCGTAGTTCACCACTTTAGTTCACTTAAAACGTGATAGATAATAAATTGACAAGACCTCTCACATATAATAATTGAGAAATAGCCTTACCAAATAGTAGAAACCATGAATCCCAATTTCATAAGGGAGTTGAGCCGGCTTTACCGTAATACAAACCTTGTTACGTTGGGTAAGTGGGTAATCTTATTAAATCTAAATTTGGATTGAGCTCAACGGAAGTATTCGTGACAGTAGTCGCATGTGTTCCGGGATAAAGATGAATATTAGAGTAATTTTTATCGACCGAGAGTTCTAAAAGTAGAATCGATTAAGAGGTTAATGCACCGAGTTGGATCTCGGCTTACCGTACCCGTATTAATATGAATTTGGATCTCGGAATCATTTATATAGTTGGGTGGAAGTCACTATATAAATGCAATACTTGTTTACGAGTATTATTAATACGATAGATGTTTATTATTTCCTTCACTTCCTATTTTTGTAGTCGAAATCGTTTTTTACAATTGCAATGGCAACTCCAATTTCATCTACTAATCTTACACCGATCACCATTAATTCATGGCTCCAATTATTCAATGAAAAATGCTCCTCGTATGACAATGACCCGATTAGAGAATTACGCTTTGGCATTGGTAAGGATGGAAATCTTTGCTTCTTTACCACCTCCACACCACCTTGAAAAGAAAATCTTATGAAGAAAATCTATCAAAACCCAAGGCATCCTTGTTTGAAGAAACAAGGAGAAATATTAAATTCAGTGTGAGTTCTAGCAAGATTGTCGTTGCAAATGAAAGGAGTATTGGTATTATTAAAGGGAAGGCAAAGATGGGTGAGAAACCCAAACCTGATAATGAATTGGAAATGGATAGTGGGACTACCAAAACCAAAACCAAGATGGGTGCCCAAATTCTACGACGAATGTCATTATTGTAATGACATGAGCCATTGGAAGCGTAATTGCCCCAAGTATTTGAAAGATATCAAAGTTGGACTTGTTACTCCAAGTGGGACTTGGAAATGTGGAAAAGCTAAACAAGGGTGATGTAGATCTCCGACACTTCAAGCAAATATGTACTTGTTTTAGCTAATAACTTTGAGTTGTTATCAACATAATGGTGATTATGTACCCACGTTGTCTAAAACATTATTTCCATTTCTATGTTAGACATGAAAGGATTTGTATTTTGTTGAAATAAACATGCCTGTGAGCCATGTCACTTATCTTTATGATATATACAAGTTTTAGACACTTCCAACTCAAGCAAAGATATCTTCATAATACGATCCAAAAGACTCATTGCAAATGATTCAAATGATTTGTACATTTGGCCTTTTTTGATTAGGTTATATATATGAGAAACGCATTAAACACTAGTGTCGACTAGAATTATTGGACCATTTGATTTTCAATCATATGGAATATGCGAATCTTGTCTCCTTTGCAATATAATTCGTACTTCCTTTAGTGGTAAAGGAACACAAGCAAGTGATTTGTTAGGACTAATACATGCCGATGTATGTGGTCATACGAGCATCACCGCAAGGAGAGGTTATGACTACTTCGTCACTTTTACCAATGATTTAAGTAGATAAGGGTATATTTACTTAATCAAATATAAAGTGAAGCATTTGAGAGATTTGAGAAATTTCTAAATGATGTAGAGAACCAATTGAACAAAGTACTAAAGCATTACGATCCGATCGTAGTGGCAAAGATCTAAGTAATAGATTTGATTTATTAAAGATGGATTATGACCTTGTGTCACTACCCATAAGATCATTCTAATATGAGTCAGTTTGAGTTGTTGAACTCACTTTTGGGTATTTTTATTTTAATTTGGAGGGTCAACCTGGAGATACCTAGAATAGAGAGTCTATTTAACAGTTGACATGGATAAGACTCGTATATAATGTTTTGCCGTAAAAGAGCTGGTCTTTTATGAGCTAATTCGTCAGTCTAGAAGAACTCCTAGTACTCCACTATATATATGTTTGTGTCTCACAAAGCTATCTCTTTAGAAGATAGATTTATTTCTAAGAGATAGAGTGGGAGTAGATGAGATCGTCACAAACATGTCTTATAGTTAATGTGTTACTTTGTGAAAGTAATGGAACTATAATCTATAAAGATAGAGTGGGAGTATAGCTCGGTGGGAGTTTAGCATATATGTCTTATTGTTAAAATATTGCTTTGCGAAAGTAATGGTATTATCCTAAATCGACCTTGTTACATACGAGCCATAGCATTACAATCCGAAAATTGTTACTCAAGAGTACATTTACTTTAAAGTGAGGGTCTCTTTAAAGGTAAATAAAGCTTTAGAGTACTCAAATGCATAAGATTGACATGAAGATGTTGATCAAGATTAATTATGTTAGGAATTGCCGCATTTCATTTTGATGAAGAATGGCAAAAGATATTAAAAAATTCGCTTTTCTTAAGTGGGAATTAAGAGAAGGATGTGTATGGAACACAAAACCTTAGATAAAGATCTAAGAATCCTAACATATTATGCATAACTTTCTTAAGTGAACCTAGAATGGTCTTAAGTAAGCATTAAAGGATTATACTTTTCATTCATGTGATAATAGTGAATGGTTTCATTCACATTATTGAAGAATCATGATTATACATGAAGTTAATTGGGAGCCAGAATCATTTTCCCATGTCTTATATGTTGATAACATATTACTTATTGAGAATAATGTACCAATGCTCTCTTCTGTCAAGAGTGATTGGGAGACTAGGAAAAGGTGCAATATACTTTAGATTATCGAATCTATGTGAGAGTATATTGGCATAGAGTTGAGTGTCTTATGAGGATAAGATCTTCCGTATCTGTTTAACATCAACAAGGTTGAATGGATTATTCATGTTGATGAAAGTGGAATTACTATGATGGAGTTATAGTTGTTCACTGAACCTATTAAGTTGTTGATCGCATGAAATCGATTGCTAATGTTTCCGCCATTAGAATGATCATGTATACCAACAGATGCACATGCCATGGTTGCACATGCCATGGTGTGACATATGCTGAGAGCATAATAAGTCAATGAAAGGGATAATTCCCATGATATGGCTTGTGAAAGCCTTAAAGAACATCCTTGAGATTCTTGAGAAGAATTAAGGATTCGTTCATATGTTTGGATGATAAACTAAGTTACGTGTTGAAGGGTTGCACAAACTTTAATTTCCAAACCAAAAGGGATTTGTTGAAATCCTAGGATGTCTTATTGACTTAGGAGTAAGAGACTAAGAAAATTGTTTTAGTTTCGTGCATTGCAATATCTACAAAAGGAATCTAAGTAAATTGTGATAAACTGGTCAACGTAGGGATTAAGAGTGAATCCCTCTACAAATGACTTTATCAAAAGTGATGTGATAACAGTGGGAGCATCTTTAAAGTTAAACAACCCAAGTTTAGTAAGGAGACTAGACATATACTTGGATAAATTCAAGTTATTCGAAATTACATTGAAAACAAGGAAATAGCAATTGACAAAGTTGGAATATATGGATATAGGGTATATCCACTTACCAAGCTTTTATTGCATTTTAACTAGTGTTAATAATACACTAAAGATTATAGGATATGAAGTATTAATAGTGGATTGACTATTCATATGTGATAATCGCATTTATCGTTTGAGTTTTATTAAACTCACCCATTACTTTGTTAAATCAAAATGGGTTGTAGAGACAAATTGAACCCCATTAAAGTGAACTGGATTGACATGGTATTCGTCCCTAGTTACTTATATGAGGTGACGTCTCGAAGTGACTAGAGTGTGATGCGATTGATGGCAAGTTCAACTATCATAGAGTCATATGGGATGACTAGTCGATCACATAGGCAGACTGTATGGGACACTCTGTCGGGCAGTGACCGCCTATAGAGTTCTGGTAATTCATAAAGCCTGGTCGTGGCAAGAGCTACTATAGTATTCTTATGAGTCAATTCTTTTGACTAGAGACTATTCGCCCAAGTTGGCACAAATTTCTGATTAGCTTTGATTTATACTCTACGATTTCGTAAATGAGGTCAAACTGGGTATATTTTGGGTTATGATGAACTGTGGCTGAACAAAGGGAATACTGCGATAGGAATTGTCCACCCCTTGTCAGGGTTGTTTGAAATCTCAAGGCCACTCGAGGAGTAGTTAACTGAAAATGCGTGGCCACGCTCGGAAGGTATCTATGGTAGATAATTCCGGTCAGATAGTTACTCTCCAGATCGAGGAAACCACTCAAGATATGATCAAATGTAAGAACGACCTGCAAAACACCTTGCATTGAGTGGGAGATTCTAATAAGACAAGAGAATTGGTGACGCACACTTGTCTCGGACAAGTGGGAGATTGTTGGAAAATGTGTCCTCAATAATAGTGCGATCACATGATTTAATATCATAATTAAATCTCATATAAAGAATACGTAAGGGATGATTCATTTATATAGTCAAGTGATCAACATTAATCGGTAACGACTGGCTTTCTAGAGTTTGACGTTACTGTCGTGGGACGGTGGTGGTCAGTTGATCCCTTAAGGTCACACCTAAAGGATGATGCCCTTATCTGTAAAGTTGATTAATTGTATGACGATATAAGTTGATCAATTCCTTAAAATTGAACAATACACTTGTGAGAGAGAATAGTGATATCTTATTGTAGTGGAATTAAATAAGATTTATTTTAGTAATAAAAATGCTTTATTACTAAAATTGCTTATTGTTTGAGAAACGAAAGAGATAAGAATGAATGGTTAATTATAATTACAAGATGTTGTGAATTATAATTTTATGACCCATTTTATTTATGTGATCAAGTATTACTAGTCAATTTGTTGTATGTAATTTAATTAATTTGTAAAATGATATTTATGTGATAAATATGCATTAAATTAATTAATGACATGTAACATACTACATGTGACATATTGTGTGACAAATGACAAATTGACAAAATAAAATGGTAGTCCATTTTATGTATATGGACCGAAAAGAAGAGGGTTTAGTGGATGGTGGTGATTTATTTCAATAAGCTTAAACAAACATCATCATAACACTACTTACCTAGCCTTACATGCCTAAGGTTTTGATAAGAACAAAAGCATAAAGGGAGATCCCATCCTTGGCATTTTATGCGTGCTCCATCCGGCCCTCCTCTCTCTTATTAAGAGAATTTTGTTCTCTTATTTTCATTCTTACACAACTCATGCACATTGATTCATTTCATGCATACCTCTCTCATACTTTGTTCATCTTTCTCCAAAATTAGAGAAATAATGATTCAAATTGTTCAATAAGATTACTGATATTATTAGTGTAATATATGAGTATTAGTAATCAATTTTAAGGTAAACTACTAAACAAATATCTAGCAAATATTATTTAGTAGAAATAAGGGATAATCTTGGTTGCAATCAAGAGGAGTGGCTTCTATACTTAAAGTCTTTGGAGGATCATCCTATTACTCATCATAGCTCAAGAACAAGTGAAGGTAGGAGACCTTACTTGTGCCCACAAAACCGAAATTAACAATGTAAGGGACATTGTTTTCTTATAAATCTTTTATTTAGTTATGCATGCACTAGATCTAAAGAACTAGAAATTAAAATGTTAATTTGTTCACTATTAGAAAAGTCTAATAATAGGTATATGAACCTTACAAAATATATATTTACTATTAGTGTTAGTAATATTACAAATATTATCAAGGTTAAATTTAACAAGTATCTAGTTAATACTTGTTAAGATTATTGTGTGTTGTTCTTGGATGCATATTGAAGGAGATCTCTTCCCTCTTTTCCAGGGACTTGGTTGGTCGATCCTTTGACCCCCGACCCCGATCCCCATCAACAAATGCTTTTTTGACTGGTTCGACGAAGAAAAGACTTTCAAAAGGAGTAAAGACGTGGCGTTACCATCTCGGTTGCCCGAAGACAGTAATAATCAAATGCCGATAAAAGAACATTATATTAAATTACAAGTGATTTAAACTAAACAAGCGATACAAAAGATACAACTTGTGACAACTATAAACTAAGTGAAACTATCTCTACCAAGACTCGTGGTAAACTTGCCCCTCCAAGCAACCAGCTAAGATCCATACACCAACCTGCTAAGACTGACTGCTCACCATAGTGGATCACGGCAGACACAACACAAGAAGACAACACAACAACACCACACAAAGTCAGTAACTGAGGTAACAGGTACGAAAGCAGACACAACGAAAAAAAAAATACACATACACCACCTCCTTCAACCAACCACACATCTCTAACTACCCGAAGGTGCAGTCCTGCCAGTGGGGGACCGCAACCGTTCCCACCTAAGCCCCACTCATCATTCCGAGCGATAACCTATGTTCCTTAATGTGCACATCCCCTCTGTGGCAGGTTCCACAGAGGGCGAATCAAGGGCGTAAAGCCACTCCTGCAAGTGACTTCACTCAGCCGAGGACGCACATCGAGAACCACAGACAATTACACAATCAATTATACAACAACAACTCCAACACAAAACCAACATGTTATAGATCAACAATAGCACAACCACCACCAATAATTATGTAACCAATAACCGAGTAGGGAAACCCTACCTGGAATAAGCAATCACGAGATCGTCACAAATCAGCTAATCAAAATCGTTCTTCAACGCAATCACCTTCTATCAAACATACAATCATACAATCACCATCTAATAAACACAATACTCCCAAAACCCCCAATTTACCCAATTAGGGTTTCAACTAAAATCAATGAAACGATATAAAAATCATACTAGAGGCTTACCCACGATGCGACGGTCTCAACGGCGTAAAGAACTCCACGATCCAACGACTCTGGCCCTTAGTATTTGATAACAATGTTAGAAGGGAAAGCTACATAACTTGTGTTCTCTTGTGAAAAGTTTAGAATGAAGTAAAAGTGAAAAAAAATGATGAAATATGTTTTATAACCTTCTCGCGTTGCTATCAAAACCCGGAAAAACAACCCGCATAAGCAACCTACTCGATCGAGTAAGTCACTTACTCGATCGAGTGACCCTTACTCGATCGAGTGCCACACTTAATCGATCGAGTACCCTTCAGCAGAACACTGTTTCGTAAACTAAACATACTTACTCGACAGGGTAAGCCTCACTCGATAGAGTACCCAAAGACATAGAAAACCGTAGTTTTACAGTCTTCCCCCCTTAAAAAGAACTTCGTCCCCAAAGTTTAATCCAACCTATAACACAAGAACTCTTAATACCAAATTCACCAACTGTGCTTATCTCCACAACATGGCTCACGATATCGTATCCACCACATTATAGTCTCTCGACACTAACTCCATACACTTCCAAATACCATCCTCAAGCGCCGCTAGCTTTGTCACACTAACATATTATCCACTAGAAAATCCAATATCAAGACACCCATAAACATCAAACAAAATGTTACAAGGAGCCAACTGAGGAGGCTATTAGAGCCGAGTGAGCTGTGGGGGCTCGTCAGGAAGCCGTTGTTGGGGCCGTTGGTGCTGAGGGAGTCATGGGGGCTCGAGAGGAGCCTGTTGTTGAGGTTTTTGGTGCTGGAAGGGCTCAGACAGGGTCTAAGGCCGGTACTTCTGGGTGGAGGGTTAGTACCACTAGGAGGAGGGGTCCTCGGCCCACTAGACGGGAGCTTCAGAACGTCGCTAGGGTCATTGAGAGGCCTCCTCCCCGTCTCGTGGGGGAAAGAGACGAAGCTTGGAGATGGACGCGGATGATGTCTTTGTTGCATGCTGGGATGTTAGACGGGTTATGGCTCCGCGGGGGTTGAACCTGCGGGCGGCGCCTTCTTGGGCTGAGGGTTTTGACGATAGCCAGCTGTTGTTGCGGCTAGACACTCACATCTCCTACCGTGCACACAAGGGCTTGGTGAGTTTGCCGCTTTGTTGAGCTTTTGTTGTTTTTGTTGTTTCAGACCTGAATAGGTATTTTGATGTTGTTTGTTTCCCAATTTCAAGAGATTGCTACCATGAGGACCTTCTCAAGCTTCTCGACTTGTCTGGGTTTCTACGACGTTCTCCGGGCCGGTATGAGGGCGTTGATAGAGAGGTCGGCTATAGGGTCGTTGGTGGCTGCTTGGCGTGACATTCACAGGGCTTCGATTAGGTCGAACTTATGTTTGGTCCGTGCTATGTTGGACCGTTATTGGGATACGACATCGTCGTTCCACATGGAGTTTGGGGAGGTCGGTGTCACCTTGGAGGAATTTGCCATGATATCGGGCCTTTTCCGTGGCGAGACGCCTGTTGAGTTCCCGGAGACGCCAGAGAAAGTGTCTTCCGCCGTGGTTACGGGCTTGATCAACAAGGTTTTAGCTGCGCCGACTAACATCACTCCTTTCCTGATCGCGAACTCATATGTGGGGGACCACTTCAAGGGGAGAGTGGTGGCCTTTATTCCAGCGCCGTTGGCGAGTCCGGAGGCTAAGGCTGACACGCAGAAGGCGCAGTTGTGGTTGTGGTACTTCTTGGGTACCACGTACTTTGGTGACAAGGGTGAGCGCTTCTCGACCAAGGTACTTTCTTTGCTTGCTGACCTGGATGCCTTGGGTCAGTTTGTCTGGATGACGCCGGCTTTGGCAAGTTTTACCTGCTACCTGCATGCTACATTTCGTCCGGAGGTGATGGGGGATGGGAGTTCTCCCGCGTTGGTTGGTCCCGGCCTCATCTTGGAGGTGCGAGCATTTTTGTGTTTTTTTGTTTTTGATTTAAATTTTTGATTTTTTTTAGTTTTGGTAATTTTTTGAAAAATTGGCTATTTTGTGTTTTCTGTGTTTTGTTACAGGCTTGGTTGTTTGCTTACTTCGTCCCCTTGCGCCCGAGGACGACCTGTGACGTTCCTACGGCTTACCCTGCTGTAAGGGCTTTGATGGTGGATCGGAAGAAATCGACCAAGTCGACTTACGTGGACTGTAGGCGTCGGGTGAACGCCCTCCGAGTTAGTGACGTAAGTTGATGCTTCTTATCTCTTTTGTTTTGTAGAAACGGATAGAGATAGGATGACTTAGTAGCCTAGAGAGCCCCTAGTTATTTGATTAGCTTTGACTTGAGTGCAGTTTATCGGGTGGCTTTGGGAGCGGCGTACCGGCTGCTGTCAGGGAGCGTCTGCGACCTCGCAGTTCCCAACGTTTGTACCTCGAGACGGCGATCGAGCCAGTTTGGTACCTAGGCGAGCGTCTAGCTCGTCAGCGTTTTAGTGAGACCTTTGTGGTGCCGGTCGATCCGCCTAGAGTGTTGTTCCAGGAGTCGACATCCGATGAGGTTGGGGAGCACCTTCACGGCCGCGGAGGTGAGGAACTCTTGTTACGGGAGGCCGACTACGACACCTTCCGCTTGTCAAGGCTTGCCTGGTACCCAATTGAGGTATGCTTTCCTCTGTTCTTTGTTTTCATTGCCTCTTTTTGATAGAAGGGCTTGTTACCTTTGATGCGGATCCATATTGTAGGGTGTGGACGCGTTTATGAGGACCCAGCCCCCAGTTTTCCCGACACAAACCACCTTTCAGGGGCCGGGTGGTGAGGAGCTATTGTTGCGTCTGCCAGAGACTGCGGCCGCTGAGGTGACCGACGCTGGCATGAAGTCGAGGTTGACAGTTTTGAGGGTGAATATCTGATTTTAATATTCCTCCTTATTTGTATTTTGCCTTGCATTTTTTGTTGTATTTAAGGACTTTTCTGGTTGTAGGTGTCGACCGCTAGTCATCAGGCTTTGTGGCGGATGGCTAACCGTTGGAGGGCACTTGCTGGTGACCTGGCCGCGAGGGAGTCTCGGCTCGCACAGGTACTTTTGTCTGTTATTTTTGTATGTTTTTGTGTTGCATTTCACGTTTAGATCGTAACGACCTATATTTTGTTTTGCAGGGTACTGCGGATCCGGCGGAGCTTGCTTGCGTCTGTGCTGAGTTAGACCTTGCGAGGTCGATGATCCAGGCATAGGAGCTGGGGATCATCAGTCGGGACCATGAGCCGAGGCGTCGTGAGGACGGGTTACGGAGCCGAGATGAGGAGATTGCCTCTCTCAGGGCTAAGTTGGCTACGGCGGAGGAGTTTCACGTCACAATTGAGTACAAGACGTTGGAGAGTTCTTCGGAAAAGGGATCCGAGCAGAAGGTGGTGTATGCTTTGCCCACGACTCCTCGTGAGACCGGGACCGGTCCGACGGGAGGCGCTGAGTAGTTGTAGTTGTTTGTCCGTGTCTTGGGCTTTTGTTTGTACACATTTACATTTTGCGTGAGGAGGTTTGTATATACATGTTTTTGGATTGTAGCTTATTTTGTTTGGCTTTTTTTTGTGATTTGTTTCGGTGAAGTACGGTCAGCTGATAGTTCCCCTTTGCTTTGCATTTGTACCTGCATCGTTAGTGTATAAAACAAGCAACCGAGAGCACGTACGCATACGCGTAATCACGCAAAAGCATTTGACAAAAATAACCACGATGACTCGAAGTTAAAATTTGAAATTGGAAAGAAATTTTGAAAATTCCGCGATAGGTCGTCATGTTTGGATTTTTCAAAAGAAATTGATTTGAAATTTTGAGCAATTAACTCGTGTTTGAATTAAAATGCATCGAATTTTGCTAGAAAATTGATTTCTAACTCGAAAAAAGAACTAAAACTCAAACCGTCACGGATGAATTTCAAAAGGGATTTTTGCGAGTGTATTTGATTTGATTTTTGTGAGATCGAGACTCGGATTTGCAAGAGCTTGAATTTTTGAAGAAAATTGACCTCGTGTTGTCAATTTTCGAATTTTGGGGGAAAATGCGAAAAAGCAAAAAAAAAATCGGAATTCTCGACCGATATGGAAACGATCCGTCGCGGATCGGGGCGATTAGCCCTTCCCCTCGAAAAAAGAAGAGAAAAACCCATATGTTTAAAGCTGCGCCATGGAAACCGTGTCGGATCTCGTAAAATGCAAAAACAAGGAAATGTGAGTGTGAGAAAATACAAAAATTCCTGGATAGGCCCGAAGAGGCGCGAGCCCTGAGGACCAGCCCAAAGAGGCGCTAGGCCATGGGCGATGGAAGGGAGCTTCCCCATTTTTCGGAAAAAAAGCGCTGATTGTTTTGTATAACTAGGAACGTTTGTGCTTCATTGTTTCATCATCGAAAACACGAAAAACATCTCTACGAAAATCTTTCTTCTACTTGCACAAAATAATTCATGGATGCTTTCGAAAATAGGTTGCGACATTGGTGTCGGGATTTGTCACCTCCCGAGAAGTTTCAACTTGTTGTAATGAGAGCTGGTCAATTGTTGGTGCTTCGTCAGGTCAAGGTGCAATCCTCGTTCCTTGAAGCATGCTCTAGGTTTTGGGATTCAAAACATCATGTTTTCGTATTCCCAAAGGGTGAAATTTGTCCTCTTGCCGAAGAAGTGGGTGCCATTGGTGGATGGCCGGGTTGTACTCCGGTGCTTCCCCCAGCCCGGTTCTGTTACAAAGAGAAATTTAGTTCAATATTGGGCTTGTCAACGAGCCAAGTGAACTTTCTCCTTGCTCCCCATGCTGTGGATATGTTGGCTCTTATCAACATTTTTTTCAAACCAGTTGGATGTTAATGTCTCGGAGCTGGCTAGGAGAAGGGCACTTGCCTTTTGCCTTGTGCATGCATACCTCTTTGTCGATGCCTTGAAGAAGGAGGGGTCAAAGTGTTATGGTAGTATGACTCTTGTGGATATAGATGAACAAATGGAGCATGGTTGGGATCCATCATGGTTGGTGCTTGGTGAGATTATCCAAGCTTTGGACAAGAAGGGCTCTTGTGGAGAAGCTCCTTCGTTTGGATCCCCCAAGGATCCTCCAAGTGTGGCAATTGGAGAGGCTAAGGTATGTAGGGCCTCCGGCCGATTCTTCTTCTTACTCCTTCCGTCACCTTACTATGAGGAAGAAGTTGTACTCGGATATTTTTGCATCCACTGAGGCCTATTGGACCTCGAGATTGGTAGAGGAGGGTGGTCCTCATATCCGTTGGGTGGTGCCATGGTGGCACTTGAGGTCCTTCACGGGGTTGCCCGCTTCGGTCGCTAGTTCTTGTTCTTTGATGGTGGTGAGTTTAAAGGTTGCTTCCTTCATCTATCCCGAAAGGCTTATGAGGCAAATGGGGCGTCAACAAAAGGTACCCACTCAAGATACTCTCGTCCAAGAGAGTGTTTTTCGAAACTCCGAGCTTGTGGAGGTCTTTGAAAGGTGGTGAGCCACTCGGCCGACTTGGGAGGTACCAAACCCCGTTGCCACGACATGGTTGATTTGCGCTTATGTCAAGTGGTCAAGATATCAAACCTTGGATGAAAGGTCCAAGTCACGTAAGGACGAGGTCGTCGACTTGAAGTATAGAGAGGTCGGCAAGGCCAATCGTGCCTTCTTTGACGACTTTGCCGATGATGTTAGCCCGGATGTAATGAGGCCACCAAAGAGGAGAATCTCGGGTCCCAGAGAGATAGTGGGCCGTGTATGGGCTCGACTTGGACCGATTTTGGGGTCATGCAAGAGACCGGAGGCCGTCGGCGTTGTAGATCCGTTGAGGATCCATTCTGGAGAGGAAGTTCATGCTAGGCGGGCCAACAAGAAGAACAAGGGGAAGATAAACCCCGAGGGAAAAGGCAAGGGTAGAATGGAAGAATGAATTCCTCCATATTGTGTTGTATTAGTGTTGTGAGTTTTTATTAAGTTGTACTAGCTATGTATTGTGTATTTTGTGTTAGTTTTACTAGGTGAGATGTCTTAGTCGACATTCTAGCTTTGATTAGTTGTAGACTTGCTTAGCTTTATTTGTTGTCAAATTTGTAATCCTTCTCATTATTAATTAAATAAGAGGATTGCTTGTGTTAAAAGAGTTGTGAACGCTTGTTTCTTCCATCCATTTTGTAAAGGCAATTCGGTTTGAATTATCCTAAACAATGCACTTGGGAAATGGGATTTTTGTGAGAAGGGAGAAAGGCTCTTCTTTGTATTTTTGTGAGACAGGGAATGTTTTTTTTCATTTTTTTTAAGTTGATATGGGTGATGTTTTTCTTATGTGGGGACGGTTGTATCCTTCTTGTGTAAGAAAAGACTGCCTACGTATCCACCTGAAAAGGTGAAATCAAACCATGATCGTAGTTCGAAATATTTTGTGAAGTTTTATTTGGGTTTTATGGTTGTATCCTTCTTGTGTAAGAAAGGACTGCCTATGTATCCACCTGAAAAGGTGAAATCAAACCATGCTCATAGTTCAGGTGTTTGGTTGGAGTGCAAATGGATGTTGCCTTTGACAGATCAAAGGACGTTTGAAATGTGGCAAGGTGCCGCAACTTAGACTCGATAAAACATGCAATTTCAAATCAGGATGCGTTGAGGAACTTGACTTTAAAGGGGTATTGTGGTCACTAGTTGTAAAACTAGGGCAAGGTTCATTGGCTATCAGGTTTCAAGGGTAGTATTTCTTCAGTTGGTCTAGGTTGGTCGGGTTTCTGAAATCCTCCCCGTCTAGGTCACTCAGTCTCACTGCGCCCCCCGAAAGTATTCTTGACCAGGTATGGCCCGGCCCAATTGGGTTTTCATTTTCCCCTCGGATCGACGGGTAGTGGTGCTCGAACCGATTTGAGGACCAAGTCGCCTTCTTTGATATTTTTGGGTTTGACCCTTTTGTTGAATGCTTGTTGTATACGTCGTTGGTATAGCTGGACGTTGTGCAAGGCGTTGAGTCACCGTTCGTCTAGAAGCGTGAGTTGTTCGAACCTTCGACGGGTCCATTCCGCCTCAGGAACTTGACTCTCCAGCAGGATACGTAGAGATGGGACCTCCAACTCTACTGGTTGAACCGCATCCATACCGTATGCTAGGTAGAAGGGTGTGGCTCATGTGGGTGTTCGAATGGATATTCGGTATCCCTAGAGCGCGAATGGGAGTTTGCTCGGCCAATCGCGGTAATTATCTTCCGTCTTTTTTATGATGGTGACAAAAGTATTGTTTGCTTCCTCTACCACTCCATTGGTTTGGGGACAATAGAGGGATGATCGATGTCGCTTGATTTTGTACTTATCCAGCAAGGCTTTTGTTTCCGCCCGGATGTGAGAGACTTGGTCGCTGGTTATTTCATGGGGTACCCCAATCTGCAGATGATGTTGTCCTGGATGAACCTGGCCACTTGCTTTGCAGTCAAGACTGCATAGGATTGTGCTTCCGCCCATTTGGTGAAGTAGTCGGTGGCGACAAGGACGAAGCAGTGTCTTTTGGTTCCTATCGGGTTGACTTTCCCGATGATGGCAATGCCCCAGGTCGAGAAAGGCAAGGGTGATGTCATGGTATATAAAGTTGGCGAAGATTTGGCAATTGTGGCAATGTTTGACGTAGTTTCTGCAATCGGCTTCCATGGTGCTCCAATAGTAGCCTAACCGCATGATTTTTCGGGTCAGCATCATTGCGCTCATGTGAGGGCCGCATTCGCCGTCGTGGACCTCTCCCATGACTTTTTTGGCTTTGTGGTGGTCAATGCAAAGGAGGAGGATCCCTTTGGGTGTTCTTTTATAGAGTTGTTTTTGGTTTATCACGAATTGTGATGCAACTAAACGGATGGCTCTTTGTCCTCTTGTATCAGAGTTGGGAGGGAATTCGTTTTTGGTTTTGTAATTCGAGCATGGCTTGGTACCAATGTTCGACATTTTCCTCCTCATTGTTGATGGCGCAGATGTGAGCTGGTTCGCTCCTTCTTTCAACATATAAGGGCATCGATGTCATGTCGTCAGGTATGTTGACGAGCGGGGCAAGTTTTGCCAGGGCATCAGCAAATTGATTTTCCTCTCGTGGCAAGTGGAAGTAGTCGACTTGGTCGAAGAATTCGGCCTCCTGATTGATTTTTGCTCGGTAGGGTGCTAACCTTTCACTTCGGATTTTCCATGATCCGGACACCTGATTAATGATGATTGAGGAATCGTCGTGGACCCTCAACTTCTTGATGCCAAGTGTTATGGCTGCTTGTAGGCCGATGAGGCATGCTTCGTATTCGGCGGCATTGTTGGTGACGGCGAAGTTCAGTTTGACGGAGATCAGAACATGTTCTCCCTCTAGTGATATTAGAAGGATTCCTACCCCAAAGCCTCTCGGGTTTGATGCACCATCGAAGTATAGGTCACATGCGTCGGAGCCGGCACAAAGGATGTCTTCGTCGGGAAGTGACCATGTGACGGTCGTCGTATCCTTGTTGACGGGGTTTTCTGCTAGGAAGTCGGCGACTGCTCTTCCCTTGATAATCTTGAGGGGTACGAATTTGAGATCAAATTCAGATAGCATGATTGTCCATCTAGACAGCCTTCCGTTTAGTACGGGTTTTTCGAAGATGTATTTGACCGGGTTCATCTTGGAATAGATGTGAACCGTGTAGCTGAGCATGTAGTGTCACAGCTTCTTCGTTGACCAGACCATGGCAAAGCATGTCTTTTCCAGTTGGGTGTACCTTGTCTCATACTCGATGAACTTTTTGCTGATGTAGTAGATGGCTCGTTCTTCACCGTCGACTATTTGTGCTAGCATCGCTCCCATGGCTATTTCGGTAATAGTCAGGTATAGGGATAAGGGAATTCCTTGTTGAGGTGGCATGAGGACAGGAGGTTTGGATAGGATTTCCTTTATCCTGTCGAAGGCCTTTTGACAGTCGTCGTCCCAATCGGAGTGATCGGAGGTGCGAAGCTTCTTGAAGATTGGTTCACAAATCATAGTGAGTCTGGCTATGAAGTGGCTGATGTATTGGACTTAACCGAGAAATCCCCGAATCTCCTTCTCGTTCTTAGGCCGAGGCATTTGTTGAAGAGCCTTGATTTTGGTAGGATCAATCTCGATGCCTCTTTTGCTGACGACGTGTCCCAGGAGTTTTCCATTGGTGACTACTAATGCACACTTCTGAGGATTTAGTCTCATGTTGTATTTCCAGAGGCGAGCGAAGAACTTTCGAAGGGCGCTGATGTGGCCGTCTCGCTCTTTTGATTTGACGATCATGTCATCGACATACACTTCAACCACCTTGTACATCATGTCATATAGGAGTGTGGTGGCAGTTCTTTGATAAGTTGCTCCGACGTTGATTAGACCAAAGGGCATGACAGTGTAGCAGTATGTACTCCACTGTGTAGTGAATGCGGTCTTGTGCATGTCTTTCTCAGCCATTTTTATCTTGTTGCATCCAGCATACCCGTCCATGAATGATAATAGGGCGTGCTCGGCAGTGTTATCCACCAGGATGTCAACTTGTGGCAGAGGGAAGTCGTCTTTTGGACTTGATTTGTTTAGATCCCTGAAGTCGATGCAAACCCAAATTCTCCCGTCTTTCTTGGGTACAGAAACAATGTTGGCCACCCAATCAGAGTATTCGGACACTTTGATGAATCCGGCTTTGAACTGCTTGTCTACCTCTTCCTTGATTTTCAGGGCGCATTCAGCACAACTTTTGTTTCACGGGTTTAGCTCCGGGTTTAATGGGTATCCTGTGTTCTGCAATTTCCCTGTCGAACCCAGGCATGTGTTTGTAGGACCAAGCGAATACGTCCTTGTATTCGTGTAGGAGGTTGATGAACTGCTGTCTTTCCGAGGGGTCAAGGGTTGTCCATATCCTAAGTTCTTGAGGTGTGTTGTCGGTTCCTACGTTAATAGGTTACGTTTCCTCAATGATGGGGGTCTTATCTTCTCGTTTGTCAAGTTCGAGGTGGGTAGTCACTCAAGTCAAATTCCTCATATTCGTTCAGAATTGCATTGCAGTTAAAATGAAACGAGTCATAAGCAAACTCAGCGTTCAGTAAGTCGACTTGAGCGAAAAGCTCGGATAGGACAGACATCTCATGGGCAGTCAGAGGTAGGGATGGCAGTGGGTCAGGGACACGACCCAGTCCCTAAGGGTCGGACCCTAATGGGTCGGGTATGGATCTGATATTTTGGGACCCGGTGGGTATGGGTCGGGTCTGGGAGCTATATATAATTTTCGGGTATGGGTATGGGTCTAAGTTATGAGACCCGGACCCGACCCTTGGACCCGTTCAATTTTAAAAAAAAATGATTTACAGCTTGAAAACGCAGCACTTTAGTCAATACTTTCTAAGTCTCTATAGCTGTAACAAAACTTATCTTCTCTCGACCTCTCGTTCTAACTTCAACCCTAACAAACAACACAAACAAAGCATCTATTCACAAATCAAGTCGTTTTTTCCCTTCCATCACTCCTAATTAAACCCACCAACCACAAAACCAACAATGGCAACCACGAGAGCGGGGACTGGCCACCAAATTTATGGGACCTGTGACAAACGTTCAGCGGCAAACATCCGGCGACGGCTTCATCGATATTAACTTCATGCTCCCTACTTACTTGGTTATATTCAGATCTATTTGTCTTTATTAATCATTCTTTTAATCTTGTTGTATACCCGTTTTTGATGGGATTTGATTAAAGTTTCATATCATGAATTTAATTTGTTATCAAATGTTAGTGTAAACCTAACCTACAAATAAAACAACTCGATTTTTCATTTGAAGTAGTGGACCCTCGGGTAGACCCGGACCCGACCCGGACCCTTTGGGTCCAGGTATGGGTCTGTTGATTTTAGACCCTAGCGGGCCTGGGTCGGGTCGGGTCTGGGTTCAAGGTGGGTGTCACGGGTCCGGGTCCGGTTCTTGGTGGACCCGACCCATTGCTATCCCTGGTGAGAGGCGACACTGTGGAGGAGTTGGCCTCTGGAACAAGCTCCAGGTTGCTGCTGTGGGAAATAATCTGTATACTTCCCTTAAAATGAAGGATTATAACGAATTTAATGATGACGATCACTAGTCATAAATTAAAATACATAAACAAAAGTAAAGGATTCGGAATTAACCTTCGGTCCTAGCAAATACGGCCTAAGAACAATATCAAAATAGATATTCTCCTATCAGTTGCACCCAGGATGCTCCGAGAAATGCCCTTGATTTTGCTAGAATCGATCCAAAAATTAAAATAATTTTTAGGTTTTCTTTGTGTTTTTTCGATGAGAGAGGAAGCAAAAATGAAAAATGAATTAGGTCAGAAAATCCTCTCCCTCACTCACCTATAAACCATGTATAGGAATAAATTAGGGTAGGCTTTTCTTTTCTATTTTTCTCGGCCCATAACCGAAATAAGGAGTATTCTTTCCTTATTTTTGGTTATTCCAAAAATGTATAAAATGTGTTAAATTGTCATCTAGTGAGGATCGAACCCATGACCTCTTGGTTTGTGTACCCTCACTATTACCACTATGACACATTCAACTTGTTGATATTAAATATAACCGATTACATTTAATTACGAATTAACAGATTAATTCGTCCAAGCTAACATTACATACATTTAATTAAATATAACTTATTATATTTAATTTACGAATTCACAGTTAATGCGTCTCAACTAATATTATTTAATCTTCAATAAATAATTGTCTCATCAACACATTGACTAACTGTTTCGTCATATTAGGCATCAATGTGATCATATTTCTATAACCACATCTCTCAAACACATCCTATAGGTGTGACCTTTAGGGACCAGTTGATCACCGCCATCTGTATGATAATAACGTCAAACTTTCTAGCAAGCCAACCGTTATTAGATAAACGTTAATCAACTGATTAAATATACAAAGTATACCCTTGTGAACCTGTAAGAGATTTACAAATGTTATCACACTAATTTGTGGAGGACACAAGCTCCAACAAACTCCCACTTGTCCTCACAAGTTTATGTGCGATAACCGATTCTAATATCCTAAAATTTCTCCCACTTAATGTAAAACAATTTGCAAATCCGTATTCACAAAGGTCGTATTTTACAAGTGATCATCATCAAGAGTGGTTTCCCCGACTAGAGAGTAACTTAACTGATAAACGAATCAACATTCGAGTATGGCCATGCATTTCAGTTACAACTCCTCGAGTGGCCCTGAGAAATAACTATACCTGATAAGGGTTGGATATTTTCCTCAACTCAAATCCTGCAGATGTAAGCACAGTATGAAATGACCCAGAAAAAATTTACTTTGCCTCCGATTCTTGACCGTGAGAAAGAAACCAAAGTCACCCAAAAACTGCCTTAATCTCAAGAGATAGTCGATAGTCAAAAGAATCGACTCTAGGAACACAATGGATGTCCTATCCACGACCTGGCACCGAATGTTATTAAACATTTAGGACTCCATTACGTTGTCATAAAAAAAGTTATCCTACGAGGTATCGTTATAATCTCGCATCTGTGATCGATCAGTCAACCGTTTGACTTATGGCTCGTTGAACCCACCATCAATCGACTGCACAATATAATAGCCGGAGTTATCAGCTCACATTGGCGATTATGGACCAAAACAAATATAATGTAATTCAGTTCACTTTGTGGCGTTCAATGTTGTCAGTACAATCCACATGAAAAACAAAATATTATATATAAAACGATGAAGTTATAAATAGTATATATGAAAAAGATAATGTATAAAATCCATAATCAAGTACTACAACTCATGAACGCGTTTAATTCCCATGGAATTAACGTGCCCTACATGCTTATCATAATTCAATGGTTTAGTGAGAGGATCCGCGATGTTATCATCCGTCGCAATCTTGTCTATCACTATCTCCTCTTGCTCCACATAATCACGGATCTGGTAAGCTTTCCGATGTACATGTCTAGATTTGTTGCTAGACTTTGGCTCCTTAGCCTGGAAGATGGCACCTCTATTGTCACAATAGATAGTGATCGGGTCATTCGAACTAGGAACTACCGTAAGTCTTTGTAGGAATTGACGCATCCATATCGCTTCCTTTGCTGCCTCCGAAGCGGCATAATACTCGGATTCAGTACTAGAATCTGCTACAACACTCTGTTTGGAACTCTTCCAGCTGACCGCAGCACCATTAAGAGTGAAGACGAACCCGGACTGAGATTTTGAATCATCTCGATCCGTTTGGAAGCTAGCATCTGCGTAATCTATTGCGCATAGCTTAGAATCGCCTCCATAAGTCAATACCCAATCCTTAGTCCTCCGTAGGTACTTAAGGATGTTTTTAACAGCTATCCAGTGTGTTTCACCTGGAGGCTTTTGGTACCGACTCGTCATACTCAATGCATATGCCACGTCTGGACGTGTGCATATCATGGCATATATGATCGATCCTATTGCAGATGCATAAGGAACACGACTCATACGCTCAATCCCTTCAGGCATCGTGGGTGATCGAGACTTGCTCAATCGCATCCCGATCGTCATTGGAAGGTTCCCCTTCTTGGAGTTGGTCATGCTGAACTTCTCAAGAATCTTATCCAAATAAGACTCCTTACTAAGTGATAACGTCCGTCGTGATCTATCTCGGTAGATACGGATTCCCAAAATGCGCTGTGCCTCACCCAGATCTTTCATCTGGAAATGGTTCTTCAGCCATTCTTTAACCGAAGATAGGAGAGGAATGTCATTCCCAATCAAGAGTATGTCATCGACATACAATATCAAGAATACAATCTTGCTCCCACTCGACTTGATATATAAGCATGGTTCCTCGACCTATCGAGTGAAACCATACTCTTTTATCACCTGGTCGAAACGATGATTCCAACTCCGAGAAGCTTGCTTAAGTCCATAAATGGAACGCTTAAGCTTGCATACTTTCTTAGTATGTTCAGGATCTATGAAACCTTCGGGTTGCACCATGTACAACTCTTCCTCCAAATAACCGTTTAAGAAGGCGGTTTTCACATCCATTTTCCAAATTTCATAATCATGAAAAGCGGCAATCGCTAAGATTATCCGAATGGAACGTAGCATGACTACAGGTGCAAAAATCTCATCATAGTGCAATCCGTGCACTTGAGTGAAACCTTTTGTCACAAGTCGTGCCTTATAGGTATCTGGTTGCGCGTCTACAGAACGCTTTATCTTGTAAAGACATTTGCACTGTAGAGGTTTTACCTTATTAGGTAAATCAACTAGATCCCACACGTCATTCTCATACATGGAGTCCATCTCGGATTGCATGGCTTCGAGCCATAGCTTTGAGTCGGAACAGGTCATAGCACCTTTATAGGTAACGGGTTCATTACTCTCTAGGAGTAAAACGTCATTCTCCTCGACCATACCAATGTATCTGTCCGGAGGATGAGAGACTCTACCCGACCTTCTAGGTTCCTTAGGAATGTTAACCGTATCATCAGTTGGAGGAACAACTTCCTCCATGTGTTCCTCGGTTGTTGGTTCTGGAATCTCCGACAGCTCGAAGGTTCTATTACTCGTCTTATTCTCGAGTCTCCGACAGCTCGAAGGTTCTATTACTCGTCTTGTTCTCGAGAAATTCTTTCTCTAAGAACGTCGCACTAGCCGCAACAAAAACTCGATGTTCGGTAGGCGAATAGAAGTAATGACCAAATGTTCCTTTTGGATAACCTATAAAGTATGTCTTGACCGATCGCGGGCCGAGCTTATCCTCGTGTCTCCACTTGACATAAGTCTCGCAGCCCCAAACCCGAATAAAGGACAAGTTAGGGACCGTTCCCTTCCACATTTCATATGGAGTCTTGTCGACAGCTTTAGACGGACTTCGGTTAAGTATAAGGGCAGCTGACAAAAGAGCAAAACCCCATAATGAATCAGGCACTACCGTGTGACTCATCATGGATCGAACCATATCAAGTAAGGTTCGATTTCTCCGTTCGGACACACCATTTAATTGAGGTGTTCCAGGTGGAGTTAACTGCACGATTCCACAGCTTTCGGTGTTGATCAAACTCATTTGAAAGATATTCGCCACCCCGATCTGAACGGAGTACTTTAATCTTTCTACCCAGTTGGTTATGTACCCTGTTCTGGTATTCCTTGAATTTCTCAAAGGACTCACTTTTATGCTTCATTAAGTAGACATATTCGTATCTACTCAAATCGTCCGTGAAAGTGATAAAATATCTATAGCCATCTCTAGCGGTAATTGACATATGTCCACATACGTCTGTATGTATGAGTCCTTATATGTCACTAGCGCGCATTCCAACACCTTTGAAGGAAATGCAAGTCATCTTGCCAATGAGACATGATTCACACGTGCCATATGTAGAAAAATCGAATGCGGGAATAGTCCCATTGTCGACGAGTTTCTTCACGCGTTTCTCATTTATGTGTCCCATTCGACAATGCCATAGATAGGTTTGATCTTTGTCACCAACCTTTATTTTCTTATTATTCACGTGTAATACTTCTGTAGTTTGGTCTAAGATATAAATTCCATTCATGGAAATCGCTTTTGCCATAAATCATTTCATTGAAAGAGAAAATACAGCTATTATCCTTTATTGAAAATGCAAAACCGTCTTTAGCAAGTACGGAAACAGAAATAATGTTCTTAGACAAACTGGGTACATAGTAACAGTTATTTAAAAATAACTCAAAACCACTAGGGAGTTGGATTACATATGTTCCCTTCGAGACAGAAGCAACTCGTGCTCCATTCCCGACTCGCAGGTCCACATCACCTTTTTCGAGAGGTATGATGTTCTTTAGGCCCTGCAAATTATTACACAGATGAGAACCACAACCAGTATCAAGTACCCAAGTTCCGAAACTTTCATGGTTAATCTCAATCATATGAATATAAGATGACATACCAACAGGAACGACGCGGCCTGCTTTGATGTCCTCATGGTAGATGGGACAGTTCCTCCTCCAATGTCCAGTCTTGTGACAATGGTGGCACTCTATGTCACCGCCCTTGCTCTTTGCCTTGCTCTGTGAGCCACTAGTCTCACCAGGCGCACTCTTACCGTTTCCTGGCTTCTTGAACTTTGGCTTACCTACAGCTAGGTCGCCATAAGCCTTGCCCTTACCTTTACTCTTGTTGTGAATCGTGAGAACATCCTGCTTCATGCTCCCACTCAATTGCATATCCTTCTCGGTCTGTACGAGAAGGGAGTGTAGCTCATGAGGACTCTTTTTCAAGTAATTCATGTAATAGTTCGCCCTGAAAAGGGCAAAACCATCGTGAAGAGAATGAAACATTCGGTCAATGACAATGCTCTCACTGATTTTACAATTCAGTGCCTCCAGCTTCTCGTCATTCTCAATCATGTGAAGAATATGTGGGCTAACCGGTTGGCCCTCCTGGAGTTTCGCATCAAAGAAGCGACAGGTATGCTCATATGTAACGATTCTCGGTGCTTTTGAGAACTCGTTAGTGAGCGTAGTGAAAATCTTGTTTGCACTTTGGGCAATGAAGCGTCTCTTCAAATTGGTTTCCATTGTAAAGATGAGTACGTTATTTATCGCACCCGCTTCCTTAACGAAATCACTATAAGCAAGTGTCTCGTTGACTCTTGCATTGGGGCCTGGGTTGACCGGTATTGGCTCAGTTAAGTACTTGAGCTTACCGTCAGCAATGGCGGCATTCCGTAGTGCCGCCTCCCAGTCCGCAAAGTTGGACCCATCATTTTTCAGGCGCGTGAACTGATTCATCTGGTCCATGAATACTTTCAGCCAGGACGCGCGATCAAGTGTGGCACTAGGCATTGGGATTGCGTTATTTCCAGCCATTTCGTTGTAACAGTATTATGAAAAAATAATCGTGTTCTACACTGCGAGAAGAAGAATAAAAATAATAAGCATGTGCATCGTTTATATTTTTATGTCTAATGAACTACTGTCATAACGTGAAGACTCAAAACATTTATATAATTGACCTCCCTCAAGAATTATATAAATGATCCCAAGACTCAATTCTCTGTAAATTAATAAGCTAACCTTTTAGCTAATTCTACCGTTAGAATTCTTGGTCGATAAATTTCTGTAAATTCTATCTTTAGTCCATCATAATCACGAGAAACTCTTCGGACTATGATGTTGAGGTAAACTAAGTCAACACAACTACTTACCCAACGTAGAAGGGGTCATATTATGCCTACCGACGAAGAAGGGATTCATAGTTGTTTGCCCTTATAAAGACTAATCTCAATTTCCGTTTTAGAGGAAGATCCCATGAACTTTATTTTAATTCATTTTAAGTGAACTAATATCTAGCATGCGAGAATGAATAAACTAAGGTGATGGCTTAAAAACTGTGACATCTGTATGTCCATGTAAACTAACATACAACCTATATGTGTCAATTTTCATGCATTTTATTAGTAGGTGGTTTGGTTTTAGGCGGAATATGATGCATAAACTAACATGTGAATGAAAAGCAATAAGAATGAAAACGTAAAAACAGTAAAAGTCCTAGTGTGGCCTATCCTATCAAAATGAATAATAAATACAAGTTTGGAATCCTCCTTGGACCCGAGAAGCTTGTCTTGATGTTCCATCTTGATCCATGTAGCGGGAGTGAGCTCCAATCTCCATTTATAGTCTTCTTTTGAAAATTACAATAAATAAAGTTTACATAATAAACCTATTTATTACATTCTAATTTCAAAACCCAAAAACTAAAGAAAAATAAAGGAGATTCGAGATCTCATAATTACATTAAAAATTATGTTTCCTTCATTACGAAAACATAATTTGACTAAGGCCACACTAAGTATTACAACTGATTGCAAAAATACGTAAATTAAATTCATTCAATCGATTCATTCAACAAAAATAAAATATAATGTATCAACTAAAATAAATTAATCATACATGACACAATTCCTTAATTATGTTGATTAATTTATCCAAACCACCTATTTAAATCAAATTAAGTGACAATTCCTCAATTAATCACATTAATTTCAATCTTAATCCATATTAAACTTGTAATATGAATTCAATCCGTCAAAATTTTAAACTGCTTTAAAATAATTCGATATCTTTTAATTGTGAACCGTTTCACAATAACTAATTGGCCAAAATCAAAACAAAAATAAAATCCTTTTTTTTTTATTTGGTCTCGGCATAAACAAAGAAAAACAAAACAAACATGTTTCTTATTTTATACACGGTTTTATCTGTAAAAACCGAAACAAAAATATTTTTTTTTTTAAATTCTGTCCCCTGTGAACAATAGCACGTGAATAGTAACAACAATTATTTTTTTCCGGATGCTTTTCCAAAACGGCATAAACAAAACAACCGCGAAAAAACTTTAAACGGTTTTTCATAGAAAAACCGAGAGCAAAAAAAACAGCAAAATTTTTTTTTTAATACTGTTCATCCGTGAACAGTACAGAAACAGCAAAAAAAAATAAAAAATTATTTCACGGTTTTTAACTTAGGACCCTAATGCCTTTTTAATTTCAACTTAATCTGCATTAAATCAAACATGACGATTCCATTTAAGTTTTAACTTAATCTGCATCAAATCAAACATCTACCAATTCTTCATATGATAATTTTAACTGATTAAAACAACATTATGAAAAATAAAAATGGAAATCTCGCATCAAAAAGAACAAACACCGGCTGCAAACATTTTTTTTTCAATCGGCATTAACAAAAAAAAAAACAGCAGTGCCCTAATTTTTTTCGGAAACCCTAATAGTTTACATACAATTTTTATGAAAATCATCAAAATTAAAATTCGTGGCCTTTGCTCTGATACCACTTGTGGGAAATAATCTGTATACTTCCCTTAAAATGAAGGATTATAACGAATTTAATGATGACGATCACTAGTAATAAATTAAAATACATAAACAAAAGTAAAGGATTCAGAATTAACCTTCGGTCCTAGCAAATACGGCCTAAGAACAATATCAAAATAGATATTCTCCTATCAGTTGCACCCGAGATGCTCCGAGAAATGCCCTTGATTTTGCTAGAATCGATCCAAAAATTAAAATAATTTTTAGGTTTTCTTTGTGTTTTTCCGATGAGAGAGGAGGCAAAAATGAAAAATGAATTAGGTCAGAAAATCCTCTCCCTCACTCACCTATAAACCGTGTATAGGAATGAATTAGGGTAGGCTTTTCTTTTCTATTTTTCTCGGCCCATAACCGAAATAAGGAGTATTTTTTCCTTATTTTTGGTTATTCCGAAAATGTATAAAATGTGTTAAATTGTCATCTAGTGAGTATCGAACCCATGACCTCTTGGTTTGTGTACCCTCACTATTACCACTATGACACATTCAACTTGTTGATATTAAATATAACCGATTACATTTAATTACGAATTAATAGATTAATTCGTCCAAGCTAACATTACATACATTTAATTAAATATAACTTATTATATTTAATTTACGAATTCACAGTTAATTCGTCTCAACTAATATTATTTAATCTTCATTAAATAATTGTCTCATCAACACAATGACTAACTGTTTAGTCATATTAGGCATCAATGTGATCATATTTCTATTACCACATCTCTCAAACACATCCTATAGGTGTGACCTTTAGGGACCAGTTGATCACCGCCATCTGTATGATAATAACGTCAAACTTTCTAGCAAGCCAACCGTTATTAGGTAAACGTTAATCAACTGATTAAATATACGAAGTATACCCTTGTGAACCTGTAAGAGATTTACAAATGTTAACACACTAATTTGTGGAGGACACAAGCTCCAACAGTTGCCTTCTCCGGGAGTGGGGATGACCTTAGTTGACTCAGCCTCTAAAGCAGCCACAAGTTTGTGATAAAATAGTGGAAAGGGGATTTTGACTGGAACATCAGGAATGCTAGGAACTAAGACAGATTCGCACTCGACTCGACTCGACTCGACTCGACTCTCGACTCGACTCGACTGACTCGACTCGACTCGACTCGACTCGACTCGACTCGACTCGGACTCTTTCTCATCTTCACTTCCCTCTTTGAACATAGGGCCTTCTCCAGTGGTAATCTTGAGAATGCGGCCTTGACGATCGGTCCACTTGACAGTTGTCCTCCAGCCTTGTGTAGCTTTCTCTGGGTCAGTATCAGAGATTAAGGCGGTGGGGTCGCACTGGTTATCCTTTAGAGCAATGTTGATGATGTCCACATAGTCGAGGTGCTTGATGTTGTCTTCTCCGAAAAGGAGACTGGCGGCTTGTCCATCCAGGCATGGGTCGACTCATATTTGGTCGACGCAGCTTTGGTGTTATCGAAAATGAAGTAACAATCTTGAACGACTTGCATGCGCGGGCGTTTGACCTTAGCTACGGAGTCGTAGATTGGCTCAGGAAAGCCGTTATAGAGCTCGGATTCTCCCTAGGAGACGAAATATCCATTGAGAGTCAAATGGTAGGGACGGAGGATGACTCCGTGCTTTTTGCGCTTCCGTATTAGGAGATTCATCTCCTGGATGTCTTCGTCGGTAAGCTCGTAGCCTAGCCCGAAGGGGATGTTAGGGACCTTAGCCTGTTTCAAGGGAGGCAAGGTGCTTTTCAGCGGATTGAGAGGTAGACCTAGGAAATAACCCTGGCACATCAAAATGCGGTTGACTGTGAGGTTGGGGAACGGATCATAATTAGAGGTTGTTGATTCATCAGTTATGGCATTCACAGCTTGGAATTCCCACATCTCGCTGTCGTCCTCTTCAATGACCTGAGAGGCTATTCCCTTCTTTATGATAGCCTTGATCGGGGAGGCGGGAATCGTGATTGTTTTCCCGTCGAAAGGGACCCTGATTTTCTGATGAAGGGTTGAGGTGACGGCCTTGACGACGTGAATCAAAGGGCATCCCAGAAGCATGTTGAAAGAGGCGTCAATTCGACCACCTGAAAACTGGCTTGTCTTTCCAAGGGTCCAGTTGCAATGGTCAAGGTGATAAGCCCCGCAACCTTGCGATGAGTGTCGTCATAGGCGCGTACCCCTTGGTTAGTTGGGACCAAATCAGCTTCTTTGATACCCAGTTTGTGAGCCGTCTTGAGGGGAATGACATTAACCGCAGATCCGTCATCCACTAGAACCATAGGCACATTCTTTTTTAGGCATTGTACGGTGATGTATAGGGCCAGGTTATGGTTGGCTCTGAATGGAGGGATATCTTCCTCAGAGAAGATGACCGAGTTGCTCAGGTTGGGGACATCTCTTGTCATGTGTGCTACCACTTCTCTCGGAGAGAAGGTAGAGGGAACTGTCAACTTTCCCAAGGCTTGTAGCAAAGCTTGTCGATATTCGAAGGATGTAGCGATCAATTGCCAAATTGAAATCTCGGCCTTTGCTTTTTGCCGTTGTTTAAGGATCGAGTTTTCGGGAACCTTGGGTTAAGTGTCCACGTCCGGGACAACTTGGTCATTCGTTGTTGGAACGACTGTAGTATTGTTCGGGTTTTGGTAGGGGCGTCCGGACCGGGTAAGATGACCGATCTCTTTCGCTTGTTTGCCCTTTCCTGGGACCATATAGACATCCTCTGCATCGTCTCTCCAGATATCGTTGATTTCGGGATCTCGAGGGTACCTTGGAGGGGTATTCCTCGGTGGATAGTTTTTGTTGGGGAAGTTTTTGTGAGGGTAATTTTCGTGGGGTTGATTATTGTGGGGTGCATGTCAGAATGGTCGCGGGAGCAATCCTTTCTGGTGAGGGTAGTTTTGGGCGTTTGGAGGACCCTCTCTCGGATGCGGTGTTGGTGTTAGTGGGTTGAAAATCAACCGGTGGTAGGCGTCCTCAAGTCGGGTAATCCTTTCTGAGAGACTGACTATAGCCTCCTCAACTTTTTGGAACATGGTGAGCATGATCGCGGCGCTGAATACGAATATCCCGTCCAGAGTATCCTTCTCCAAGGCATTAAACTCGTCATGAATTGGCAAGATGAGGTGTGAGCAATCCAAGTTTGGTTCGTCATCAGAGATGGCATGGATCCTCAAGGGGTTTGTCTTGTTGTTTGGTTTGGTAGGTGGAGGAAAAGGTAGTTCTCCCTTTTCGATCATAACTTGAACGGCGTGCTTCAGTTTTAAGCAACCCTCTGTGTCATGACCTTTTCCCTGGTGATACTGGCAATAGGCATTGGGATTCCAGAAATGGCTTTTCTTAGCCTCGGACGGGTCAGGAGTAGGCCCAATTGGTTGTAGTTTCCCTTGGTCCATGAGTCTTTTCAGGGCGCTGGCATAGGTTGTTCCCAAGTTCGTGAATACCCTTCGAGGACGCTCGGTTTTCTTCGTGGTTGGTTCGAGGTGGTTGACCTCATTGATTTTGTTTGTTTTACCATAAGGGCGATATCCGGTCGATGTAGAATCCTTGATAGGCTCTACCGATGGTTTTGGCTAGGACACCCATGCGGAGGTCGTCTTCAATGCGGGTTCCGAGGATTTGTAGGTCCTGGAACTTCTTGATGTTTTGATATCTCGGCAGGTTGGCATAAACTGTTGGAATATGTGTCCTCAACAATAGTGCGATCACATGTTTAAATCTCATATGAAGAATACGTAAGGGATGACTCATTTATATAGTCAACTTATCAATATTAATCAGTAATCATTGGCTAACTAGACTTTGACATTACTGTCGTTTAACGGTGGTGAGCAGTTGATCCCTTAAGGTCACACCAATAAGACAATTCCCTTAATAGACAAATTGATTAATTGTATGACGATACGAGTTAATCAATTCCTTAAAATTGAACAATTCGTTTGTCGGAGAGAATATTTATATCTTATTATAATTTGATTAAATAAGATTTATTCTAGTAATTGAAATACTTTATTACTAAAATTGGTTATTTTTTGTGAAACAATTGAGATAAGAATGAATGGTTAATTATAATTACAATATGTTGTGAATTATAATTATATGACCCATTTTATTTATGTGATCAAGAATCACTAGTCAATTTGTTGTATGTAAATTAATTAATTTATAAAATGATATTTATTTGATAAATATGCATTAAATTAATTAATAACATATAACATACTACATGTGACATATTGTGTGACAGGTGACAAATTAACAAAATTAAATGGTAGTCCATCTTATATATGGGCCGAAATATTGAGGGTAAAAGTGTTAGTGGGTGAATTATTTTATGTGATAAAATAAATATAATCAAATCTAGATTAACTAGCTTACACACCTACATATTTAGAGAAGAGTAAAAGCAAAAGTAGATGCCATTTTAGCCTCATCTACCCAGCCCCTTCCTCCTCATATAATGAGATTTTGTTCTCATTTTACCACTACACATTCATTTGCATGCATTCTCTCATCTCTCTCATAACTCTCTCTAACACTTGTTTTAGAAAATCAAGAGATTGTTCATCCTAAATTCTAATAACAATATAAGATTACTAGTGTAGTAATAAGAATATTATTATAATCATTTTTAGGATACTAGTGTATTAATCTAGTTAATTAATATATTAGTTTAAGGGATTTGTCATGGGTGCAATCAAAGGAGGATCTCTACATTGGGATTTTGGAGGATCATCCATTACATTTAAGCTCAAGAACAGATAAGGAAGGTGACCTTATTTGTGCCCAAATTTTCGAGCCATATAACAATGTAAGGGACATTGTTTTTCTCATTTAATCACTTATTTTTTTATGCATGCACTAGATCTAAAGAACTAATACTAATATGTTAAGTAGTTCACCATTAGAAGAGTCTAATAATAGGTTAATGAACCTAACATAAACTGGGCGGAGGTTATTGACGAACTTCTCCCCCAGAATTGATTCACTCGGCTAACTGACCAATTGAGTGCTTACCCTCCTCCAACGGGTTAGGAATTATGTGAATCCCTCCTTATCATTCTGAGTCAGGACCTCAAGAGTGCAAATGTTGCTTGGATTTTGACGTTGTCGACATACTGTTTGGCAAATTCAACGGCGACTTCGTCCCAAGTAGTAAGGTTCTTGGGAACGAGGGAGTAATACCATTGGCGGGGAATTGGTTCCAGGGATGATGGAAAGATCCAGGTGAAAAGTTCTTGTTTGACCCCTTTAATGGACATGTAATCCTTAAAGGCTCGAACGTGGTTGAGTGGGTCCTACACTCGCTTGAACTTGGGTACATCAATCAAGGTAAAGTTGTCGGGTAGTTGATCCCCAACGGGTTCGAATCTTCGATTGTTCTCAAGGTAGATGTTGTTACCACGGGCTAGGAGTTGTTCCTCCAAAAGCTTGAGCCTTTTCTCGGTTTTAGTCAAAGGCAGAGTGTTATGTACTCCGGTTTTCTTGTTTTCCAGGGTGTCGATACGGGTCTCGACAAGGTCCAGGGTGACCTTATGAGCGGTGAGCAGGCTGGCTAGCTGAGCAGTTGTTACGTCTCTGTTGTCATTGTTGTTGTTGGATGATGCTGAGGAATGGGCCATGGCTCTGAAGATTTAAGGGACCAAAGGAGTTGGTTTTCGAATATGTAATAGATTATTTTATTTTCTATTTTAGGAAACGCCATACTAGGAATTTATTATTGCTTTTTATTTCTTTTAATATGTTGCATGCATTGCCAAATCGCCATAACATCACATGCATATCATATCGAGTCATCGGCCGTGTCAATAATAATTATCGGGAATTCGAATTTTAGTTCACTTAAAATTGATATCTAATAAATTGACAAGACCTTTACTCTTAAAAGATTGAGACTTAGCCTTACCAAATAGTAGGAGCCCATGAGTCTAAATTTCATAAGGGGTACAATACGATTTTTCGGGGTGCTTGTATTGACGTTGGATAAATGGGGTAATAAGTAGTTATTACACTTCAAAAGTTTGGTTTATCTCAACGAAGGTATTTGCGACCGTAGCCGCAAAAGATTCGGTCTAAAGATGAATTTAATGTAAAATCATCGACCGAGAGTTCTAGTTGTAGAATCAGTTAAAGGGTTAACCCACCAAAGTTATATTAGTAAAAGGTGTACACGGCCCGTAGGCTCACATCCAAGTTAATATGAATTTTGGGTCTCGGAATCATTTATTATATTTGGGTAAAGGTCACTATATAAATGCTAAAACTTGATTTAAAATATTTACAAGTTTTAAAGACGATAAATGTTTATAATTCCTTCATTTCTATTTTGTAGTCAATTTGATTAGTTTGCAATGTCGACTCCAATCACGTCTGCATCAACGAGCACAAACGCTCCACCACTCCCCAACGCTTCTTGGCTCCGATCCTTTATGGATCGATGCAAACTTGAAAATAATGGTTCTAATTTCGCCGATTGGAATGCGCAACTCCGTTTGGCCGCGGAAGGTGACGACAAGCTTCGTTACCTTACCGAAGCCGCTCCCACCGCACCTACTACTAGGTCAACCTACGCCGCAAGGGAAGCCTATGAGGCCTACCTAAAAGACTCGGCCGCAATCAAGAACGTCTTGATATTCTCTATGGAGCCCGATCTCCAAAGAAGTGCTATCAAAATGAGCATGGCCTATAAGATCTACACCAAACTTGTGACCATGTTTTCACAAGCTCCAAGAATAATCCAATATGAGGCGGCCTCCGCATTTTTCGAAATGAATATCAAAGAGGGCCAAAAGGTTAGCCCTCATGTGCTCAAGCTGATTGAGCTTGTTGAGACTCTTAAGATTCAAAAGGTTGATATTCCCGAGCAACTCGTCATAGACCGAGTTCTACATTCTTTGAACAAAGTGAAGGCATATGTGCAGTTTAGGGTAAACTACAATATGCAAAACATGAAGACTTCTCTCCATGAATTGCACAACTTGCTTGTGCAAGCCGAGAGGGACATAGGTCTTAATGTTAGTTCATCAAAGGATGTGCTTTCTATTGACAACAAAAGCAAAGGGAAATTCAAGCGGAGTACTGGTAAGGGTAAGAAACCCAACAACGGCAAAGGGAAAGTTATTGGGAATAACTCTTCGAAGCCGAAAAAGGGTGCATCTTCTGAAGAAAAGTGCCACTGTTGTAGTGGTACGGGTCATTAGAAACTTAATTACCCTAAGTATATTGGAGATGTTAAAGCTGGACGTGTGACTCCAGTAGGTAATAAATTCTCTAATCTATTATGTTATTGATAGAAATCTCAACTTTGGTATTTAGATACAAGTTGTGATTCTCACCCCCTTTAAATGTGATATAGAGTATGTGAGTAAATACAAGGGAAAGGATAAGCAATCTTGGGGATTATCTTCAACAAGGGATGCTAGTGTATCCGCCCATAGAAGAAAGCCTATGGAAGCTTGGCTTTTATTTGATTTTCTCTCTTAGTATTGTTGTATTTTGACTTCTTTTTTTTAGAACTTATTTTGATTTCCATGTTGGACATGGAAGTTTGTTTCATTTCCATTTCGTAAACAATGGTTGTATGAATTTTAATGGCTTGGCTTTCAACCCAATTCATTCGGTTATGGAATTTTTCTTCTTCGTTCTAAAAACTTGTCATTATACATCTTTCATATCATAACATAAATTGTGTTGACTTAATCATAAAAGAATTACAACAATGGGATCATTGTAATTAAGTTCATAAGTCATGAATTTAATTCTCACTTATGCCTTTGTGACTTAAATGTCACATCTTATTTGATATAAGAAAGAATGATTATAAAGTCAAAAAGAGTTAATTGAACTCTAAAAAGGGAAATTTGATAAACCAATTGGCTACATCACTTATAAGACTCCATACGAGCTATGGGAGGGCTTAAGATCTCAAGTTTGTATATAACAAATTAATAAGTCGAATTGAGTTGTTGAACTCGGTTTTTGGAATTTGTATTCCAAAACGGACACATTATTCTAAACGAATGGTCAACCAGAAGATACCTGAAATAGAGAGTCTATTTAACATATGACATGGATCAGGCTCGCATATTACATGAATCAAGCTGCCATGATAGAGCTGGTCTTTTTATGTGGTAATACGTCAGTCTAGACAAACTTCTAATACCTCACCATATATGTTTGTAACTCACAAAGCTATCTCTTAAGAAGATAGATGTATTTCTAAGAGATGGAGTGGGAGTAGATCGTCACAAACATGTCTTATAGTTAATGTGTTACTTTTTAAAAGTAATGGAACTATAATCTATTAAGATAGAGTGGGAGTATAGCTTAATGGGAGTATAGCACACATGTCTTATTGTTAATATGTTACTTTTCGAAAGTAATGGTATTTTGACCTAGTCCCAAATCGATTTTGTTGTATATATGCAAAAGCATTATAATCCGAAAATTTACTCAAGAGTAGATTTACTTTAAGGCGATAGTCTCTTTAAAGTAAAAGCATAGATTGACATGAAGATGTTAATCAAGATAAAATCCTGTTAGGAATTGCCACATTTCATTTTTATGAAGAATGGCAAATGATATTAAAATTCGCTTTTCTAAAATGGGAATTTAGAGAATGATGTGTTTGGAACACAAAACCTTAGATAAAGATCTGAGAATCCTAACATATTGTGCAAAGCTTTCTTAAGTGATCCTAGAATGGTCTTAAGCAAGCAGGAAAGGATTATACTTTTCGTTCATGTGATAATTGAGAATGGTTTCATTCACATTGTTGAAGAATCATATTTATACATGAAGTTAAGTGGAAGCCAGAATTATTTTCCCATGTCTTATATGTTGATAACATATTACTTATTGAGAATAATGTACCAATGCTCTCTTCTATGAAAGAGTGATTGGAAGACTAGGAAAAGGTGCGATGTATTTTAGATTTCCGAATCTATTCCAGAGAATATTGGCATAGAGTCGAGAGCCTTATGATGATAAGTTATTTCACATCTGTTAAACATCAACAAGGTTGAGTAGGTTGTTCATGTTGATGAAAGTGGAATTGCTATGATAGAGTCATAGTCATGCACTGAACCTATTAAGTTGTTGATCACATGAAATCGTTTGCTAATGTTTCCGCCATTAGAACGATCATGTATGCCAACAAATGCATATGCCATGATGAGGCATATGCTTAGAGCATAATAAGTCAATAACAAGTTAATTCGAATGATGGTCTTGTGAAAGCCTTCAATAACATATTTGAGATTCTTGAGAAGAATTGAGGATTCGTTCACATGTTTGGATGATAAACTAAGTTGTGTGTTGAAGGGTTACACAAACTCTAGTTTCCAAACCGATAAGGATTTGTCGAAATCCTAGGCTGATTCTATTGACGTAGGAGGAAGAGACTAGAGAAGTGTTTTAGCTTCGACCATTGCAAATTCTACAAACAGAATCTAAGTAAATTGTGATAAAATGGTCAACATAGGAAATAATAGTGAATCCCTCTACCAATGACTTTATCACAAGTTATGAGATAACAGTGGGAGCATCTTTCAAGTTAAAGAGCCTAAGTCTATTAAGAAGACTAGACACATACTTAAATAAATTCATGTTATTAGAAATAACATTGATTATAAAAAAATAGCAATTTATAAAGTTGGAATATATGGATACATGGTATATCCATTTGCCAAGCTTTTATTACATTTCAACTAGTGTAAAAGGTACACTATAGATTATAAGATATGAAGTAGTAATAGTGTATTAACTATTCATATATGATAATCGCATTTATCGTTTGAGTTTATTTAAACTCACCCATTGCTTTGTTAAATCCAAATGGGTTGTTGAGACAAAATTGAACCCCATTGAAGTGAACTGAATTGACATAGTATTTGCCCCTGGTTACTTAAAGGAAGTGACGTCTCAAAGTGACTAGAGTGTGATGCGATTGATGGCAAGTTCAAGTGTCATAAAGTCATATGAGATGACTAGTTGATCACATAGGCAGACTGTATGGGACACTCTGTCGGGCAGTGACCGCTTATAGAGTTCTGGTAATTCATAAAGCCTGGTCGTGGCAAGAGTTACTATAGTATTCTTATGAGTCAATTCTTTTGACTAGAGACTATGTGCCCAAGTTGGCACAAATTTCTGAATGGCTTTAATTATTCTCTGCGACTGTCGTAACTGAGGTCAAATGAGTATATTTTGGGTCATGATGAACTGTGGCTAGACGAAGGGAATAGTGCAATAGGAATTGTCCACCCCCTTGTCAGGGTTATTTGAAATCTCAGGGCCACTCGAGGAGCAGTGAACTGAAAATGCGTGGCCACGCTCGGAAGGTATCTACGGTAGATAATTCCGGTCAGACAGTTACTCTCCATATCGAGGAAACCACTCAAGATATGATCAAATGCAAGTACGAGCTGCGAGACACCTTGCATTGAGTGGGAGATTGTAATAGGACAAGAGAATTGGTGACGCACACTTGTCTCGGACAAGTGGGAGATTGTTGGAGTATGTGTCCTCAACAATAGTGCGATCACATATTTAAATCTCATATTAAGAATACGTAAGGGATGATTCATTTATATAGTCAACTGATCAACATTAATCAGTAACGATTGGCTAACTAGAGTTTGACATTACTGTCATTTGACGGTGGTGATCAGTTGATCCCTTAAGGTCACACCTATAGGACAATTCCCTTAATAGACAAATTGATTAATTGTATGACGATACGAGTTAATCAATTCCTTAAAATTGAACAATTCGTTTGTTGGAGAGAATATTTATATCTTATTGTAATTTGATTAAATAAGATTTATTTTAGTAATTGAAATACTTTATTACTAAAATTGGTTATTGTTTGTGAAACAATTGAGATAAGAATGAATGGTTAATTATAATTACAATGTGTTGTGAATTATAATTATATGACCCATTTTATTTATGTGATGAAGAATCACTAGTCAATTTGTTGTATGTAAATTAATTAATTTATAAAATGATATTTATTTGATAAATATGCATTAAATTAAGGAAAAATTGCAAAGTACTACCTATTATAACCAAGATTTTTCAAAATACTACATATTATGCTTTTTTATTCATAATACTACCTACATGGTTACAACTCTTCTCAATACCTAATAAGCTTAATTAAGTCATAATTGAGGTTAAATCATCAAAAAAATTAGAAATTAATTTGGTATACCCATTTTGCCCTTCTCTGAATACTCCTTTACCACTATCTTCTTCCCTTCTACCAACACCACCAAAAATTATCCACCACCGCCATCACCACAAGAAGTCAACACCACCTTAGAACCACCATTTTCGATTTTCACCACCAACAACTCCACCACCTAATCACGCCTTCATCATCCTCATTCTGGCGATGCGCACAACCTAACACCTCATCTATACCTTAATTAATCCAGTCACACCTTACACTATATCCACCACCTTAGAGCCACAAAAGTACCACCTTTAATCTATCCCAAACCACTGTGTTAAAACCACCACTACTACGGCACAACACCAAAGTCTCACACAAAAAAAAGCCCTAGATCTGAGGAGTACATTATTGGAAAACACAACAAATTAAAGAGGTGACGCAATATGGGGCAAGGACGACCATGGTGAGGTTATTGGTGTAAGATGATTGGGTATGGTGGCAATGGTTGGAGTAGGTAGTTGTGAATAGTGGTATGTAATGTGACAAGCTTTTGAAAGTGAAGTGGAATGAAATGGTGGTGGGTGTTAAATTTGGTGGTGGATGTTGGAGAAGGGACGTTGATGACGTTGGTGGTGGGTAGATGAATGATGAAAAGGAAAGGATTGAAAGAGGGAATTAGATTATTAATAAGGGTATAATAGGCTAGAATTGAATTAATACGGAAAATTAATGAATATCATCTTATAATCGTTAATTAAGACCTAATTTAGGTTATTAGGTATGAAATTGTGAAGAGTTGTAACTATGTAGGTAGTATTTTGAATAAAAAAAGTATAATATGTAGTATTTTGCAAAATTTTAACTATAATAGGTAGTAATATGCAAATCGGCCAATTAAATTAATTAATAACATGTAACATACTATATGTGACATATTGTGTGACAAGTGACAAATTGACAAAATAAAATGGTAGTCCATCTTATATATGGACCGAAATATTGAGGGTAAAAGTGTTAGTGGGTGAATTATTTTATGTGATAAAATAAATATAATCAAACCTAGTCTAACTAACTTACACACCTACATATTTGGAGAAGAGTAAAAGCAAAAGTAGATGCCATTTTGGCCTCATCTACCCGGCCCCTTCCTCCTCATATAATGAGATTTTGTTCTCATTTTACCACTACACATTCATTTGCATGCATTCTCATCATCTCTCTCACAACTCTCTCAAAAACTTGTTTTAGAAAATCAAAAGATTGTTCATGTTAGTATTATTAATCTCAATAATTTACATATTCATATATGTTCAAATTTATTTAGTCACAAAATAAATTCTAGATATTATGCATGCAAACTAAAGCAAGATAAAAGAAGAAATCGTCAATCTTACATTGAGGTTTCGGATATTAGGGCACCAACAAGATCACCTTCTTGTTAGTTCTTGAGCTTTCCTAATAATGGATGAACAAAGTCCAAAATAGAACCTCTCCCAAAAGTGAATACCCAAGGAAGAACCCCTAATAACTAATATTATTTTGTACTAGAAATAATACAAGTCTTACTTAAAATTTGACACAAAATAAATTTTGTTCTCTCTTGTATATTTCGGCCAAGAGAGGAATGATTTAGAGAGGTTTTTATTTCTCTAAGTTTCACAATGTGTAGAGAGAAGAGTGATTTCTAACACTAGAAATTATGTTATGAAGTAGTAGAATGAATCATAGAGCAAAAACCCTCTATATTTCCCTCTTGGAAACCCGGTGGGGAGGGGTGACTAGTGCCCAATGCATGAGCTAGTTTTTCTACCCAAGAAGGAATAGGTATGCAACGCTACTAGTTAGATTTAATCATTGTGTTTTTCACTTAAAAATAAAAACACAATATAAATCTTATACTCCCTCCATTATTTCGGCACTTTTAACATAAAATGGATGGTCCATTTTATTTTGTCATTTGTCAAATGTGACATGTTACTTGACATGTGAAATTGCATTGTATTTTTAACATATTAAAAATCAACACACTCATAAAATATGTCATATACAAAATCGACTAGTAATTCATAATTACTTGTACCAAAACAGTTTTTCAAATTATAAATTACAACATCTTGTATTTATAATAAATTATTCATTCAATTTCAATTTCAAATTGTTTCATAAACAATAATTTTATCTAAGTAATAAAATAATTCAATTACTTAGACCGTATCTAATTTAATTGAATTATAATAAGACACGTTAATTTCACTCACAAATCATCCGTCAATTTTAAGCAATTTAATTAACTCGTATCGGCATACGATTAATTAAATAATCAATTAAGGGTATTTCCCTATAGGTATGACCTAAGGGGATCAACTGATCACCACCGTCGCACGACAGTAATGTCAAACTCTAGACAGCCAATCATTACCGATATGTGTAGACCAGTTGACTGTAAAATATTACATCCCACATGTATTCTTAAAATATGAGATTTAAACATGTGATCATTATGATCGACAGTTGTGATCGCATTATTGTCGGAGGACACATATTCCAACAATCTCCCACTTGTGCTCGACAAGTGTGCGTCACCAATTCTTTTGTCCTATTACTATCTCCCACTCAATGTAAAGTCTCTTTCAGGTCGTACTTGTAAGTGATCATATCGACAGTGGTTTCCTCGATTGGGAGAATAACTGATTGACCGGAATTATCTACCATAGATACCTTCCGAGCATGGCCACGCATTTCAAGTTCATTACTCCTCGAGTGGCCCTGAGATATTGTTATAACCCTGACAAGAGGTGGACAATTTCTATCGCACTTATTTCCTTCGACTAGCCACAACCATCATAACCCAAAATATGCCCATTTGACCCCATTTACGAAGGTCGTAGTAACATAAATCAAAGTTAATCTGAAACTGTGCCAGCTTAGGCGAACAGTCTTTAGTCAAAAGAATCGACTCATTAGAATACTATAGTAGCTCTCGCCACGACCAGGCTATATAAATTTGCCAGAACTCTATAAGCGGTCATTAGCCCGACAAAGTGTTCCTAATAGTCTGCCTATGTGATCGACTAGTCATTCTCATATGACTCTATGGCACTTGAACTTGCCATCAATCGCATCACACTCTAATCACTTCGAGACGTCACCTCATATAAGTGACTATGGGCGAATACAATGCTAATCCGTGTTCACTTTAACGGGGTTCAATTGTCCTTAGAACCCGTTTGGATGTAACAAAGTATAAGATGAGTTAATAATAACTCAAACGACAAATGTGGACATCACATTCGGGTAGTCAATACCATATTACCACCTTGTGATGTATATTGCAAGTGTGTAAACACTAGTCGTTTGCAACATGAGTTTAACACACTATGTGTCCATGTGTTCAACCCTTTTGAATTGCATTTTCCTTTATTTTCATGTTTGTCTCACATAGCATGAATCTCACCAAGTACATATCTAGTTTCTCAAACTAGTTTTAGGTTCTTTATTTTGAAAGAACTTTCTTGTTGTTTATCACATAACAACCTTATTATGGTGGACGACATAACTCACACTAGTTAAGTGTTCTTTCAACTCATAATGTACAAAGTATATGTGTTTTGTAGGATCTTGTAACAATTGTCAAGATGATTAGCCTAGCACTTCTCCTAAGTCCTAGCAAATTTGAAAATAGTAGTTTTGAGTAACTTCTTACTATAACCAAGTATCTTTTCAAACTTCTTATTTCTCCTTTTAGCGTGAATAGCTTAGGATTTTCATAAATCCTTATGTGTTTTCGAACTTCAATATGTGCAACTTCTTGTCACATAACAGAGTGTTCTATCAAACACTAGAATAGCTCATTAGTTCTCCTCGAGAATTCATGACGATTCTTCTATGGCTTACCAATGACTCATCATGCTCTTAAGTATATGATTCATTATTGGACATGTGCATGATTATTCTAATGGCGGAAACATTAGTAATCTTTAATCATGTGATCAACCATTCTTAGGTTCAATGAATGACCACGACTGCTTATGGTAATTCCATTTTCATCGATATGAATAACCTACGTTTCTCGTTGATTTGATGTGTATATCTCAATACCTATCCAACATCCTATGATGTGATTGGATTCATCTTAGTCCATTTTAATCCAGAATTGAGAACTCAAATACTTCTTTGTGAAAGATAGTACTAGCTCGTCATTCTCAATGAGTAATGAGTTATAAAATTTTTTTTAAGATGATTGCTCCCACTAAATTTCATGTCTTCACATGATATTTTCAAACTCCCACTCAATTCCACATGTTTCGTAATTGACTACTCAATCGAAACATTTCAATAATTGAAATACATTTTGCTTTGCCAAGTTATTAAGATTAAAACCATATATGTTCCCAACATATCCTTTCAGAATACCTATTTTGAAGAGATTTCAATCATAAATTAATGGAAAGAGATTTTAATCTCTAACTCATTCATTTTTATAATGATGCGTAGCAATGTCATTATTTAAAAGTAAAATCCCATTTAATATACGTCCTTCTCAAAATACCCTTTTCGAAAGGAGGTTTAACCATTTCATTTTCATAATGAGGTTAAGTAATGACACTAGCGTGGTTAGCAATTAACTTAGCTCTTGTAGACATCGGTATATCTTTCTTTGCAACTTTTAGTCATAAATCTCATTTATATTCAAGGATGCATCTTTGTTTCATTTAGGCTCTTAAGTATATATCAATATTGAAACTCTATATATATCTAGGTCATAAACTAGCAAAATCTCTTGTTGAGACTTTTCTTTAGTCATTTTCTTTCAAAACTTTCTTTTGGTCTCCTCGTATAGTTATCTTAAGAACATATTCTTTTGATTACATCACTTGGTCTCTTTTGTCATGTAGATCTCATCTACTCAAGACCCTAGATCTCACCTATTCAAGTATACTCTCTATATTGGTATACAAATCATTCTTCCTTTTGTAGATCACATTTACTCAAGCATACAAATTATTCTTTGTATTCTTTAATTTGTGTCTTCATTTTTCTCCCACTCTATCTTTAAAATAAATACACTAGGTATTTAAAGATAGCCTATGAGACACAAATAATGATTTTGAAGTAGAAGGAGGAATATCATATAGATTGACTAATAGTTTTTAGATTTGATGGTTTTACTTGGTAATTGACATTCCTTTAGGAGAGTTCAACAACTCAACATCACTTTATAATTGATCATACACAAGCTTCAAGCTTGTGGACATATAATGAATCCCATCATTATAATTGTCTATTGGATCACTTTAAGTAGATGATCATATGTTTCTATGTGCAAGCATATAAAGACGAATTATTAGAACAAATAAATACGATAAAAGGGGTGACTTGGGTTGCAAGCCAAGCCACCATAATCCAAAATACAACCATTGTTTAGAAAAGATCAACCATTTCCATGTCGAACACAGAAATCAAAATAGTTCTAAAATTCATAACATTAAAATAAAGACAATAAAAGCCAAGCTTCATCGGTAGCTACTCCTAGCTCCTTCATGATTTCTCAAGCTTGCTTCTCTTTTCCCTTGTCTTTGCTTGGAGGAGGCCCTATTTACAATAAACAGGGGATACATTATCACAACTTTGTATCAAAATACCATAGTTGAATTAGAAACATAAAAGAAAGGATTGTCATTTACCTACTGGAGTGATCTTTCCAGCTTTGATGTCACCAAGATACTTGGAACAATTCCTCTTCCAATGTCCAACACCATTGCAATAATGGCATTTATCAAGAGGACCCTTCTTGGTCTTGGAAGTGCTAGCTACAAAAGTCTTTGCCTTGGTGGATATGGGAGCTTGCCTCTTACCCTTTTTCCCATTCTTTTTGAACTTCCCCTTCCTCTTAGTGCTTATATTAAGCACATCCTTAGGTGGGTTAACATTTAACCCCATGTCTCTTTTGGCTTGCACAAGTAACTTGTGCAACTCTTTAAGAGACACATCCTTGTCTTGCATATTGAAATTCACCCGGAATTGTACATATGCTTTGACTTTGGATAAGGAGTGAAGAATCCTATCAACAATGAGCTCCTTGGGGATTTCAACCTTTTGAAGTTTCAATGTCTCGACTAGCTCCAACAATTTGAGCACGTGAGGGCTAACCTTTTGGCCCTCCTTGAAATCGAGATCAAAGAATGCCGAGGCCGCCTCATATTGGACGATCCTCGGTGCTTGCGAAAACATTGTCACAAGTTTGGAATAGATTTCATAAGCGGTGCCCATTTTAAAGGCTCTCCTTTGGAGATTCGCCTCCATAGCAAAAATCAACACATTTTTCATAGCGGCGGACTCTTTGTGGTAAGCTTCATATGCTTCCCTAGTGGCGGCACTGGACCTAGCATTAGGTTCGGGTGGAGAAGCCTCAATGAGGTAACAAAGCTTGTTGTCACCTTGGGCGGCTAATTTGAGTTTGCCATCCCAATCGGAGAAATTTGACCCATTCTTTTCAAGTTTACAACGATCCATGAAGGATCAGAGCCATGAAACATTAGCGAGAGGTGTGGCATTGGTGTTTGGTGCGGCCATTTGTTATGAAAAATAAAAGTGGTCTACAAAACAAAAATAGAAGGAATAAAACACTTGTCGTTTTGAAAATAATAATAATACTCGTAAATTTTAATTTAAATAAGTTTTATTGCATTTATCTAGTGACCTCTACCCAACTTGATAAATGATTCCAAGATCTAAATTCATATTAACTTAGGCACGGTAGGGCCGATTCATCCCTTATCAATATAACTCGGTGGATTAACTCTTTAATCGATTCTAATTTTAGAACTCTTGGTCGATAAAATTACATTAATATTTATCTTTAGCCCAAAACACATCCGGCAAAGGTCGAGAATACTTTTGTTGAGTTCAACCCAAATTTCGAATAAATATGTCCATGATCCAAATCCACATCAACTTGGGCACGGTAGGGCCGATTCATCCCTTATCAACATGAATTCGGTGGATAGACATTTATCACCTACTTCCCCTACGTAACAAGGTTTGTACCCCGGTATGGCCGAGCGCACTCCCTCTTGAAATAGGTTTTCATGGTTTCTACTTTTTGGTAAGGCTAAGTCTCAATTGTTTATTTTAGCGAGAGGTCATGTCAATTTATTATCTATCACGTTTTAAGTGAACTAAAGCAGTGAACTACGATAATTGTAATTGACACGGTCGATAAACTCGATTTAAAATGCATGTTTAGTTATGGCGATTTAGCGATGCATGCAACATATAAATAAAATGCAAAGCATAAAATAAAATCGTAGTATGGCCTTCCTAAAAAAGAAAATCTAATAAACTATTGGAAATTCGGAAACCAACTCCTTTGGTCACTTGAACTTCGGTCTTGGCACGCACTTTAAGGCAACACTTTCTTTGATGGATCGCCTTCTCGAGTGGCACCGTCTTCTAGGAACTCCGTAATAATTAAATTACAAAATGAATTACATAATTTCCAATTATACATTTGTAATTAAAAATAAAAATAAATATATTAAATTACAAAACGGTGATACGAGATCACAATAATTACAATCGAATCGATATTCCCATACATTTCGGGTAATATCAATTAAAACTAAGGCCATACTAAGTAAAATTACATAATTCAAAAATTACATAAAATTAAAATATGACAATCATAAATAAAATGCAGCATTATAATATGTATAAACATGCTAGATTTTATGCTAAATCGCCTTTAAGAGCCAATATCGTATATTAATCGGTTTTTTACGGATTTGCGTGATTTAACTTATTAAAATCACAATAATTACATAAATTCATATTTATGTACAAGTTAATCACCCTAACCATCTTAGGACTCAAAATTAGTCTCCACTAACATTTGACAATAATTAAACTTGATTTCTTAATATTGTTCATAAATGGACCCAAAATACAAAATTATGCTATAAACTTCAAATTAAATTACAAAAATTTCAAATAAATTTGAAATTTGAAATTTAAACTCATGAACATTCTGGAAAAATACCATGACACTCATAATGTTCAAAACTTTGGTTAAAAATTTCGAAAATTTATCGAGAAAAACAATGTTGCGGTTTATCGGTTTTAACAATTATGACCATAAAAATATGAGAATAAATATTTTCATCAACTTTTCACTTTTAGATCTGAAATATATGATAAAATGCAACATGTGACATTTTTCCATTAGTCATGAAATATGTTTTAGCATTTTTACTAATTATAGTCACTATTTATGTGATTTTTCATCAAAAATTCATAAATCATTCATAAAGACTTCATTATAGTCAAATATTTTACACACATCTTGTAAAATTTCATGTGACAACATACTAAATTTCCATGACCAGATTCGAAATATAACTCATATTAATCTATTTACCCATTTAAATACCATTTTAACTTAAAAAATCCATATTTCGAGCAAAATAACTCATTTTATCATGACAATTTACAGCCTATCAGTAAATAATATATGTGAAAACATATCCAAAAACCACTTAAAAAATCGAAGTTTAGCTATTTTTCGTCCAAAAATGACATTTTTATTATAAAAATCACATTTTAATGCCAATATTATATAAAATGAACAATAAAATCCATAAATAAACAAAAATGTCCTAAAAATCACTTAGGACCATAAAATTTTAACATGCAAGGTTATTTTAGGTTTATCTTCATAAATCCAAATTAATTAGTTTTGTATGTTAATCATATAACTCGGAAAAACTATAAACCGATTTGCATGCAAACAACCTAAGGCTCATGATACTGCTTGTTAGTATTACTAATCTCAATAATTTACATATTCATATATGTTCAAATTTATTTAGTCATAAAATAAATCCTAGATCTTATGCATGCAAACTAAAGCAAGATAAAAGAAGAAATCGTCAATCTTACATTGAGGTTTCGGATATTAGGGCACCAACAAGATCACCTTCTTGTCAGTTTTTGAGCTTTCCTAATAATGGATGAACAAAAGGTCCAAAATAGAACCTCTCCCAAAAGTGAATACCCAAGGAAGAACCCCTAATAACTAATATTATTTTGTACTAGAAATAATACAAGTCTTACTTAAAATTTGACACAAAATAAATTTTGTTCTCTCTTTGTATATTTCGGCCAAGAGAGGAATGATTTAGAGAGGTTTTTATTTCTCTAAGTTTCACAATGTGTAGAGAGAAGAATGATTTCTAACACTAGAAATTATGTTATGAAGTAGTAGAATGAATCATAGAGGAAAAACCCTCTATATGTCCCTCTTGGAAAAGCGGTGGGGAGGGGTGACTAGTCCCCAATGCATGAGCTAGTTTTTCTACCCAAGAAGGAATAGGTATGCAAGGCTACTAGTTAGATTTTATCATTGTGTTTTCCACTTAAAAATAAAAACACAATATAAATCTTATACTCCCTCCATTATTTCGACACTTTTAACATAAAATGGATGGTCCATTTTACTTTGTCATTTGTCAATTGTGATATATGTGACATGTTACTCGACAAGTGAAATTGCAATGTATTTTTAACATATTAAAAATCAACACACTCATAAAATATGTCATATACAAAATCGACTAGTAATTCATAATTACTTGTACCAAAACGGCTTATCAAATTATAAATTACAACATCTTGTATTTATAATAAATTATTCATTCAATTTCAATTTCAAATTGTTTCGTAAACAATAATTTTATCTAAGTAATAAAACAATTCAATTACTTAGACCGTATCTAATTTAATCGAATTATAATAAGACACGTTAATCTCACTCACAAATCATCCGTCAAGTTTAAGCAATTTAATTAACTCGTGTCGGCATACGATTAAATAAATAATCAATTAAGGGTATTTCCCTATAGGTATGACCTAAAGGGATCAAGTGATCACCACCATCGCTCGACAGTAATTTCAAACTCTAGACAGCCAATCATTACCGATATGTATGGACCAGTTGCCTGTAAAATATTAGATCCCACATGTATTCTTAAAAAATGAGATTTAAACATGTGATCATTATGATCGACAGTTGTGATCGCATTATTGTCGGAGGACACATATTCCAACAGTTCATCCTAAATTCTAATAACAATATAAGATTACTAGTGTAGTAATAAGAATATTATTATAATCATTTTAAGGATACTAGTGTATTAATCTAGTTAATTAATATATTAGTTTAGAGGATTTGTCTTGGGTGCAATCAAAGGAGGATCTCTACATTGAGATTTTGGAGGATCATCCATTACATTTAAGCTCAAGAACAAATAAGGAAGGTGACCTTATTTGTGCCCAAACTTTCGAGCCATATAACAATGTAAGGGACATTATTTTTCTCATTTAATCACTTATTTTTTTATGCATGCACTAGATCTAAAGAACTAATACTAATATGTTAAGTAGTTCACCGTTAGAAGAGTCTAATAATAGGTTAATGAACCTAACATAAACTGGGCGGAGGTTATTGACAAACTTCTCTCCCAGAATTAATTCACTCGGCTTACTGACCAATTTAGTGCTTACCCTCCTCCAACGGGTTAGGAATTCTGTGAATCCCTCCTTACAATTCTGAGTCAGGACCTCAAGAGTGCGGGTGTTGCTTGGATTTTGACGTTATCGGCATATTGTTGGCAAATTCAACGACAACTTAATCCCAAATAGTAAGGTTCTTGGGGTTGAGGGAGTAATATCATTGGCAGGGAATTGGTTCCAGCGACGATGGAAAGATCCGGGTGAAAAGTTCTTGTTTGACCCACTAAATGGACATGTAATCCTTAAAGGCTCGAATGTGGTTGAGTGGGTCCTCCACTCCCTTGAACTTGGGTACATCAGTCAAGGTAAAGTTGTCGGGTAGTTGATCCCCAGCGGGTTCGAATCTTCGATTGTTCTCAAGGTAGATGTTGTTACCACGGGCTAGGAGTTGTTACTCCAAAAGCTTGAGCTTTTCTCGGTTTTAGTCAAAGGCAGAGTGTTGTGTTCAGTTTTCTTGTTTTCCAGGGTGTCGATACGGGTCTCGACACGGTCCAGGGTGACCTTAAGAGCGGTGAGCAAGCTGGCTAGCTGAGCAATTGTGACGTCTATGTTGTCATTGTTGTTGTTAGATGATGCTGAGGAATGGGCCATGGCTCTGAGGCAGAAAAATGGCTCACGTTACATCCCAATCCGACACGGTTTAACACATAAATGCAGACAACACAAAAGACGGAAAAAAAGGTCAGACTCAACAAGACGAGGGCGACCGTGTGTGGTGCCTCGGTGCTGACTCGATTTATAATGTGACGGTGTTGACCGGACTTTGACTCGTGTCCAATGTAATGGCGTGACGCCGTTGAACGAGTCTTGAGGTAAGACGACTCATAAGTAAAGACCCATAAGTACGCTTGCTTCGACTCGATAGACACGAGGCGGAATTGGAATGGTGGACTGACGCTTTCAAAAAAAGAGATTTTCAAAATATTTGTTTGTCGCTTTATGGACGGCTCCCGAAGAATAGGGATCTTCAGAAGTTGGTCAGTTGAAGAGTTGTCTTAAGTTTTTTCAAAAGACGGTTCGAGTTTGAGTTGAGGCGGCTCTGAAAACAATGTGTTGTTCCTAAAGACGGTTTTTGAAATTCAAAATTGTGTGTTTTGAAAATCGAGTTTTGGAAAGTTTGAAAAGGTCTCGGGGACGGTGTATGGTCCTCGGGATTTGATAATGTTATGAAAAAGGGGTGTGTGCCTTTCTCGGGTTTTGAAAGAGCCATTATGTCGGCGCGAGACAGGTAAAAATCCGTGTCTTGACGCGGCGATTATAACGGCGTAGAAAGGTGTTTTTGAAATGGTTGTGAAAACCAAGTTTGAAAATCATTATTGCGACGGCCTAGAAAGGCGTGTTTTTTTTTTGAAATGGTTGTAGAAAACCGCGTTTGAAAATTGTCATTACGACGGCCTAAAAAGGCGTGTTGTTTGAAATGGTTGTAGAAAATCGGGTTTGAAAATCGTCATTATGACGGCCTAAAAAGGCGTGTTTTTGAAATGGTTGTAGAAAACCTGGTTTGAAATTGTCATTACGACAGCCTAGAAAGGCGTGTTTTTGAAGTGCAACGGTCAGCGAAAGACCGAGGTTTTAAAATGGCCATTATAACGGCGCAAAAAGGTGTTTTTCCAAAGTTTGAAATGACACGGAAGGACTTATGATCACATAACACATAAGCACTTGCAGTTTCATTATATTATGCATAATGCTGACATGGGTTTTGGCTTAAAAGGGTGGGTTACACACCAAGCGATCAAACCCCGATTTTCGCGAGGGATACTAATCCAAACAAAATGTGTAAGGAGTGTGCCCTATCCTCATGCTCGAAGGAAATGAAAACCCTTTGACGAAACAGAAATATGTAACGTCAACGGTATGCTTGACTCAATCGGGATTCGAAACGCGGGGATGAGAAAACTCACGCCGACGAGACGAACCCATTGGTCGAAAAGGGTTAGGTTGTGGGCCCGGACAAAGAACCCGGCTATGAGCGTAATATCAAATAATGCATTTCCACTAAGACCTCCTTCGAGGCTCACCATCTAGGGATCACAAAGACACAAGTGTCCTAGTTTTTCACAGCGGAGTCGCCAATCTATGGAAATAGCCACTTACGTGCCCAGCCGATCTGTGGACGTGTAGCGGTCTTTTGAAAGCCACGCTCGGCGGCGTAAAACTACTTTCGACCGGATCGGTTTCATCTCAGCAAGGGTCTTAAAATGATGAAAGAGATGTTCAGAGTCGCCACCAAGCATTTGTGGGATGCTTGGAACCCGTTCGAATCCACTTTATACCTAGGTCAACCGAGGCAAAAAGCGGTGTTTGACATAAGTACTAAAGATAAGGAATCGTCCCTCTTTGGCATCTTATCTCTAGAATGACTCTCGTACGCCCTGGATAAGGTCGTCCACTATCCAAAATTTTTGAGTAAGAGGTAAAGGTACGTATTGGGAAGCCCTTTAATCGGACACCCAATCCCGCCCGCGGTAGCGGCCTCTACAGATCGATCTTGGTTGGTTAAATGCAAAAGTTGATAAAACGGGTAAATGCATGAATGCGCATCCACAAGTTTGAACCTAACATGTGAGCTTTCTATGTCGGTTGTTAAATCCAAGTATCAAGTATTTGATGTCGAGATGGATTTAATGTTGATTTGCATGCAAGACGGAAATTAAACATTCATTTACCGAGTTAGGTTTATGGTGCATAACGTCATCCATTTGTCTAGTAAGGCGTTTTGCAAATACAATGTAAAATGGGCAGATTCGTCATCTGATCCGTCCTGTATTCGGGTTAACCGAAGTCGGGATCGTCCTAGATAAATGCTGGAAGAAAACAGGTTCTACATCTGGCAGCCTATATAGGCGCGAGCCATCAGGCGATGCAAACAGGCCTGTCTTGGTTTGAAAATTGGGAAACGATTAGCCTCTTTAGGCGCGGGTCAATAGACGGTTGAAGGGACGTCTTCTGACCATTAAAAGGTTTGTAAAATGGTTTGGAAAAGAGGATGTTTGAACCCGTCTTGGTTTAAAAAGGTCATTTAGAACGCTTTTGTGTTGATGTGAAGAACGAGAATTGAATAATTATCATTGTATTGACAATATTCGATGTCGGATTCCGTTTTGCAAGCCTGACATGAATAGTTTTGTAAATTATTTTGAACTAATTTTTTTAAGTTCATTTGTTTGTGATTAGTCAATGTTCATCATCGTACCCGAGTTAAAATCCGACATGGTATGTAGAACCAAGGTTGATTTTGTATTTATGACTAATGCATTTGTTTTGAAAATGTAAAGAAATGAAATAAAAGGTTTTAAAATACCTTTTAAAATGTATTTAACCAAATATTATCACCGAAACACGGATTAAACCATCATGGTATTAGGAACCAAGGGTGAAAAATATTTTATGGTTAAAAGTTTATCATGAAAAAAATGATTTGAAATATTTGAAATGGTAAAAACCTATTACAAATAAGAAATGAATTAAAGGGGAAGATGAAACCAAACACGGCTGGATTAAGGCCTAAGAGGGGGTTTAGGCGCGAGCTACCCTTCTATACAAGCAGCCCCTGTCTCCGGCCAAAATTTGGTTTTGGCTCATTTAACCCATATTTGGATCATGTTATGCATGTTTTAGCATGTTATAGTCATAAAACAGATGAAAAACATGATAGAAGAGGATTTTTACACCCTCATACTTACAAGCTAGGCTTGAGACGAGAAATCGACGAAAGTGTATCAACTTATTTGGTCGGAAAACTCGGTTTGAAAACCGTTTTAGCAATGTAAAAGAGTGTTTTAAGTTTAGTGGTGGTGTAGTTGGTCGAGATGGTCGGTCAAGTAATTTAATGCACGATGATGGTACCAAACCATGTGTAAGGCTTGTATTTTCGATCGGTAGGTCGAAAACACGTGTTGGTTTGTGACTTGGGAAGTCGAGTCTAGAATTTTAAGGGAGAAATGCGGGGGCGGACACTCACGTAAGGTATTATGGTGTGTGAAGGTGGGTATTTATAGAGAAACGGGTGGTTGTCTAAGTTTTGAGCAATGTGGCCTCATGGGTTGCTCGAAGAGGCGCGAGCCATTTCGCGGGTCTTCGAGGTATCTTGTCACTATCACGCAATTGTAATCATGATTTGTTCTATCCTATGTTTTGGATGACATGATTTGTACTTGACCATGAAGTATTCTGGGAATACTTTGTTAGAAATCTATATCTCATTATACTCAACATATTCATATATGTGATGAATTAATTTAGTCATAAAATTAAATATTGATCTTATGCATGCAAACGAGAATAAAGATAAAGAAGAAATCGTCATTCTTACAATGAGAAATCGGATAAATGGACACAAATGAGTTTGCCTACTCACTTGTTCTTGAGCTTCCTAAAATGGATGAACAAAGGATTCAAGTAGAGAATCCCTCCCAAGGAATAATACCCAAGATAACCTCTTAATAAAATTAATATTATATTTACTAGAACAATATTAATCTTAAATAAAATTGACCCAAAAATATAGCTTTTGGTCTCTTAATTTCGGTTAAGAGAAGGGAGAATAAGAAGTAATTTTATCTCTCTAAAAATCTATATTTTAGATGTGTAGAATGAATAATAATTCACAAGTTTGCATGTAGTGAATATTAGGTAAAATAAGCAAAAGACCCTTGGCCTTTTTACAAGGAAAACCGGGTAGGAGGGGTGGGAAATGGCCAATGCATGAGCTTCAAATCTTCCCAAGAATTTTAGGCATGTAAGGCTATGCATTAGGTCTTATGATTATGCCTTCCACTAAACAAAATTAACACAAAAATAAGCCTAATACTCCCTCCTTATTTCGGCACATATAGTGTAAAATGGAAAATCCATTTTACACATTATTTTGTCAATTTGTCACATGTAACATGTTTCATGAAATTAGGTATATAAAATGTATTTTTAACAATTAAAAATCAACATATTAATAAAATATGTCACTTATAAAATTAACCTAGTAATTCATAATTACTTGTACCGTAATGGGATCCCGAGTCATAAATCACAACATTCTGTATTTATAATAATCAATTCATTCCTTTTAATTGTTTCCGTAAACAATAATTTCATCTAAGTAATAAAATAATTCGATTACTTAGACCGTATCTCATTTAATCAAATTATAATGAGATACGTAAATATTACTTCCAAAATCGTCCGTCAATTTTAAGGAATTTAATTAACTCGTATCGTCATACGATCAATTAAATAATCAATTAAGAGTGTTACCTTTTAGGTATGACCTAAGGGGATCAACTGATCACCACCGTCGCACAACAGTAATGTCAAACTCTAGTCAGCCAATCATTACCGATATGTGTGGACCAGTTGACAGTAAAAAATTACTTCCCAAATGTATTCTTAAAATGAGACTTAAACATGTGATCATCATGATCGACAGTTGTGATTGCATTATTGTCGGAGGACACATATTCCAACAATCTCCCACTTGTCCTCGACAAGTGTGCGTCACCAATTCTCTTGTCCTATTACTATCTCCCACTCAATGCAAGGTGTCTTTCAGGTCGTACTTGCAAGTGATCATCTTGAGAGTGGTTTCCTCGATCTGGAGAATAACTGATTGACCGGATTTATCTACCATAGATATCTTCCGAGCGTGGCCACGCATTTCCAGTTCATTACTCCTCGAGTGGCCCTGAGATATTTTATAACCCAGACTAGGGGTGGACAATTCCTATCGCACTCATTCCCTTCGACTAGCCACAGCCATCATAACCCAAAATATGCCCATTTGACCCCATTTACGAAGGTCGTAGTAACACAAATCAAAGTTAATCTGAAACTGTGCCATCTTAGGCGAACAGTCTTTAGTCAAAAGAATCGGCTCATTAGAATACTATAGTAGCTCTCGCCACGACCAGGCTATATAAATTTGCCAGAACTCTATAACCGGCCATAAGGCCCGACAAGGTGTTCCTAACAGTCTGCCTATGTGATCGACTAGTCATCACACATGACTCCATGGCACTTGAACTTGCCATCAATCACATCACACTCTAGTCACTTCGAGACGTCACCTCATGCAAGTAACTATGGGCGAATACAATGCTAATCCGTGTTCACTTTAACGGGGTTCAATTGTCTCTACAACCCGTTTGGATGTAACAAAGTATAAGGTGAGTTAATAATAACTCAAACGACAAATGTCGATATCACATTCGGGTAGTCAATACCATATTACAACCTTGTGATGTATATCGAAAGTGTGTAAACACTAGTTGATTGCAATAGAAGTTTAACATACCAAGTGTCCATGTGTTCAAACTTCTTATATTGCATTTTCCTTTATATTCATGTTATCTTTCATAGCATGAACCTTACCAAGTACACATATAGGTTCCCAACCTAGGTTTTGGTTCTTTATCTTGAAAGAACTTTCTTGTTGTTTATCACATAACCAACGAATTGTGGTGGATGATATAACTTGCACTGGTCAAGTGTTCTACCAACTCACAATGCACTAGGTATACGTTTTGTAGAGTCTTGCAACAATTTTCAAGATGATTAGCCTAGCACTTCTCATAAGTCCTAGCATATTAGAAAATATCAGTTTTGAGTAACTTCTTACTTCAACTAAGTATTTTTCAAAGCTTCTTATTTCTCCTTTTAGCTTGAATAGCTTAGGATTTTCATAAATCCTTACGTGTGATCGAACTTCAAAACGTGCAACCTCTTGGCACATAACAGAGTGTTCTGTCCATCAATGGAATCGCTCATTACTTCTCCTCGAGAATTCATGACGATTCTTCTATGGCTTGCCAATGATTCATCATGCTCTTATGCATATGATTCATTATTGGACATGTGAATGATTATTCTAATGGCGGAAACATTAGTAACTAATAATCATGTGATCAACCATTCTTAGGTTCAATGAACGACCATGACTGCTAATGGCAATTCCATTTTCATTGACATGAATAACCTACGTTTCTCGTTGATTCGATGTGTATATCTCAATACCTATCCAACATCTCATGATGTGATTGGATTCATCATAGTCCATTTTCATCCAGAATTGAAAACTCAAATACTTCTTTGTGAAAGATAGTATCAGCTCGTCATTCTCAATGAGTAATGAGTTATACATTTTTACAAGATGATTGCTCCCACTAAATTCCATGTCATCACATGATAATTTCCAACTCCCACTTAATTCCACATGTTTCGCAATTGACTACTCAATCGAAATATTTCAAGAATTGAAATATATTTTGCTTTGCCAAGTTATTAAGATAAAACCATATATGTTCTCAGCATATCCTTTCAAAATACTTATTTTGATAAGGTTTCAATCTTAAACTTATGGAAAGAGATTTTAATCTCTAACTCATTCATTTTATAATGATGCGTGGCAATGTCATTATTTAACTGTGAATATCATTTAATATACGTCCTTCTCAAAATACCCTTTTCGGAAGGAGGTTTAACCATTTCATTTTCATAATGAGGTTAAGTAATGACACTAGCGTGGTTAACAATTAATTTAGCTTTTGTAGATATCGGCATATCTTTCTTTGCAACTTTTAGTCATAAATCACATTTATTTTTGAGGATGCAACTTAGTTTCATTTAGGCTCTTAAGTAAATATCAATATTGAAACTATTGGTCAAAAGTCGCTCATAAACTAGTAAAATCTCTTGTTAAGACTTTACATTAGTCATTCTTCTTCCAAAACTTTCTTTTGGTCTCCTCGTGTAGTTATCTTGAGAACATATTCTTTTGATTACTTCACTTGGTCTCTTTTGTCATGTAGTTTTCATCTATTCGAGACCATAGATCTCATCTATTCGTGTACACTATCTATATAGGTATACAAATCATTCTTACTTGCGTAGATCTCATATACACAAGTATACAAATTTGCTTTGTGTTCTTTGTGTCTTCATTTTTCTCCCACTCTATCTTTATAATAAATACACTAGAGATTCAAAGATAGCTTATGAGACACAAATAATGATTTTTGAAGTATAAGGAGGACTATCTCATAGGTTGACTAATAGTTTTAAATTTGATAAGTGTACTTGATGATTGACATTCCTTTAAGAGAGTTCATCAACTCAATCATCATTTTATAATTGATCATACACAAGCCTTAAGCTTGTGGACATATAATGAATCCCATCATTATAGTTGTCTATTAGATCACTTTAAGTGGATGATCATATGTTTCTATGTGCAAGCATGTATAGACGAATTTTTAGAACAATAAAAATACGATAAAACGGGTGACTTGTGTTGCAAACCAAGCAACCATAATCCAAAATACAACAATTGTTTACAAAGGATCAAACATTTCCATGTCGAACACGGAAATCAAAAGGTTCTAAAAATTCGAAACATAAATTAAAATAAGACAATAAAAAGCCAAGCTTCATGGAAGCTACTCCTAGCTTCTTGATGGTTTCTCAAGCTTGCTTTTCCTTTCCCTTGTCCTTGCTTGGTGGAGGCCCTATTTACCATAAAAAAGGGGGATACATTATCACAACTTTGCATCACAATACCGTAGTTGAATTTAGAAACATAAAAGAAAGGATAGCCATTTACCTACTGAAGTGATCTTTCCAGCTTTGATGTCACCAAGATACTTGGAACAATTCCTCTTCCAATGTCCAACACCATTACAATAATTGTCGGAAATCTATATCTCATTATACAACATATTCTTATATGTTACAAATTAATTTAGTCATAAAATTAATTTAAATCTTATGCATGCAAACTAAATAAGAAGAGATAAGAAAATCAATTTCTCACCATCTAAATTTCGGTCAAATGGGCACCAACAAGATCTCCTTCTTGTTAGTTCTTGAGCTTTCCAATATTGGATGAACATTCATGACTTCAAAATAGAAGCCCTCCAATTAGTAGCACCCAAGACTATCCCTTAATCCCACAAACTAACATGTACTAGATATTTATAATGTGGTTTACCTTAAGATTTATTACTAATACTCATATACTACTACTAGTATTATTAGTTATTGATTCATAAAAATTAGATTCATAAAACTTGATTTTATGATGAACAAGAGAGAGAAGTTTATGTTTTTTCTCAAAACATGAGAGAATGGAAAAATTAAGAGAAAAACTCTCTAATGTTGTTTGCCAAAAACGGTGGGGAGGAGGATATTAGGCCCTTTTCATTTTGGTTTTTGTCTTCACCAGACAAACTAGTGTAAGGCTTTGTCCATAGTCATGTCACTATCAAGTGACATGGACAAATGAATAAGACAAATGGAAAAATACAAAACTTCTAAGCATGCCCACCCAATTTCGGTTTATATGTAGTAATATGGAGTCCATTTTATTTTTGTCAATTGTACAATTGTATGTAATATGACATGTGACATGTCTTATGTCATGTTTTAATTTAAAATGCATATTTAACAAATTAAATATCATTTACAAATTAAATAAATCATATTTAACAAATTGACTAGTAATTTAAAATTAATTTCTCATAAAATGGTCATTTAATTACTAGTTAGTATAATTTACAACATCTTGTAATTATAACTAACTTATCATTCTCATCTCGCGTGTTTCGCAAACACCGATTAATATTTTAGTAATATAACTTCTTAAATTACTAAATAAAATCTCATTTAATCACATTATAATAAGATGTCATTTTCTCTCTTATGATTATAATTTGTTCAATTTTAAGGTATTAATTAATCTGTATCAACATACAATTAATTAACTTTTTCAATTAAGGGAATCGTCCTTTAGGTGTGACCTCAAGGGATCAACTGATCACCACCGTCGCACGACAGTAATGTCAAACTCTAACCAGCCAATCATTACCGATATGTGTGGACCAGTTGACTATATATATAATGTATCATCCCTTCCGTATTCTTGTAATGAGATTTAAATATGTGATCAATATGATCGACAATAGTGATCGCATTATTGTCGGAGGACACTTACTCCAACAATAATGGCATATGTCAAGAGGACCCCTCTTTGTCTTGGAAGTGCTAGCTTCAAAAGTCTTAGCTTTGGTGAAAGTGGGAGCTTGCTTCTTACCCTTCTTCCCATTCTTTTTGAACTTCCCCTTGCTCTTTGTGCTTATGTTAAGCACATCCTTAAGTGGGTTAACATTTAACCCCATGTCTCTTTCGGCTTGCACAAGTAACTTGTGCAACTCTTCAAGAGACACATCCTTGTCTTGCATGTTAAAATTCACCCGGAATTGAACATATGCCTTGACTTTGGATAAGGAGTGTAGAATCCTATCTACAATGAGTTCTTTGGGGATTTCAACTTTTTGAATCTTCAAAGTCTCGACTAGCTCCATCAATTTGAGCACGTGAGGGCTAACCTTTTGGCCCTCTTTAAAGTCGAGATCAAAGAATGCCGCGGCCGCCTCATATTGGACGATCCTCGGAGTTTGTGAAAACATTGTCACAAGTTTGGAATAGATTTCATTAGCGGTGCCCATTTTAAAGGCTCTCCTTTGGAGATCCGCCTCCATCGCAAAAATCAACACATTTTTCATTGCGGCAGACTCCTTGTGGTAAGCCTCATATGCTTCCCTAGTAGCGGCACTCGACCTAGCATTAGGTTCGGGTGGAGAGGCCTCGGTGAGGTAATGAAGCTTGTCGTCACCTTGGGCGGCTAATTTGAGTTGGGCATCCCAATCAGAGAAATTTGACCCATTCTTTTCAAGTTTACAACGATCCATGAAGGATCGGAGCCACGAAGTATTAGTGAGAGGTGTGGCGTTGGTGTTTGGAGTGGCCATTTGTTATGAGAAATAGGTGCGATCTACAAAACGAATATTAAAGGAATAAAACATATGTCGTTTTCAAAATAATAATAACACTCGTAAAAATTAAGTTAAACAAGTTTTATTGCATTTATCTAGTGACCTCTACCCAACTTAGATAAATGATTCCAAGACCCAAATTCATAATAACTTGGGCACGGTGTGACCGATGAATCCCTTATCAATATAATTCGGTGGATTAACTCTTTAATCGATTCTACTTTTAGAACTCTTGGTCGATAAAATTTACTCTAATATTTATCTATAGCCCGGAACACATGCGACTACGGTCACGAATACTTCCGTTGAGCTCAATCCAAATTTCGAATAAATGTGTCCATAATCCAAACCCACATTAACTTGGGCACGGTGTGGCCGATGAAACCCTCATCAACATGAATTCGGTGGATAGACATTTATCACCCACTTCCCCTACGTAACAAGGTTTGTACCCCGGTGTGGCCGAGTGCACTTCCTCACGAAATAGGTTTTCATGGTTTCTACTTTTTTGTAAGGCTAAGTCTCAATTGTTTATTTTTAGCGAGAGGGCATGTCAATTTATTATCTATCACGTTTTAAGTGAACTAAAGCGGTGAACTACGATAATTGTAATTGACACGGTCGATAAACTCGATTAAAATGATAATGCATGTTTTAGTTATGGCGATTTAGCGATGCATGCAACATATAAATAAAATGCAAAGCATAAATAAATCCTAGTATGGCCTTCCTAAAAAAGTAAATCTAATAAACTATTACAAATTCGGAAACCAACTCCATTGGTCCCTTGAACTTCGGTTTTGGCACGCATCTCAAGGCAACACCGTCTTTTATGGATCGCCTTCTCGAGTGACACCGTCTTCAAGGATCTCCGGAATAAATAAATTACATAACAAATTACATAATTTCCTATTATCCATTTGTAATTAAAATAAAATAAATCTATTAAATTAGAAAACGGTGATACGAGATCACAATAAATTATAACCGAATCGATATTCCCATACATTTCGGGTAATACCAATTAAAAACTAAGGCCATACTAAGTAAAATTACATAATTCAAAAATTACATAAAATAAAAATTATGACAATCATAAATAAAATGCAGCATTATAATATGTATGAACATGCCCAATTTTATGCTAAATCGCCTTTAAAGAGCCAATATCGTATATTAATCGGTTTTTACGGATTTGCGTGATTTAACCTTTTAAAATCACAATAAATTACATAAAATCACATTTATGTATTAGTTAATTACTCTAACCATCTTAGAACTCAAAATTAGTCTTCACTAACATATTGACTATAATTAACTTTATATCTCTTAATATTGTTCATAAAGGACTTAAAATTACAATAAAAGCCATAAACTCCAAATAAATCACTAAAAATTTCAAATAAATTCAAAATTTAAATTCATGAACATTCTGGAAAAATACCATGACACTCATAATGTTCAAAAACTTAGGTTAAAAATTTCGAAATTCATCGAGGAAAAACAATGTTGCGGTTTATCAGATTTATCAAATATTATCATAAAAATATGAGAAAAAATATATTTATCAACTTTTCAATTTTAGATCTGAAATAGGTAATAAAATGCAACATGTGTCGTTTTTCCTTAGTCATGAAGTATGTTTTAGCAATTATTCACTAATTAAAGTCACTATTTATGCTATCTTTCATCAAAAATTCATAAATCTTGCATAAAGACTTCATTATAGCCTATTATTTTACACACATCTTTTAAAATTGCATGTGACAATATACTAAACTAGTTTTTAACCCGTACAAAATTGTACGGGTATATTTTTTTGAACATTGTCGTAAATAATTAACATTTAAAAAATATTAACCAAAATATTATTTCTCTTATAATGAAAATATGTTAAATCAGTGTTAAAACATGATATAGAGTATATTAAATGCAATGTATATAAAATAATATTCATGTCATATAGAAAAATTATATCTGACTGAGTATATTTATGAGATAATAACTTATTTTTTTTTTGTTTTTTAAAAAGGAAATTCTAGCATGTTGTTCTTTAATTTCTTACTCCATTTACGGTTAATTTAAACTTAAAATTTAGTATTTAGTATTTTCGTAACAATACTGATTGTATCAGTTGATATATTTTTTTCGTACTTTATTTTAATAGTTATTGTAATTTATTATTGCAGTAAAAATTTGGATCGAATTTTTAGTTGGTGCAATATATAGTAATTTATTAGTAAAATTTTTTGGGCTGAATTATTTAATTTTAAATTATTTATTATTCGTTATTATTCACTAGTATTTACGTGTAGAAAATATAAACGTAAACATTTACGTCTAAAACTTAAACATAGAGGTTTTTCAGCAATTAATTCCAGATTTTTTTCGGTGGATCCCACATTTCTTTTAAAAAAATAAAAATAAAAATATGTATGTGATGACGTGGCTTAAGGACAATGCTTGAAATGTTTTTGGTTTTATATAGATAAGATTTCTATGACCAGATTCGAAATATTTCTCATATTAACCTATTTTATCATTTAAATTCGATTTTATCATGAAAAATCCATATTTCGAGCATAAGAACTCATAAAATTATGAAGATTTACAGGTCATCTAAATATAAAATATGTGAAAACATATCCAAAAACCACTGGAAAAATCGAAGTTTAGCTAATTTTAGTCCGAAAATGACATTTTTATCATAAAATCACATTTTTAATGCCATTATTATATAAAATGAACAATAAAAATCCAAAAATTAACCAAAATATCCTAAATACCTTTTAGGATCAGAAACTTTAACATGCATAATTGATTTCATGATATATCATAATAAACACAAATTTACAAGTTTTATATGTTAATCGTATAACTCGGAAAAACTGTAACCGATTTGCATGCAAACAACCTAAGGCTCTCTGATACCGCTTGTTAGAAATCTATATCTCATTATACTCAACATATTCATATATGTGATGAATTAATTTAGTCATAAAATTAAATATTGATCTTATGCATGCAAACGAGAATAAGGTTAAAGAAGAAATCGTCATTCTTACAATGAGAAATCGGATAAATGGGCACAAATGAGTTCGCCTACTCACTTGTTCTTGAGCTTCCTAAAATGTATGAACAAAGGATTCAAGTAGAGAATCCCTCCCAAGGAATAATACCCAAGATAACCTCTTAATAAAATTAATATTATTTATACTAGAACAATATTAATCGTAAATAAAATTGACCCAAATATATTGATTTTGGTCTCTTAATTTCAGTTAAGAGAAGGGAGAATAAGAAGTAATTTTATCTCTCTAAAAATCTATATTTTAGATGTGTAGAATGAATAATAATTCACAAGTTTGCATGTAGTGTGACACGGCTATCGCAACCCTATCAAAGATAAAACCTAACGGTCTCAACTAAAATATAGCAGAGGCAGTCGAGTATCGAATCCACAGGGAGGTAATGTAATTATAGCTGTCTATTTCTAATACTATAGTAACAATCAGGGGTTTGTTTGAAATTGGTCCTAAACTACGAAATTTGAAAGGAAGAGAAATAAAAGGAAGAGTAGTAAAGGCAATAAAAACGGTTGAAACTATCAAGAAGAGAGGGACATGTCGGGATTTCGGTTCACTACGGTAGTCCAATAACTCAGCTGTAAATGACTCAGACGAACTAATGTGAGACGGATGTTAAAAGGTCCTTTCGGTCCACTTTCTATCCTAAAATACCACTAACTTAACTTTCGTCCTCATTAGGGTAGTCTACTGTTTATAGCAGGCCTATTTAGTCCAATCTTTCGATCCACGATTAATTTTAGCCAGTTTAATGGTTGACATAGAAGCGTGCACTCAACTAGGTCGGGAATTACAGTTAAATTGCTATAGTGACAGAGTCTCGTGATTAATTCGTCTAATTCATCTACTAAATCGTCATCTTTCTACCGCAGATTCCCCAATCCCAACATGAAGGGAGTTTAGCTACTCATATCGGTGATTAAACTAACAGCAGACAAATTTCCAGCAGAAAACATAATGAATAAACAATAAATCGCAATAATAAAAATTAGAGCAAAGGGAAATAAGAACACAATTGAGAAATTAAAGCAACAAATGATTATTATTAAATAAGGGAGAGAAAGGATTACAATCGGTGCGAATCCTATTAAAGAACAACCAATCCGAGCAATAATAACCCAACGTAAAGTAACAGTAGGGAAAAGCAAAGAAACGTACTAAAGTTACAGTAGAGAGTTTGATAATATGATAGATAATCCCAATTAACCTAGTAATGCCTGCTTAAATAGCAAACAAAACAAGTTTATGCGAAATAAAACATCACGCGGGCTAATTAAAGCCCAAACCCATAAAAACCACTCGATCGAGTGGATTAAAACCACTCGATCGAGCAACTCTTCAAATAGTTTCTACTCGATCGACCGGAAAGGCACTCGATCGAGTAGAGGGTCTTTGTGCAAGCTAAGGATCGAGTGAAAACCACTCGATCGACCACCGAGGGGCAAGAAAACCACTCGATCGACTTGTAAAGAGCTCGATCGAGTACTTGACTTCATTTCACCACGCCCGTCGCATCTAAGTGCCACGACGCCTCCAAATGCAGTATCTTACTCTGGGACAATCCCGTCTCCTCTAAATGCATGCAAAAAGGACGAAAAGGAGTATGGTTCCACTACTTTCGCGATCATTCCTACAAAAAGGACAAAATACACCAAAGTAGCCAATTCGGGGCAAAATACCATAAAAACAAAGATAGAAATGCATAGAAATACGTCTTTGAAATAGGCTAAAAAGACTATACATTAGGCACGTATCAAATCTCCCCAAACCAAACCTTTACTCGCCCTCGAGTAAACTCAAAACTAAACTAATGGAACGGAAATGATAACTCAGAGCTAGCTTAACTTGTCTACTTGAACCAATTTAATGCAACAAAAATCAACAATTAAAGCCAAGCAGTCGATACGCAAACGAATTATAAGCCGTTCAGAAATAAAGCTGACCTATCGACCTTGCAAGACCAACAAAACTGGACTCTTACGTGGTCACTGTTCTCTCATGAAGCAAAGGGCAAATGTATTATGTAAAAGAGAGAAGAAAAGACAGTCACTCACCTAACTGCGACCTACGTTGCATGCATGCAACAAAAAATAAAGACAATTCAAGTACTAATGCACAGATTCCAACCGATAATGTCCGTCACAGCCGAGGGTTTGCAAATAATATGGGAATAGTGAGGTTCAGGTGAGAAAAGGCAAAACAAGTTATGGAAATGTGGAGGTAAAAGCGTCAAGCTAGTTTCTAACAAGACCATAATGAAACCATCCGGATCTCAACTGACTGGAAAACTAAGTACAAGTGCCCTTCACTTGGCACAAAACTCACTAGACTCAAAGCACAATCTCCTCAAAAAATATGGGATAGAACGGAGGAGTCAGACGGTCACAAACTTCCCTTTTAAAAACAACGTCTGAAACAACTAACTGAAGCAAACAATCCTTTTCGATTGTACGTCTTCAAACATCTTCTCAACTCTGACAAGAGGGCACAACTGTTTTCACAATTTTTTCTTTCCTTTTTTTTTTTTCGTTCCAGCTTTTTTTTTTGTTGTTTTTCATTTTTTTTTTCATTTTTTTTTCTTTCCTCCTTCCTTAGTACAAACACCAACTCCCAACAAGAATTACGGACCAAACTGCAATGGAAGACATACCACAAAAGAACATACTAACTAGCTTGACTAGGCAGGCTTAGTTTGGAATGTAGCTAATGGGTCAAAAAGGCAAGTTTTGGCTAATGTGGAGCTAAATGGGTGAAAGATATAAAGAAAGGGGAATTTGCGAGACCCTCCCTGCATGTGACACCAACCACAAACCCGAATATGTGCATTTGACGAGAAATTGAATGTCATAAATGTGCAAAAGAGGTGAACATGCTATGCAAGGAGTACTACTCTCAAAATTCCTAATAAACTGGTCATAAATGGCACCAGTTATGGCTCTAAAAACTCAGAATTTTTAAGTAGTTTGCCAGTTTATAGGTCAAGTCTAAACAGTCAGCTTATATTTAAACAGAAATTCGTAGATTATGCGTATGACAAGGCTAAAAACTATCAATAAAAGTGCAAGGCTCAAGTAAATTGACAAGTTATAGTGCAATTTCATCACGGAAATCTACCGTTCCGACTCAAACCTATATGCAAAAATAAACGTGAAATGTTTTTGAATTTTTGA